>NC_141207.1:6605000-6997500 GCF_054491065.1 Syngnathus leptorhynchus | reverse complement strand
ATGGAGTGTCCGAGTGACGTCACGGATCCAACAGCCAATCAGAAAGTGGGGGTGAGGGCGGGTGTGGCACTTTTCACTTTCAGTTAAACTTTTTTCCTAATTACCTGTAATTAGATACACCTGTGTCCGAGTGACGTCACAGATCAACCAGCCAATCAGAAAGTGGGGGGTTGTTTGGGTGTGGCACTTTTCACTTTCATTTAAACTTTGACCATGATTTTTCCCTAATAAAGTGGCCTGTGATTAGGTACACCTGAAAATGGCGGTGTACCTAATGGAGTGTCCGAGTGACGTCACGGATCCAACAGCCAATCAGAAAGTGGGGGTGAGGGCGGGTGTGGCACTTTTCACTTTCAGTTAAACTTTTTCCCTAATTACCTGTAATTAGATACACCTGTGTCCGAGTGACGTCACAGAGCAACCAGCCAATCAGAAAGTGGGGGGTTGTTTGGGTGTGGCACTTTTCACTTTCATTTAAACTTTGACCATGATTTTTCCCTAATAAAGTGGCCTGTGATTAGGTACACCTGAAAATGGCGGTGTACCTAATGGAGTGTCCGAGTGACGTCACGGATCCAACAGCCAATCAGAAAGTGGGGGTGAGGGCGGGTGTGGCACTTTTCACTTTCAGTTAAACTTTTTCCCTAATTACCTGTAATTAGATACACCTGTGTCCGAGTGACGTCACAGATCAACCAGCCAATCAGAAAGTGGGGGGTTGTTTGGGTGTGGCACTTTTCACTTTCATTTAAACTTTGACCATGATTTTTCCCTAATAAAGTGGCCTGTGATTAGGTACACCTGAAAATGGCGGTGTACCTAATGGAGTGTCCGAGTGACGTCACGGATCCAACAGCCAATCAGAAAGTGGGGGTGAGGGCGGGTGTGGCACTTTTCACTTTCAGTTAAACTTTTTCCCTAATTACCTGTAATTAGATACACCTGTGTCCGAGTGACGTCACAGAGCAACCAGCCAATCAGAAAGTGGGGGGTTGTTTGGGTGTGGCACTTTTCACTTTCATTTAAACTTTGACCATGATTTTTCCCTAATAAAGTGGCCTGTGCTTAGGTACACCTGAAAATGGCGGTGTACCTAATGGAGTGTCCGAGTGACGTCACGGATCCAACAGCCAATCAGAAAGTGGGGGTGAGGGCGGGTGTGGCACTTTTCACTTTCAGTTAAACTTTTTCCCTAATTACCTGTAATTAGATACACCTGTGTCCGAGTGACGTCACAGAGCAACCAGCCAATCAGAAAGTGGGGGGTTGTTTGGGTGTGGCACTTTTCACTTTCAGTTAAGTTTTGACCATGATTTTTCCCTAATGAAGTGGCCTGTCATTAGGTACACCTGAAAATGCCGGTGTATGAATGTTTGTATGAATGAATGATTGTATGTATGAATGAATGTTTGTATGTATGAATGTATGAATATGAATGAATGACTGTATGAATATTTGAATGAATGAATATATGTATGAATGTATGTATGAATGTATGAATCTATGAATGTATGTATGAAAGAATAAGAATGTATGAATGATTATGAATGAATATGAATGAATGAATATGTATGAATGAATGTACGTATGTATGAACGTATGTATGAATGTGTGTGTATGTATGTGTGTATGTACGTATGTGTGTGTGTTTGGAAAAAAAAAAGCAAAGTCATGTAAAGGATGAACACTTTGCACACATTTTTATATTAGCATCAGTTCGTTTATACAGCACATGGGAGGAAAGACAACGCGGTGGGACAAAGCCTGCTCGGCCTTTTAAAGAAAAACAAACTGTACAGCAGCTTGAGAATTGTAACAAGAAAAAACAAAACAAATGCATGGTAATCATACATACATACATACATGTACTGTACATCCATACAGCTGCGTGTGTATAATAAGGAGAGAATTAGCGTTGTGGCTGACAGGCAGGAAGGCAAAAGCATCAACATGGTCCACACGTCCAACTCCTGTGCTGTGTATTTTAAAACTAAAATAAAAACTATTAGAGGAGAAAAAAAAACCATCAGTGCAACAGGCCTGCGTTCCCAATTGATTGCTACTGTCGTCGCATGACAATTTAGTAGATCATTGCATTGAATTTTCTAGATTAGCATCTGTCTCATGATTACACGGACAGCCTCCGGTGGCATGAAAATACCTGAATCTTTGCAATTTGCGGTCTGAACTGTATTTCTTTCCCTTGGTAGGCTTGGTAGCATCAATAGCGGTTCTGCCTTCTGTATCGTTCACATTTTGGCCCAATTCCAAAGTCATTATTGTGAGAAGATATGACAGCTTTTGTGCAAAAAAATCTTCCTAGATTCTCGTGAAAAGAAATGAACACAATGAAAGGTACTTTACGGGCAAGTGGCTTTGTTGATGCTGCCTATCACCTTTGCTTAAAAAAAAAAGTCACATTTAGATTTGACACATCTGTTACAGGCAACCTTGAATACTATAGACAGGCATTCAAAATGAAGGACAGTGGACAGAATAGCCTTGAAAGAAGTACAAAATCAGCAATCATATGAATGCAAAACTTGCTGCGTAATATCTGAAGGGAGGTGTGAGGGGCGCATTAGTGTGTGTGGGGTGGGGGCACACTAGTGGGGCCCTCTGTTGGCTGACAGGAGAACAGAGTGGCGCGCATTAGACGTCGTCAGAAAGAAATCGGAGATAATAATAAGCGAGGAGGCTGTTTAATTGGCCGTGTGTCTTTCCTGATAGGAGGGGGGAGTCATGTTGCCCACTCAACCCCCCTCCCCGGGTGACGTGGGAGCTTCCCATGCCTTGTGACACCTCTCGGCGGGCAGAGCGTGCGGCAATGTGGCGTGGGCCTCATTACAGCTTCCCTTGTGTGCGCGAGTGTGCGTGTGCCTAATGAAACGACGGTGCGCTCTATCAGTGCTCCTCTGGGGGTGGGAGGTGTGAGGGGCTACCCTTGCTCTGCTGAGCTCTTAATCAGGAAACAGCCCTCATTAGGCAGCCGCCTCCTTTTCATTTACATTCTCTCTCGCTCGCTCTCGGCTTTCGGGTAGAATTTCAGGATGAACCTAGTATGCACTAAGTGCAATTTAATTTCGGAAAAAAAGATGGAATCAAGTTTATTTGCTACATATTGTACGTACTGTAGTATCTATTCAAAATTTGCCTCAGGACAAGAAAGCTAAATGGCAGCCTGTAAACCGAAAAAGTGATTAGCTGGGCAAAGCTGACTTTAGATTCCAATTTTTTGGACACGTTTACTGTTAGTCACTCAAGCAAAGTGCATTTTAGGTTCATCCATAAATCGTGCCTCATCTCCCTTTCGATTTCGGTCTGACTACTCTTGTCTGCTCCACTGCCCATTCTTGTTGTAAAAGTGGAAGCTTCCGTGGTATTATGGGATGAGCGAGCGATTGTCAAGCGGAAGCAGAATCTCAGTAGACTACTTCGTACACCGTGGCCTTCTTGTCCCCCGAGCCGGTCACGATGTACTTGTCGTCCGGGGACACGTCGCAGCTCAGTACCGACGATGACTCCTTGGACTGGATGAGGGCGAGGGACACCCACAAAGAGATGTGACTCATCAAATACTCAAAATGCATTTGCAATTCAATCACATGATAAACACACGCTGTCTCATCACACAAGCTCTCTAGAGGCTCATTAGCCGCTAACTTCAATAGCGGTCGTGCCGTGTAACATGGTGGCTAGCGGCTCCAGCAGAACACTCGTGACCTTCAGGCACAGTACGACCTTTCCATCTTGGCTAAGAATTCAGCTGCAAATCAATAATGTGCTTGTTGTGACACAGAAGGGAACAAAAACAACACCTCCTGTGGAAAGTTTGAAGGACATTCAAGTCAATGGGAAGTTTCTGACAGACGGTTAATGAAGGTGAAAGATTTGCTTGCGGATGTAATTTGGACCTGGTGCCGATATTTTAAACTAAAAAAAAAAGGACTTCAATGAGAAAAGTTACCTGAAAGATGCTGGCTCCGTACGGGGTCCTCCACGCATTCAGCAAGTTGTCTTTGCCTGTGCTTACAAACCATTTGCCTGAAAGCAAACCAAAAACAGAATTTGCATGCTGCTCTCAGGGATCAAGTTTCTTCGGGTTTTGAACTAAAAGCTCAAAGTGCTCACCGCAGTAGGCGAACTTGAGGGAGAGCACGCAGCTCTCGTGAAGGTGCAGCTGGTACTTGTCGGGCTTGGATACGTGCAGGACTTCCACGTTGCTGCTCTCCATCCCCACCGCCAGCCACTCGCCCGTCGGACAGTAACCCAGCGAGAAGATCTGCAGGCGGTTCAAACGCAGCACACGACCTAGCCGTTGACTTTTCCATCCATCATTTCTTATCGCGTTCTGGTCTTATCATTGCACAATCTCCCGTATTTCTCTCCTCCCTGCATTGTTCTCCTGCACGTGTCATGTTGGCCTTCTTTCATGGCGCTTATCTTTGCCTCACCCTCATCCCTCATTTCCTGACATCTTCTCCTGTTTTTGCCCTTTAGCTTTCATATCACCACACTTTGCTTTTTTTTTACGCTGCTATTGTTTGGCACCTGGTAACTGTGTGTTGGAGTTCTGCACATGTACGCGTCTTTTCAGCTCAAGGGACACATTTGGTCATCAAAGTAGAACTTGATGAATCAGCATTTTGCACTCTCTCATCCAAGTAAGTGTCAATAATTATCTGCTCATGTTCACCGGCCGTGTCAAGATATGCATCCTGTATATTAATGTCTGCCCAAGGCAATTTCTTTTCTTCGTGCGCGAATAAAACAACTCTTGATGTCACACCGATAGATGTGATCATTAAAAGGGGTGCCGCGCGATTGCTTCATGTATCCGTGTACTCGGCTACCTGTGAGGTGAAGTCGTGCTGCTGCAGCTGGCGTCCTTCCCTCAGGTCCCAGCAGCGCACCGTGTTGTCCAGTCCTCCCGTCCACAGCTTGGTGCCGTCGTTGGAGATGTCAATGCAGCTCGCTCCGTCCGTGTGGCCCTGGAACTGTCTGTGGCGACAAACAACTTCATCAGCCAGATATTAAAAAGATATGAACAAAAAATGTATCCAAGTGTGTTCACGCTACCTGACGAGCGTCTGGTTGTGCAGGTCCCAGACGACAATGTTCCCGTCGCTGCAGCAGGAGAAGCACACCTTGTTGTCGGGCGAGATGGCCAGCGCGTAGCAGGCGGGCGCCGACGACGTCAGCTCGGCTTTGATGCGAGGGGTGGGCGTGGCCAAGTCCCAGATGGACAGCGTGCTGGCCTCGCCGCCCACGATCAACGTGCGCCCGTCGGGTAGGATCTTACAGGACCGGATGTAGTTATCGCGATTCTGATTGAACGAGAGGAGGAAGGAAATGTGTCACGTGATGACATTTTTGCATTTCTTAATATGTTGGGTTTTGTCAAGAGGACGGACCAGGCAGTCGAGCTGCGCCATGGGACTCTTGCTGCCCGGCTGGCTGATGTCCCAGACCTTGACACAGCCTTTGCCCCCCGTGTAGACGTGGCGCGTGGAGGTGCTGATGGTGACGGCGCACACCACCTCGCCGTGGCTCAGGCTGTGGATCTGCCGCGCGTGGCGAGGGATGCCCGGGCCCAGCAGCGCGTCGGGAGGAAAGGGCACCGGCTGCATCTGACCGTCTGCGCTCACGTGGAACGAATAAGCCCTGTGCCAGTATTTAAAAAAAAAAAAAAATTAAAAATGAAGAAAATTATTTGGGTATGTTTTTATTTTTTTAATTCAACTCTTGAGGACTATGTGGGTGTGAAAAAGAAAAAAAACTCACGGCTTGCCGCCAGATGAGCCAGGCAGAGAGGACGACAGGCCTGGGGCCCTCAGGTGAGATCGAGAGTCATAAGCCACCTGGTGGGTGGCACCGGAAAAACAAACAAACAAACAAACAAACAAACAAACAAACAAACAAACAAACAAACAAACAAACAAAGGGATACTTGAGACATTGTTATCACGTTAGCATTCTGTCAGCAATGGCAAACTTCTTTAACTGTCACAACAGAGTCACTGCCTGATAAACTACACCAGCCTACATTGAGCCTTCCATATCAAACAGCAGGTTATAAATCAAACACGGACGTGGACAGCTCACCATGGGGCTTCGGGCGTAGGCGCTGGCGGCTGCGCTGATTTGGGGCGAGAGCGTCAGAGCCCCACCAAATCCTCCGGGACTGGCCAGCTCCCCGTTGAGCCCTGCGTGGGACACCACGCCAAAGTGAGCTGGGTACGAACCGGCCGGCACAGACATGGGGCTGCGGAGTGCTGGGAAAGTGAGGAGGAGGAGGAGGAGAAGGAGGAGAGAAGAGGAAAGGAAACCAGGGAGGGAGGACATGACAAAACACACAAGCACGGTCACAGCAGGGCTGATAAGAACACAAGCACACAATTTTGATCCGAACAACTGAACTAAGTTCAATTTTCCACCACCATCATCATATTTTCACATTTCAAGCTGCAAGATGCGGTCTCACCGAGGGGGTCCGCAGCAGACGCCGCTTTGCTAACCAGGCGAAGGCAGGAAGTGCTTGGACCGGGCGCTCCCGGGGTGAGGGCCTCGCGGTGTGATGGCGACGGGGTGCTGGACTTGGACAAGGGCGACTGGGACTTGTCCATCTATGGATATTCAGAATTTTTTTGGGAACATCACTTATGGGGAAACTCGTAGTATCTTGAAACTAGATGGAATGGACAGTAAAAAAAATATATATTTACCTGTGAGGGATCCTTGGCCTTGCCCGGAGCGGGACTACACGGGTTCGGGGTGGAGGGTGGCTCTGCGAGGCCCGAGGAACCCGGGAGCTCTTTCCTTAAGGCAGGGGCCCGGTCCAAACCGTTCCCACGGGGAGAATGAGGTGGAGTGCCAACTGGGGAATTGGGCTCCTGATGAAGAAAACAACAAAGACGATTTCATTTCACATGAATACTCTCAGTCAAGCATGGCTTCATTCCAATTGAGGCTGCAGAAGCACATGTTGGCACCGTGGTGACCACAAGGTGATTTTAGGCGACTCAGCATATTTGATGACTCGGCAGTGCACAACAGCACATATCGTCCTGCTGCGGAGAATAGATGATGATGATGTCGGCTATTCCGGGATGCTTTCATCACTTTAGCCGAAAACGCTATTGCCTCCCACCCTCGACAGTCTTCACCCTGTGCTTGACTTAGCACTTCTCACCGGGTCAGCAACTACACAGAGCATGAAGCACAGAAGCCCCTCCCCTCCCTCTCCCTGTTATTACACACAATTGTCTACTTTTGTGCCAACAAGGGAGCACTTGTGTTTTATTGAGTCACATGAAAATACAAAGATTTTAGATGAAGGAAAAACACACACCATAGTGCTCGCTGACTGGGAGATGCATTTTAAGGATTAGTTGAATGAAGCAGACTGTAATGAGCAGCGGAGGAGGAATATCGAAAGAAATATTGAGCTCGTCAAAAGAGAATCAAATGAACTCTCGTTTTCTGGACGAACAATTATCTGGACGCGTCGCTTGTAATTTTATGGAACAATAAATGTGACTTGTGTCATATGAGTTAATTACGGAATTAATCAGTGGTGTCAGAAATGTATTAAAAAAACAATAAGGATGAATAACTAATTCGACAACGCTCAAGAATTCCATTACACCCTAACGAGGCTTATTTGTCAAGCTATTAGAAAATGTGTTTACGCCGTCACGTGACTGGTAAACATTCACATTTCTGAAGGTCAAAGGAAGCGCAAGGCGGCTCGGAAGATTGACACACACGGGTGATTGATGAGAGAGGTTTGATCCAATTAGGGCAGCCATGTTGATTTTCAGCGTTCACGCCATCATCACGCCACGTGTGTATTTCACATATGTGGCTTGTGACACGGTGTCACAAGGTTTATGTGACTTGGGGCCTTGTTAAAGATAAAATGCACACGACACGTGAACGGATCCTCAGAGGACAAAGGGTCGCATCTCAGGGGATAGATTTAAGTGCTCACATTTCCAATTACAACAGAAAATAAGCGCTAACTCGCTAAATGTATAGCTTTTGTCCGGTATGAATGCAGGACTTGGGCACTTTTTTTTTTAAATCTGGTAACCAGTTTACAGTCTTCGTTCCATTTCTAATTACAAGGTGGCTCATGTTTTCTAGTATGATTATTTGCTATAAAATACATTTTTGTTCATATTACAAGGTTCTGGAATGGATTCATTGGGTTATTTTGAATTTGGTTTTAGTCAGATTTTTGGGAACGGATTAATTACAAAAAACACAAAAACTTTAAATGCTGTAAATTAACGACATATGTTGTATTTTTTTTCTTTTTTTAGTCCAATTTTGTTTAGTGGTGTGTCATGAAATTGCTCTTAATGGTGTGACAAGGTTGGTAATAACTGAGACAAGTAAACCAACCTCATTGGACACGTCCACCACCAGATTGTCCTCACTTTTATCACCATCGCTGTCCTGCAAGCAAGAAAAGACAATATTTGCTCGGACTTTTCCTCAGGGACACCCAAGAGATACCTTTATGCTTGACTCACACCCAACGAGTTGGCACGCGCACCGATCGATATGTCAATATCTCTTGGCCGCTGTCAGTCAGTCTAGCACGCAGACTCGGACACAATATCTGCTGCCACACGAGCACTCGATTGATTGTCCTCACACACACAAGTTGCTATTTCTCCATCAGCCGGCATTTTTTTTTTTTGGGTCTACTTCCCCACTAGACATTTTCCTCTCTCACTTTCGCTCCCTACTTTCCAAGGCGAGAATGATGGCACTTAGTTGCCATGGCAACCGAGCTTTGATAGCACCGGGGCCTGAGACTCCTCATTGACATCGGTGATGAGTGACATCGGCAACCTAATTAATGTGCAGACGATTGCTGCAGTCGGGTCCTCAAATTGAAAATCAAAGGGAGGTAAGGGGGAAAAAAAATATATATATCACAATATGAGAAATCAGTCAGAAAAATTAAAAGATGGAGAAGTGATGAAAGGTGAAAGGAGAGAAATGAAGCGAGCACGTACATATGAGTGCGGCGCGAGGGGCTCTTTGTCCTCGCAGCGTCTCCTCTTGGCCTCCGCCCCTCCCTGCGAGGAGGCGTAACCGCCCGACGGCCCCTGACGCTCCTCGGGGGGCTGACTGTCTGTCGACGACGCCGACTTACTCTGTAAAAGAACATCACAACAGGAAATTCAAGTCGTCAAGTTCTTCCCAGCATCGCCGTGCTCGGGGATACTTGCTAATAACAACAATAATTCCAGTCCACTTAGAAAGTAAAGAGTGACGAAAATTCCATTTTTTTGGGGGGGGGATCAGATAGATCAGCAATGTAACATGTAAATGTGAATTGGGCTGCGTGAAAAAAATAAAAAATAAAATAATGAGTTGTGTGTCAGATCTCATGTGAGGTACGGCTCTCATGATGAGACGGCGCAGGCATATTTACAATCCGGCCCTCTCAGAAGAGCCGATCAAAGCGTCGGGTTGTTTGGGCAGCCAGAGTTCATTTCGTTTCTACCTCCCCCCCCTCCCCATCATGACAGCAAAGGAAGGAGGCCACCAGGAGGACAGGAAGGAGGAGAGGAGGAATAATACAGTGGAGCTCAACTCCCCTCCATGTCCAATGCAAATGTTAATTGATCTCACCATTTGCTGCCGCTTTAAAGTCCACACTGTATATTTAGCAATTCACTAATGCAGACGGCGGGGAGCTGAGAGCTTTTCTGTTCCGACATAAAAAGCGGAGCAGAGGCTCGGCGAATGCAATACTTGCGTTCTTGAAATTGATTCATTCTTTTTTTTTTTTTTTCCCCCACTTTAGGGGATTTTACAAACGCAAAAAAACCAACCACACTGGTGCAAGTTTGGCAGGATTTGAACAAATTAAGTGGCCGTCACACAATCACACACAGCAAAAATGAATTTGTTTAACTGTTAATTGATTGATGATTAAATGATCTAAGGAAGACCATCGCTTTGTTTTTGAGACTAAATTTTACAGCTGTGGCAATACACACTTTGGCGTGCACACAAACACACACGAGTACTTACCCTACTGGGTGCTCCCTCTGGGATTGGGCCAGGGGAAACATGAAAAGAAGAGGGGAAAAAAGGAAGATAAGAGGGATGAGCAGAAAAAAGGTTGACGTCAGTGCTGATGTTGGCAGCAGCAGTCAGCCAAGGTTACGACTGCTCCTTTTGTTCAAAATGATATTGTGATGCCCGTTCGGCCATTGGAGAATAGTGATTGGACACAAACAGCTCTTTTTCTCCTCCTTAAAAAACAAATCTTTCCAGCCCTGGTTTTATTCATGAGGCTCTTGGCACGGAGCCGGAAACAGATAAGCAATGGCGGGGAGGTGAAGGAAAGTTCATGCGTACAAGCTTCTGCCCGCACAGTGCCCAGAAATCTAGAATAGTTCAAAGGAGGTTCGCTTTGGGATGATAGCGTTCTCATCAATTTGGATCGGCGGCAGTTGAGGTTCACTGTCAAACCAAACATGAAATGATGACAACGCCAAATACATGCAAGTACCTCGGAGATGTTCCGGGTCAAGGTGGTTGCGCTCGTCCTTGGCGGCGAGGTGGGCGGACACCCCCAAGGCCCCCGTCAGCGCCAGGAGCCCAGAGCCCCCCGCGCCCAGAGACAATCCGGACGGGTGCGGCGTCAGGGGGATACCTGGGGCGTGGTGGGACAGGTGCTGGAGCTGCTGCTGCTGTGGCCACAGGGGAAATACAAGAGGGAGGGAGGGAGGGACGGAATGAGGGGAGCAGGAGATTATTATGGAAGCAAGAAAAGTGCGAGAGAGGAAATCATACCAGAGCAAGTTGATAGGATGGTGGAAGAGATTACGGGATTAAGAGGGCGGCACGGTGGATCAAAAATTAAGACGGGAAAGGAGGAAATTGAATCATCAGCAAGCATTAGGGAAGGAAAAGGATGTGGAGATGACGATCAAGCCAGATTTGAGATCATAAAAGAAGAATAAAATACTCAAAGGGAAAGGTGAGCAGGGGGATAACGTGATGGCGGGGGAACGATAGAAAATAAAAACAACAAAATATGACTCGCTGTGGTGAATGTGGAGGCGACTCACCCCGATGATGGCGTTGAGTTCAGCCATGGTGACCTGCTTGGCCCGCTCCACTGCTTGCACCACCTGTTGCTGGTGCTACACACAAACAACATGACTTACTCAAAAATGCACGAGACTCAAATCCGGCACGTTTATCCAAAGTCCCGATGTAATCGGTCACACCCATGCACGCACGCACACACTGTTGTCAATATTGATCAAAGTGACAGAACCGTGACCTCCCCCCCATCTTCATCAGTGCACGCTCACACTTGGACCAAAAGAAACATGATTTGGATTCTGTGCACGCACACGCAAACACCTTACATTGTTTGCAGCGTCACACACGCGGCCTCAGGCAGATTGCTAAATGCCAACGCTTCCTGACCTGAAAAAGGCTAATTTGTTACAAAAGCGCTTTTTGCTGGCGAGGGCCTGTTGCCCCCTAGTGGTTCTAATGGGCACTTAAGAACTCTTTTCTACACAAGATAAAAAATACAGATTCCAAGAGGTGGTGCTCAGGCTCAATATGTATATATATATATGGTGGGATTTAGTGAAGTGGAGATTTATATGTGTGGACTGGAAAAGTTTTTAATCTTTTTTTTATTTTTTATAATTCAATGTTTTACCAGGTAAGCCAATTGAGAAAACGTTCTCATTTACAATGGCGACCTAGAGGCAAGGTGTGTGAAATGTCTTGCCCATGGACACAATGACATGTGACTGTGACAGAGCTGAGCTCGAACTGCCAACCCTCCGGTTACTACACGACCCACTCTACTGCCTGAGCCACAGCCGCCACAAATTGTTGAACAACAACAATTTTGAACATGTGGACACAATTTTCATTTTGATGCTCAGACACATTTGTTCAAAAGACAATTTTATGATTTCCATCAAAACAACTGTTCAAAAAGTTTGGGAGTCACTTAGAACTGTTTTAAAAGTCTAGACAGGATTTCAAACTACTTTTATTAGGGGAAGAAAAAACAACAACAGCAGTGCTGCACTGTTTAAAAGTTCCACAGTTTGGTATCAATACTGTTAATCTATACTGATTGTTAGACAAAAAAAAAAAGCTCTAATACTAAGACATCAATACTTTTGTTAGTCATCTGAGAATGATGCTCAGCAAAAACGGATGAACTTGCTTCGGGCGGCAACGGAGTCCTCCAAACAGGTTTCTCAAGCCCAACTACCAGCACATCCCGACTTAGAAGCATTATTTTTAAAAAACACAATAAGATGTCTTGTCTGTTTTTCTTATCTTTAAAGAAAAAAAAACATTTCCAAGCAACCAGTTTGAAACTGTGGGGGTGCCCATTGTATAACAATCTCAATGTGGCCATAACAAGGGCACAGAGTTCACCCCGCATAAATCATCATAGCAAACCGTTTTTGTTTAAGGAAGTAAAACCAGAAAAAAAAAAAAGTGGAATCTGTCTCTGATTACATTGCGGCTTTGAGGCCGTTGCCAGCCACCTGTAGTTTTGGACGCCACCAGCCTCCAGAGATGGCTTAGTGGGTGGACCGCGTTCTGAACTTGCGGTCTGAATACGATCCCATCGTTTTCAGGGCCAAAAATACAACAAGAGTTGAATCTCAGCGGGAGAAGTGTTTTCCTTTCTCTGTGAAGGGCAGCAAAGGAGACATTTTCCTTGTCGTTTTTTTTTTTTTGCAACATTGGATTGCCAAGAGCATAGAAAGTTTATGTCGCACCGGGGAACGAGAGCGAGGGTACGCCGCAGAAGTCACTCGAGCGTTGTTAAAGGTTCCAGACCTGCTCTAATTGCACAGAAGCATCCAAAAGAAGCCACAGCTGAAGTGGAAAGGGCTTTTCACGCTACAAAGAGTGCAAATGCGGAAGCAGAGCAGGTGATACGTCGCTACTGGCAAGTGCGAGTCTTAGACCTAAATCCTCACAAAGCCCCTCACAATGTTCTGCAATGTAAACTGTATGCACTTGAAGAAGGCCAAGGAAAAATGTGCTGAACAAGTTGGAGAATGTACAAGTGCATAACAAGCGAGGACTAAAGATTGGTCCGCTATATACTTGACCTTTCTCCAAACCTCTCTATTGTGGTTAGAGAAAGAGAAATATTGAATTCGCTACAGACCTAATTTGAAGGTCAATTGGCTGCGGGGAAAAAAAAAAAAAAGCCAGAAGGACAAATAGTTGGTCTAAAAAATGGCCTAAGATTAAAGCAATGAACACCAAGTTGTTGTATTTCCACTCAATTGCGGTGTGTATTAATACAGTACAATAATGTCAAGTGTAGTTTTTCTCATAAAAATCAAAAACAACTTATTTCGTGGGACCCTGAAACGCATTGAAAGCATTTCCATTCATTTCAATGAGCAATGATGATTTGAGTTGGCTACACAAAGAATTACTAACTTATAATAAAGTCAACTGAAATAAAGAAGTCTTTTTTTGCCCCAAATTGCTGCCTTTGTAATTTAAAAATCGCTTTCTACTACTACTACTACTACTTTCTACTAATCAAAAAATCAAATAAACGTCAACAATGAAACTGATTTGCATATAGCACAGTCCAAAGAAATCCAGGTCAAATGTGCCTGGTTGTGTGGCGAGAATGGCACTCACCTCTTGAGAGAGAAAAGGGATGATCTGAGCGCAGATGGCACTGAGACGCTTCACAATCTCCGCCTGTGATGGGAGGAAATGGCGAGAGTGAGCGAGAGAGCCTACTCGATCACATCACATATGGCAAAGTGCACAATGAACACAGAGCATATGATCTGCATTTACAGCACATTAAGCCTTCGCCGCATCAAAGAAACATGCTTCTAATGAGGTTGTGTCGGTCAGTGCAAGAGTGGAACAGGGACGGCTTGAGTGTGCCTTTCAGCAGCCTCACTCACAAGCCATCATATTTCTTGTAGTCTTGGCCCCCTTATTCACTGACTGGACACTTCAGTAGGTACACCTGCACAAGGCTGAACTTTTTGATCATGAAAAATAAATGTCAGAAAAAGCCTACTAGAAGATCTGAAATGCATTTGCGGTTTATCAGAGGCAGTCTAAATGCGATCTAATATGAATTTGAATGAGATTGGTTCATTCTGCCCACAGCCAAATAAGAGGGTGTGTACACTTATGCAACCACATTCTTAGTTTATTTTCCTCTCAAAAAGTTTGGATTTTGTTCTGAGTTCAAATTGTAGGTCATGATAATAATGGGAAAACTTTTTAAATGATTTATTTTGGCCTCATTTTTTATTTTTATTCTTTAAACCCATCAAAACCTGCGGCGTTGTTTCATTATGCAGGTGCTCCAAAAGAAGTAAATGCCGCTCGCTCGTCAGCTCATTTGGTGACAATATATTTGAGAAAGCATATAAATATGCATTCTGATGTCCTAAAACCATTTTGAGATTGTGTTGCTGCACCTCCACAAAGCTAGTTAGCATCCAGCTGCGCACACGCACACAAAGCCTCTACTGTGTGTCTAATTTGATCTGTCTGAGTGCCCTTAGCCTCATTTTGCTCCCTACCTCACTCAGCCATTCTCTCTTTTCCTACAACAGCTCTCAGAGTCGTGATTACGCCACTCGCCTTCCTTCTCTTCTTCCTCACCCCCCCTATGCTTTGACTCATCCCTCTATTTTACTCACCCCCTCCCATCCCGTTGGCCGCTCTGCTTTTTAATTTTTTCCATTATCGGCCTCTCCGTTCATTACTTTCTGGCTTTAATTTTCTAGATCCGTCTTCTTCTCACCACTGGGGATGACGAAAGGATGAGCAGAGGACATGAAAAGGCAGCGATAAAGAGCGACGAGCCGAGGTTGGGAACACAACACACACTCATCTGCGTGATGAGGCGGCCTGTCAGTCACAGCCGGTGTATTTGTGGCCGCCGCCGCACACAGTTGCAAGGACGCAGACTAATTACATCACACATTTGTTAGTGTGTTTGTGTGTGTGTAGAGAGATTTATGCATAAGTAAATCCAGTATTTAGCAAGCTAACTGGGTTTTACTATAGTGATACCGCAAATATTTTTTTTGATATTTATGACACATTTTAGTGTAACACAGAATCAGTTCCTCTGTGTTCATAGTAAAAATTAAATAGCCCCCCCCAACGAACCATTGTAACTTTTCATCTCACAATATACATCAATAATCACACTCAAAGAAAACATTCTAAAATGAACCCGCAGCCTTTGCTTTGTGTAGGCATAAAAAGCAGGATTAAAGAGGATTTAACATTCAATAATCATCAGCAACAACTAGGCTGAGCACAAAATGGGCTGTCTTCTTGAAGATCTGATGAAAGCATTGTAGCGGCGTCACATGATCAAACTATGGAAGAAACGGATCATGTCGCGATGGATGTGTGGAGAACTGTACGGGGATGTGGAAATTAAACTGGCAGTTTTTCCTCTTTGTGCTTTTGAGGCAACTCTTTTTCGACTACATAACCAGAACTGAAGCAAGGAACGAGGGACTCAATTGGTCGAGAGTGCGTCGAGGCCGCATAGTTTTGCTCTTGATAATCATCTGAACAGAGGCTAACAAAGGCCGTGTGTGTGTTTGAATCAACAAACATCTGCAAACGAGCAAGCGTCTCCTACTTGGCAAACGCTCTCGCAATCTGGAAACAATTCAATCAGCCACTTGCCAAACTGAATGAAGACAATAATGGGGCTGGAGCTACGTCATGTTAGCAATTGGGAAGACTTTAGCTTTGGCAAGTCGAGACGGGCTTTTTTATTTTTATACAATGAGAGGTATGAGTGAAACTTCGATACATAAATGATCTTCAGTAAACATGAAAAGTGTTTGCGGGAGGACAATTGGTTTGGCGCACACACTTCCTTCAAAACAAACCATCTAACGTCGGAGAAATAGCAGCAGCAACAGATAAAACATGTATTTATTATTTTTGTTGGGTATGAATATTGGAGGATCAGCGCTGTGGAGCGAAAGCAGCGAAAAAGCCAGCGGGGCTTTTGCACCATCACAAAAGTGGGCTCGGCCGCAACCGAGTGTGCACCGAGCCAGGTGTCACAAACATGAGCAGTGATGCCCGTCCGCGGGCCTGCCAAGGCACAGCCACCAGGGAGTGCTGGCACAGGTTGGATGGATGGATGGATGGTGGGATGAGCGGATGGAGCTAGGAACAGATACAAAGAAGAGAGAGACATGGGGGGAGAGCGGGGGGTGGGGGTGGGGGTGGGGGTGGGGGGTCGATAAACACCTGAGGGCAGATAAGCTGCCAACAGCGCAGACAGGGAGAGAGACAAGCTTGAAGTCGATTTGAGATTCTCCCCAAAAAAAGTGTGGGTGAGAAAACAATAAGGATGGCAAGTATTCAGTGAACAATTTCCTTTGTGTTATTGTCTCACAAAAGGGAGAAAATAATCTTGTAAGAAAATGATGGATACAAGGAGGACACACTGTTCTTGAGGTTGTGCTACATATTAGCGTGTCACAGCCTGAAAAACAAAAACACACACACACACACACACACACAACAAACACACAATAACTGACTGACAGACAGCACGCTCACACTTGTTATTTTGTTCGATCATCACACCCAGAAAGTGTTCATACCATCAGTGTCTGGTTAATGTCGAATACGACCTGGAATGTGTGTAACACACACGCACACGTGTTACAAAAGTGCAACGTTCAATCACAAAAGGCGCATTCATTGGTTTAAGCTGCGGTTGTAGCTGGAGTGTGGTTGCGTTGAAGAGTAGCGAGGATGTGAAGCAACCTGTCAACATTAAGAATGGAAACTATTCACGCCAGCAGCAATGCAAATTAAAAACAAAAAAAAGGGCTTTGTGCCTGCTCGTTCGAATACAACAGAGTTATATTTGACTTGTTAACCACTTTTTTTGGGCTGTTCCGCCGTCATTCCGATTGTCTTGTTTGTCAATTTCCTTAAGCATACTCGACTTTTCCACACCAGTCGCGGTGCTATTATGCTGTGTTTGAAAGGTCAACCGCAGCTTCAGATTGCTGTGATTTTGTCAAACAAGAAGAGTGAGGAAGTCTGTTTTCACACCAGCACCTGGCCCGGTGGACCAGAATCACACCCAGAGTGGAAAAGCTCTCCAGAGCTTACTTTGCTAGTTCTAATATTTCCCCCCACTTCCTCTCCGCCCGCAATGGCTGTCAAAATGGATTCTAGGAAAAAGTTGGATGGGGGGGAGAAAAGTAAGACAGGTGGGAAGGAAATGTACACTTGTGGGTATATTTGAAAAAGTAAACAACAGCTGCAGAGAATGACGTAGCTTGAACGTTCCGTGTCGGCGACTCGGCGCCCGGCGGGCTTCGGGCTCGCCATCAAGGACAACCCGTCGTCTCTCCCGACGTGGTCGGAAAAGAAAGGCGAGTGTTTCATCCCACTCGCTGACTGAAAAATCGCTAACATCTCTTCTATTTCTGCCACAAGGCGCTCTCCTCCTTGTGATCGACTGCCGCAGCGAACACCGTTGACCCTGCGGGAGCTGAGGCTTGCTCAAAATGGCCACCTTTTACTTGCACTGGAAAGGGAGGGGGGGGGCTATCAAATAAATGCCAGAAAATGTCAAATCAATCTGAGGAACTCACAAAAAGGGTTAGCGTGGAGGTCTTCGGAAGAGATCTTTGCATCCGTGCTTTTACGACGCTGAGCGAAGTTGTGTTTATTGTATTTGATGGCGAACGTTGTGAGGATTTTGAAATCACGTTTGTATTTTTAGAATGGTACTTTTGATAGGCATTCGACGTGTATAAAAAAATGAAAACACGGCCCTTTCGAATGATGTAAATATCCCCGAAACAGTTGTGCGAATAGGCTCTATACAAACACGCAGTGACTCTTACGTAATCCCCCCGCTTGCAAAAGGTCAATATTTGTAGCTGCTAACGCGCTAATCAGACACTGATTGCTGTTGGAGGCTCGCAGCACTTCAGTGACATCATCTTTTTCCTCTCCACCACCTTTCATCCTTCTGTTCATTTTTATCTCTCTCTCGGCCACTTTCTTCCTCTCTCGCTTCCTTGGACTTGCTCCACTCTCCCTCTTTGCCCTCCTTCTCATTCTCTCTCTTCCTTTTCTGCCCCCACCCCTCCCCTGCCTCATTTTTCCAGCCCGTCTTCCCTGGCATGACGCCAGCTTCTCGTCCTCCTCCCTCGCCTCTGATTGATAGCCCATGCTGTTATGGAGGGAGAAGCAGGGAAATAAGAAGTAAAAAAAAAAAAACAAGCACACACATGCACCGAAAGCACGAACAATCAGACACACACACACACACACACACACACGTATAAATACAGCTAAACACACAAAATGAGGCGCACGCACACACGCAGCCAAAAAGGGCGCACACAGAAAAGCAATCCAAACAGAGCAGAGAAGTGCACACATCCAGTACAAAGAGATGTGTGCAGAGCAAGCAAAGCCTCCCAGCATGAAAGCCACCAGCGCACACACACGTACACAAAAAGACAAGATTCATAGTAGAACTACGAGAAGACAGGCAGCCCGAGCAGGCAGGAGAAAGAAACATTTAGAAAAAGATGCAACACCACGCAAGTGTTCAGAGTTGGAAGGAAGTCGAGCGTGTGATGAGCAAAGTTTTTCCCACATATACGTTTCTGCCAGCCGCCGGCGTCCACGAAGAGGAATTTGGTGTCGTCATCAAATACAGCTGCCATGATCCAACCAAACGCAAAATAAAAAAAATGCAGATCACGTAGTTTTCTGCTAGTTGATACGTGCCTCGAAAGTGGCTGGCAACCAATCTAGGATGTCGCCCACCTCTCACCTCAAATAAGTTGGGATAGACTTCAGCTCACAAGCTAAAGTTCTTAAGCGAAAAGCTGGATTGTCTAAAATGGAACAGCGACTATGAAATTAGCCTCAAAATGGCCGACAAAGAGCGAAATCAATTCTAAGATGGCTGCGTGATAATTACTGAATGACAGCTCTTGGAAAAAGACACACATCATATTAACAGTTGCATTAGCCTGATCCCTTCATCCATAAAGTAAGCTAACATTAATTACATTGAGTGCGACCATAAGAACGATGAGAATCCTACGTAGACCACCTCTAAAAATACACACGCATTGTACACACAAGGAATTTTTCTAGGGCAAAGTGAGTGTGAGACCCAAATGTTGCGGTGCTCCAGCGGTGGTGGCAGTCTAACAAGCCTCTCTCGCCCTCTTCCTCTCTCTCTGGCTGTATTATAACTCCAGCTATTAGTCATAGCCGCACGATGGCAGCTCACCAGCTTGCACAGACGGACGGCCTGCATACGTGCAGCACAATGCAATCCAGTGCGAAAATGGGAATCATAACTCAAGAAATGAAATCTTCCTTGGTTAGGTTGGTTTAATTTCTGACAGTGATCTAATTGAATTGAAATAAATGTTACATTCTAGATATTCAAAGTATAATGGAGACTTATTCTCCTGCTCACTCCCGCACCCCCCCACCTTACAGAAAATCTCCTCTATAAGAATGACAAAGCCATTATGTTAAAAGGCTAGCTCGATGGGAATCCCGCTTTCTCTGCAGTTAATTTCTCTCCCATCACATTTTTCGCTTCCCTTTTTCTTTCGCTCATTGCCTTTGCCTACTACGTTAATTTGTGTCACCTCTAAAGAGTTCCATCCTGCTCCATCTCTCTTCGTCTCATTATTCACCAATGAGCTCCTTTACACACACACAGGATAGAGAGAGCTATCAAAGCTGCGGACATCTCGAACACACAGACGTTGCAACATGTGCAAAAAGAGTCATCACACATCAGTGATCAGAGGAGAGTGCAACTAAACGGCAGAAATAGACGCACGCAGTCATCTGACCGCTCCCGAGCTAACGTGACCCACACACGACACAGGAAGTGAGACTGAGGAGGAAAGAGAGAGAGAGAGTCCAATCCTATTATGAAAAGATGAGTTGAAATTGAAGGCATCTCTCTCTCTTTTTATCTTTCACTCTCTCGTTCTCCCTCCTTCCCTCCAAATGAGATGAGGATTCAGGTCACAGCGCAAGCCAAATTCTGCTCAACACACACTCTTGACGGTGGGGGAAAAAAAATTGCAGGCACGCCTGAGTGACTCGGGACACACAGACACACACAGAAAGCGGGAAGCAGGAAGGAAGGACAGTCGGCTGTTCCGTGCGTCCTCGGGAGAGGAAAAAGGCCCGGCCCGCGGAGCATCCCGACTGTCCTGTCCGGTTCTTTGGAGAGCTTTGGGCTTTTGTTGCCGTATTCTAGTACTGGCACATTTGTATTCATCTCGGGAGGTGATAAACGGGTTCAAATTAATAAGCAGGTAAAACAAAGCCAAAGTGATACAACGCCATCGTAATGTGAACCACATTCCTGCTCGTTAAATTGTCCCGGGGGGCATTTGCGGAGGTTTTACAAGGACAGACAGAGAACGGTTTGATCTCAGCAATTCAAATGAAAACAGGAATGACGAGTAAATCACCAGCAAATGACATTAAATCAAACGGCAAACACTTCGCACTTATAAAGCACGCGGAGAACCAGTCCATCTTCATTATGCTGGAACTATCCCCATTAAATCAAATGCGTCATGAAAGAATAGGATCGCTGTAATGCTCATTAGTTCCATCTGCAGGACTGGAGTGGAACAGCATGAGCCATCAGGTTTTTTTTCCAAATTCAATCGTGAGTTATTATCTGTGTGGTTGTTGCTGCTAGTGGCCAGCCGGAGGCGCCCTACTCAAGAGTCCCCACAAAGGCAACTTCTGAAGACGGGGAGGAAATATCTTATTCCCTGTCTTACCACTTCTCTTTTATTTTTTCCAAGACTGCACTGCAGTAGTCTATGAGCACTCTTGACTGGTCCAGCAAAGCCTTCCGCCTCATTCATGCATTCACCACACTCCTCGGGGCGTAACAGCACGCACGGCCCGGCCATTGGTGCAACTTGCTGAGCCACCACCGTATAGAGTGCATGTTTGAATTTCAAAGTGTATAGAAAAGAGGGGGGGGTCTGCTCAAGCTTGTCAGAAGAGTCACATGACCGCAGGCAGAAGCAGCGGCGTATATATCCGCTGCCTTCGTATAGTTAAAATCTAATGTGAAAAGGAGATGAAGGCGAGGAAGAGCACTGAGGGAGCAAAGATGGGGGATGTTACGGCTCAATTAATGCCGGGACACGCAATGGCCGCGCCGCTCATGAGGATGATGATGAGCATGAGGAAGACAGAGCGATAACAGGATGTTAAGCGGGAGGAGGAGAGGAAATAAGAGTAGATAGTATTAAATGTATTCATGATTCATTATTCCTCCGCGCGGGTCCTTGATGTCTCTTTTTGGGCTCCCTCCGCTCCTCCACCCTCCGCTGCTTTCTTTTCTGGCTTCATCTCATTTCATCTCTTCTCAGATGTCTTTATCAATCCGCCCCTTAATCTCCATCTTTCCTGTTTACGCAGCCCTCTTTCATCCCTTCAATTTATCTCGATCATTTCCACGTCTTTAGTAGCGTGTTTATTTCCCCGGATACAAGGTAACGTCAAAGTTTGCCTTTTCTTCCTCTGGGCGCTTACGACGCTAATATGTCAGCCGCACTTTGATTGTTTTATGCTCATGGCCTGTTACTTTTTTGTACACGACCATCCATTTTCTGTACCACTTATTCTCGCTAGGTTGCTATCATTCCTACTCTACTGCTGTGTTAGCGCGGGTTACTGAATCAAAATCTTTTTTAATTTCCTAGGAAGTTCTAATCTAATGAAGTTGTAATTTTGAATTTTTCATGTTGGAGGAAAAGTAATCTAATAGACGTATTCTTGCGAGAATGAATGTTTCCTTTAAGCTGCGGTGCTTTTCTGAGGTTCATTTTCCATTCACAAACACACAATGCCAGATTATTTTTTTTTTTTTTTTTTTTTTAAATGCTCATAACTCAACTCAGCAACAAGATGAACTCAACACACATTATCAATCCCTCGAGTGTTTTTTTTTTTTTTTTTCAAATGTGGTTTTACAATCCAAAGTTATGACCTTGTTGGTTTTCTTCTCCCAAGAGTTTCTTTCCCTTGTGCTTCTCTGTCGATACTCGTGTCTGGTGTCAGATTTTGGAATCGACGTAACCCATCCATCTGTCACCGGAATTATGCATGTGTCTTGCTTTACTTGTGCAACAAATCTGTCATAAGAAGTAATTAATGGCTTTCCTGTTTTCAAACGTGATCTTTGGCTCTGCGCACAAAATGGCAGGCAGCCTTGATCGTTGTGACGGACAAACTGCTGCGTTTAAGTGCGGCAACTATTTCGCCGGAAAGTCAGTTTAGACGTTGGCGCGCTATAATTACCGTAACTGACAAATGACACCGTGATTACGGGGTAATAGCAGACTGCGGGAGCACTCGTTTGACTGCAATGGAAGCTGCTTTTCCAACGTTGAGCAAAGTGGAACATTATTGAGGATTACGCCACCGACGTTCGCCGACAAGCGAGCCTGCCGCGGCAATCCCGATTTGCGCTAACCGCGTTTGCGGTTTTGAAGGTGGTCACCTTTGTTGGTTTATGTTGAAACAAAACCGGCGCTAATTATAACCGACTGCATTTGGTTTTCAAAAAAATAATAATGTGATGGCTAATTTGCTGACCTCGTTTTAAAATATGGAGGCGTACGAGCCATTGAGTGAAAAAAAAACCCACACAAAAGATAAGCATTTTTTGTTTGAGTGTGTAAAAAAAAACAAAAAAACAAGTACCACCTTTTCGCCTACACAGTAAACACACACACACAAATGTAGCAATGTTCAGCAAGCAAACGGTGTTAAAAAGACAAAAAAATCTCTCTTACCTGTTTGTGCATCTCAATGTTGAGTCCGTAGGACATTTCGTAATACTGCGGAAACAAACACAGCACGACGCAAACTCATCAGACTTTTTTCATCAAATAATTTGCAAAGTTATACAAATCTGAAAAAAAAAAAATTTCCATTCAGCTACTCAGACGGGTTTTGTCTATTCAAGTTATTGGCCATATTGTATACACAGTGGATATAAAGTCTACACACCCCTGTTCAAATGGCTGTCAAACTGTCATCCAAACTTTTCCCATTTCCTCTCTCTATCCCCCTTGCCAATTATCATTTCTTTCCTTTTCTGTTGAGTCATCATCCTCGTTTGTTTTTAGCTTTTTTTTTTTCCAATCTTTGTCATCTCTGTCAATTTTCTGTCTCCTTCCCCAGCTTTGAATGCGTTGGCTCTCCTGCTTGCCGAGTGCAGTTGCATACTTAGTGCTCACTTCCTGTCGCTCTCGAAGAGGCGCTCGCATTTTGAAAAAAAAAAAAACCCCAAACGTCTTTCACGTATGGAAACACACACTCGGCATATCGAACGTGACAACTCAAAGCTATTAAAAGCTTTCTTACATAAACGTGTCACTTTGTACGGTCTCTCTCACCCCGGTGACATCTTTCATCAGTCTCTCCTTCACCTTTCCATCATTAGCGCCACCTCTCTCTTAAACTCGATTCCTGTCTGTCTATGCTTATTAATCCTCTGGCCATCTACTCTGTCGGCCTCTTCACTGCTACTATAGTGCTACACTCAACTCTCACTCAGGCCATCTTGTCAGGCATGCTTTCATCTATTTGTCCATTTTTTCTCATGAGGGCCGCCGGTGAGCTGCGACGATTATGAATCGAATAAATTGAATAGTTTCATCATAAGAAACATTTGGAAAATCTCTGCATCAGAGACTCAAAGACAATTAGCTCCCTCATGAAAATAAAAGTTACGGCAAATTTTATTTATCAATTTTTTTTTACCTGAGTACATGAGCATAAATTACAGCGGGTTCAAACTAGGATTGTAAAGAACCAAACATCACATGCATTGAAGTAGCTTCAGTGTCCATTAAGCGCTTAGCATTATCGTGTAAGTGCACTACTTGCAATGGTACTTGCAATATTTGTAATACTAATACTGCAGCTAAAATCACAATGCCGAACTATGCTTTTTTTTTTTTTAATAGCTTCAGAACTGCCACCATCCCCCAGCACGTTCCTTTATATAATACCTGTGGTGAGTTGCTGCACTCTGCACTGCATAAGAGCACTAATATGTATGTGTTAATGTAGACCATTCACGTGTGTGTGTGTGTGTGTGTGTGTGTGTGTGTGTGTGTGTGTGTGTGTGTGTGTGTGTGTGTGCGCATAAAAGACGGTCAATAAACCACCTGGCTGACATCATTAAGCACGAACGACAAACAGTGGCCACCCACAGATCACACAAAACGGTGTGTGTGTTTACGTTCCTCCTACTTATCATTGCACAGGAGCTTTGCCATATGACAGCTGTCTTAGCTTGATGCTAGCATCCAAACAACCAAAACACCAACTACGGGAACACGAATAGCAGTGGCGTCACGGTTGTTACAACCATTTAAGACACCAGTATTTGAATACAAAGGGTGGCGCAACACGTGTAGGCAGACAATACAGCAGTACTCATGGCCATATATCTTTCAACCAAAAATGACTGCAGCTCATTTAGTCCGTCTTGTTGAAGTGAATCAAGAAGCATGGCACAAACTGTTGTTTTTTTCATGGAGGAAACTGTCAGAGAAAAAATATTTTTATCGCTGACTTATGTTACGCAAGGAAAGCTGGCGCTTTAAAAGGAGCTTTCTGAGTGTTAAGGTGGTTTATCTGAAGGGGCGTTGATGTGGGTACACCACAAACCTCTCGTGCAAGTCTGGATTCATAAAACATGGTGTGTGGGAGTGCCATTTAAACACGTGTGAATGTGTGTGTGTGTATTTGTGTGTGTGTGTGTGGGGGGGGGCAAGCATGTGTGTAAAAGCTTTTGCAAATGCATTGTTCTTTGGCGTCTCTTGGGTGAGTTTGTCTCGCTCATCTAGCCGCCCACTTGCAGACGCTGACAGCATGTTAAATCATTTATTAGCGGGTTGGTCGAAAGCGCACCGGAGGTCAGGTTAGTGAGCTGCGATTGAGGACTCCATCAGCAGACAGAGAGAGTCAACACAAGCACTAAACGGAGGAACTCGAAGCGAGACCTCTCTGGGTTTTTTTTCCCCCCTTTAATCCTTTGTACCAGCCTTGTTTTAAGACTGGTCAGACTGTTTTAAGACTCTTAAACATCAATCCCTCCCTTGCATCTGGCCCTCTTAAATCCGGAGAACCTAAATCGCCATCCTTGGAAGACAAAAGCAATCCGCACAAATCTCATCCAAACTGTTGGGAAGCAATTTTACGCTAGCCTTCACCATCATCAGTCTTGAATTAAGTCTTGGTCTACGAGAGCAATTATTTGGAGCGATACTTGCTCCAGGGCTTCCCCTATTGGCCGGGAAAAGATGACTTCCATTCCATAATGGGACAAAAAGGCGCATTTATCCGTATATATCAAACATCATTTGCCATTGAAGAAAATGCACATCTCGGAGCAGTTTAATTTTCCCTGCGGCAACAGCGTGTTTTGAAGATGTATGGAAAACTACAAATTAGCATGAGAAAGAGGAACATACGGATTTCCGAATCATCTTGGCAACAGAATAACGCCTGATGTCATCCTGCTCCTCTGCCGGGTATACAGAGATCCAAAAAGTGATGAACAGTAACGGTGGAAGCAGTGCAGCATGGCGAGAAGAGCAGAAAAAAAATAAGCCAATACCCCAACCACAAAAAAAAACAAAAAAAACACGGATGGGCCTCAGTGTGGATGACAGGCCTAACGAGCTAAATATAGCCTTCTGGGTTATCTCCTCTGTGGGCACAGCCAGTCGGTTGTTGCTTCACATTATTTACGTGTCTGTGCATATAGACTCTTCCACACGCATGACGTCGCTATCTTTCACCATTTCTTCCTGCCTTCATCAGTCCCATCCGTCTTTCAATCCACAATTCAGTTTTTTCTCTCCAGCCTGACACTGAGCCATTTTTCTCTCAAGTTATCTTTTCCTCTGAGCCTCAATTTCCCTCCACTGCCTCCGCCTCCTCTTCACGCTGACTGTCATCTCTGAACTCTGGCTGAGGAGCACAGTGCCATGCACAACGGGTAGAGCCCGCTTTGCAAATAAAAGAGCCTGGAGTGTCGCCGTGCTAACCTGGATGGACAGGAAGTGCACGTACATGATGGAAAAATGCATGTTAGATGACCTAAATTCCAATTCCTCCATGACCCTAACGATAGAAAATGGATTTTGCAACCATATCTTTTTTTATGTCGGCATTATTTGTTTCTTAGCCTGTAAAATTTATCCCACCATCTTTTTCCGTCCTTAAATTCATGCCTTCCCATCTGCGCGTCTATCCAGCTTAAAGTCCTGATCCGGCCTGCCCTCCCAGGTTTATGAAAGGCGAGCAGCTTTGCAGACGGTGCATATCAAATTCTACTCAGCTCTGCGTGGATTTTGTACCACAGACAAAGGCTTACAATACACACGAGCCTTTAGTCACACAGACACCAGCAAAGAGGAGCTCAGCCTGCGAGGCTATGAATAAAAAAAAATATATAAAAAAAAAAAAAAAAAAAAAAAACAACAGGGGGGGAAGAAAAAAATGACTGCAGGGTGGAAGAAAAATATACTACAGAACTTTGAAAGGTGCATTCTGAGGGGCATCCAAGGGAATAAAGCGAGCTCAGATCATGCCGTGAGGCCAACAACCATTGATCATCTTTTTAGTGATTTATAATCAGAGCGGAGCAAACACTTGTTCCATTGCCGAAACAAGTGTTTCCGAACCTTTATTGCACCGACGCACATAAAAGCCCCAAGGCAGAATATTAAACATAAATCTCACAATATACTGAAATAACCATCTTGTTTCAATTGATCAAAACTGAGCCTTTTTAGCCCAACACAAAGCGACTGTTCTGTTGTTTAAATGTTCATAGAAAGATTGGATGGGCAATATTTACATGATGAAGTCACACATTTGATTTCTGACAGTCTTTCTCAACTAACAAATGGATTTGGAACTTTTGATTTGGATTCTCCACAGTGGTCTTAAAGTAAATTCACCAATTTACAACTGTAGGAACCGTGAATCAAAGAATATTGATTGACTAGGTAAAGAAAAACCCAAAAAACCACTGAAACTAACAACGTGAATTAAACTCACCATGATGTAGTGCCGCTGCATCTCGGTCTTCTCGCTGGCCAGCTTCTCGCACTCCAGCTTGAGGCTGCACAAGGACACACAAGGATATGCAAATGAGGTGGTTAGCAGTCACAAAACAGAAAAGAAAATTTGCTTCCACGAGTTAAAAAAACAAAAAATTAATGGGGTATTTCAATTTTTCCCGCCTTTAAAAAAAATATGTTTCTAGGAGAACAAAAGACAACATATCTTCAGCCATTGATTGTTTATACCTGACAGATGTACTGCAATTTATTTTGTAGTCCACATGCCTACCTGTGATACTGGGCCTGGAGGAACTGGAATTCCTCCTTGATGCGGTCCAGAGTTTCCAGGACGGTGAACTTGAAAGACTGGCCAGGTTGCAAGGGGACCTTGGCAGGAGAGAAAGGACAGACGTGAAGACGGGATAAAAGACAGACGTTCAGCTGTGTATGTGTGTCACTTGATGCCATGAAACGGAATAGAACATATAACAGAGTATGTGTGTGCGTGCATGCGTGGCCCGTGCCCTCTGGCGTTATGTGTGAGAGCGCCAAGATGAAAGTGAGGAAAGGTCACTTCCTCTTTCCACACATCATAAAGCAGTGTCCTCCGCTAATGACTCTCCCTCCCTCCTCCTGCTCTTCTGCATTAGCATCCTCCCCACTTTCTTCCACGGCGCGCTAATGTATTCTAGCCTACAAAGAGCTGCGACGGGAGGAAACGTCATTTGAATATCGTAGGGAGAAATCAAGGCACCAGCTAAAAGCTAAACAAAAAGCAACAGAACAAAACAACTCTCGGGGGACCAGTTGCCGTCCTCCATGTTTGTCACCAGCTTGGAAGAACAACAGGGAATGTCGGGAATTAGAACAAATTCATCATTCAGACAATTTTTTTCTTTTAGTCGAAGCTATTGGCACAATGCGAAGGTTTATTATGTCCTTATGGCGATTAGGTCGTTAGCCAAAACAAAAAGTTTAGCGGTTTCAGTGGCGAGCTTCATTAGTCTAGACAAGCACAATTCAATTAGATTTCAATTAGTTCGACGGCGGAGGTCAGAGATGCGCGGGCTTCCCTCAGTAATTAATCCGCCGAGCCGAGCTGAGCCGAGCTAAAGTGAGCCGAGACGAGGCGGAGCGGCGAGGAAGTCGAGACGGACGCAAAGTACATCGTACGAGAGCGAGATGAGAACAGAGGATTCTTGTTGCAGGTCATTTCAGCAAAGTTAAACAGAGATGAAAAGGGCCAATATTGACAAATAATAGAGGCGTAAGTAGGCCATAGCAAACATTTGTTGTTGAAGTTGAGCGCGCTCGGTCCCGTGTTGTGACAGATGGCCACGCAGACTGTTTGGGGGTTCCATAGGCTGTCACCAAGGGCCGAAAAACAGCCTCTCGCCTCCTGTATTTTTGTACAGACGGTGTGTGTGTGTGTGCGTGCGTGTGTGACATGCAGCCGTTGTGGGGAATCAGATACCACAAACTGATCCTGTTAATCTCGAAGGTAGATGTGAACGAAGGGGCGGGGGGTTGAAACACACACACAGACACACACACGCCATGTGGGACAGCAGTCAATCACAATTTGGACGAGCTTGGCACACGCAAAGCAGAGAATTAGGGAGGATTATCTATGGCGAGTAGAGGGAGGGAGGGAGGGTGGTAAACAAGGGGAGGGTGGGGAAGGGACGTCTGTTTTGACTTGATCGCATAACGGGATGGTGGTGGCCGTCCGTCGCCATGGCCATCACCTGTCATCTTAACGGCTCTATATTGGACGGATTCAAAATGGCCGAGTCATGCAAAGGCAAAACAACAAGATTAATCATGACGTGTCACGCTCTCGATGGAAATTTTACGAAGTTGGGTCGGGCAGCAATAAAGTCATTGAGAGTGACACTGCAGCTGACGTCAGCACAAATTGTCTCGCGTTCTACTCGGTCGTCTTGAGCTTTTGTTAGTGTCCCTCGCTTGGGCGTTTTTTTTTTTGTAACGCCAAACTTGGGCTCAAATCAGCTCAAGTGCGGAACAGATGCTCATCTGCGAGCGATTGGGTAAGAAATATTTCGATCCATCTGCTCGTCTTCATCCTCTCCCGCCCGTCGTTTAGCCTCCGGTGCGCTCTAGCAACCAACACGCGTGTGTTAGAGGGCATGCCTGTGCAAGAAGGGATCTTCTCCTTTCAACACAGTCATTCTTCACGCCTCGCTCTTCATTTTGTATGAGGACGTCTCGGAGACAAGCAGAGACGCATTCGGATAGAGCATGAAATAATCATCGCGTGATGAAATATTTAGAGGCAAAAGACACATGAAGAGATGAGAAATGCCAAGTGTTGGCGCCCCACGTGAACACGTCTGCAATTCAGTGGGGTTTTTTTTTTTTTTTTTTTTTTTGCAACCGGAGGACGGATATGCTGTTATTTGAGAAACGGTTTCCCAACGACGGGCGCGTCGATTCACATTGCGTTATGTGCAAACACAGTGGGTGAGTCTGGAAAGGAATTTGAAGATTGGCGGCTCAACAACCTGGCGGTGCAACAACTTTTATTCTGACTGTCGCTGGGGGGCAAATTGTTTGCTGAGAATAGACATGACATCAAAGTCTCAAGGTCAAAAGTGCCTCAACTTACGAGTGACCCCACTTTACCCAAGAGACATTTGAACACAAATGGTGGTGAAACACATGAAGACAGTCAACACAATACTCATTACACACACAAGACAAAGCATCACTGTATTTGGGTTACTCCTAATAATCGGGAAACTAGCACCTCTCGCGTATGGTAATAAGGTCACTTTATTGTTACACACTGGCGCGCTTCGGTAGTAGCATCACAAAAACAAAAGCTAAAGAAAAACTTGCTCAGAAAGCTCAAAATTCAAAACTCACAATTCTATTACACGCAGATTCACATATGCCTGGTTCTCATTAATGGCGGGTGTTTTTTTTCCCCCGCCTTGCCACGAGCAAATCTACTCGGTAATTAAAGTTGGACCGAGACTCCATTTATTGTGATGACACAGCGGCCAGCACCTCTCCTCACATCAGAAACGTGCCTCGACGCTTTCATGGGGACGTAAGGACAGAAGGTAAATGCACACATAAAAACATGAAAAGAAGCTCACGTGGACGCAAACATCCAGCGGAATCAATTACAGGGTTGCAAATGCCATCTAACACGTCAGACACCGAGGTGCAAATGCACACATAAAACATGAAAAGACGCTCACGTGGACACACAAACGTCCAGTGGAATCAATTACAGACTTGCAAATACGCCTTCAATATCCAGCGAGCTGTATGAATAGAAGAATCTCGCCTTTTGCCATTTCGTCTAGAAAAGAAATTTCCTTCCGCAGGGACCCAGAAAGGAAAAGTCACGTTCACTCTGGCCGACGGGAAGTCGGACATTTTCATGCAGGGACGCGTGCGTCTACTTGGAATAACAGCCCTCTGTTGTTTCACACCAAGGTTAACGTCACAATCGATTGAATCGCTAGTCAATCAGAAGGCATAGTGACTAACAATATTTGCTCTTTGATCAACTTTTTGCTCGCTCTTCTACTTGGGCAGCGTTCCACGTGCACTTAGCGCATTTGCATGAGACGGAACAACAGGAAATGAATATTCCAGCTGCACTTGGAAAGGAAGATTGCCTAAACAAGAAACAGGATGAACTGCAGTCGTGTTCGGAATAATATCGCGGTGGTTATTTTCGTCATGCGTAAAGTACATTTTTTTATTTTTTTTCAAACTTGCTGTTGTTATTCACAACTTGTGCTGTCTTTGTGTAGCTGTCGACACAAAACACGTGAAAGCGCCCAGCGTGTTTAGATGGATCACATTTCATTGCCGCACCAGAAATAAATAAATGTGCCGGCGGAGGGGCGGTGGTGGGATGTGTGAGATGGGGGGGGGGGGGGGGGGGGGGTCACAAAGAGATGGTGTGAGAGTGGAAACGGCAGCGAGTTACATTTTGGCCGTCGACCTGTTGGATTGCAACTTTATCCCAAAGTCATTTGGGTGAGCGGAGGAGGCTCGCTCCCACTCGCCCTCCTCTCATTTATTTTCATTTTCAAAACATTCCTGCTTTTTTTTTTTCTTCTTGCCCATCTTTTACTTTGTGCCTTTGTTATTTCTTTTTCAGTTTCTCCCTCTTTAAGTCTTATTAGCATTCTCTGCGCACACATAGTTGATTCCTCATGCTTGACTCTTGTGAAATGTCATTCATAATTCTGTGAGATAGTTATGCGTGCGTGCGTGTGTGTGCGTGTGTAAGTCAGTCGGCAGGCTCACACAGCAAAGTGGCCGCTGACCTATTTGTAGCACAGACATGGAGAATGACAAATAAATCTGATTATAGCAAGCAAGCCTGGAGAAGAAGAAAAAAATACCACACTGAGCCAAAGCTGTCATTCACCCTCTAGCTTTTTTTTATTATTATTATTATTATTATTACTACCCTCTCTGCATATTTAACCTTTATTTCACTTTGTACGACTCTGGCAGCCACATTAACGTCAGAGCCTGATTCCATGGGAGGCGCAGCAGGCTTTTTATACAAGTGACAATGGATATGTGGGAATTTAGTTGCTGGTTAAGTAAGCCTTTGCACGGACAAAGTACACACCGAAGCACGTACACTTACTTACAAAACTGTACGACGCAAAATTAGAATTTTTTTTTTAAGAAAAAAAACTTACCGGATGCCTGCCCTGAGGGTACATGATCCCAGGAGAGGAGAGGCTTCCAGTCCGTTTGATGGCCAGGTTAGTCCCCTGGCCCTCCACTCCTCTGCCCTCCACTGGTTCACAAAGTCCACTTCTTCGTCTTCTTCTTCTTGCAAAGTCAATCCAATGCGGGTGTATCCAACACTGTCATGAGAACACACAAGACTTAGTTTCCACGCTCTCCTCTTATCAAGTCGTCCGCCTGCTGCGATCAGTCAAGATCCAAACGTGACAATTACATCCTCTCTCCTTCTTTTCTTTTTCGTGGTCGTCTCCCCCCCCCCTCTTGTTCCTCACGTCTCTCGGTGGCCCTTTTTCACCCGGCCGTCCACTGACAGAAACATAAACACACAGATGGATGGTCTCCCTCTTCTAGCTTGGGCTTCCTCCTCTGTGACACGCTGCTGCAGAATGGAAGAGGAGGGATGAGGAGGGATGAGGAGGACAGAGAGTGAGTGAGCTTTGTTTTTTTTTAAATATGATAGGAAGTATAAAAAAAAAAATAAAAAAAAAAAGAACGAGAGGGAAAACAGGAAAGAAGAGCAGGTCAGTGGAGGATCCAGCAGGCTTTTCAGCAGCAAGCCCTAGACTGTAATATATTGTGCCTGTTGGCTTCAACACAAACAGGACAGGCTGCTAAAGCTGCTCTTAAGGTGGAACTGAGTAGATAGAAGGAGAGCGAGCAAGAGAGAGAGAGCGACATGGGCTTCTCAGTTATGGTCTCACACACACACACACACACACACACACACACACACACACACACACACACACACACACACACACACACACACACACACACACACACACACACACACAGAGAGAGAGAGAGAGCAATCAGTCATGCACAAAGACCGATAAGGCATTGAGATTCCCAAACAAACGCGCCGACATTCATACAGCGATTCGTGACAGCTATCTGTGAGCGCACACACAGGCGCAATATTACTACTCACGCCGTTTCTCAAGGAGATAACGCCACGCCGGCCCGGTTTTTACAATGTATAGTGACATACATGAAATATTTACACTGCACTGAAAAATGATACTATAGACAATTGGAATCTTCATTTTCATAGAAATTAATTGAATTAGTGTCAAACTGTTGGTTTTGGAACAAAAATTAGGGGGGGATGGATTCGACATTAATAGTGGCCCGATGGCCGGCGGCCATGACGCCGCTCTGATGGGCCGCTACCCAACTTTAGATGTTGGCCCCACCGGGGCAGGCTAAAATTATAAATCAGGACTGCCAAAAATAATGCACGAGTGTAATTTTTATTTCGGGACGAATGTCACACGTGGTCACATGATCGAGGGTCAAAGTCTTGGCGTTCATCTCCCGTGGCTAGCTTCTGCGCTATATTTAAAGGGAGTGAGTCGGCTGTGTTTTCTCCTACAATGTCGCAAACTCCCCTTTTTACCCGCATCGGTTTACAAAAATATTGAAAAGAAAGAAAACGAAGCCTTGCGCCCACATGTTATCAAAAATCACAACCTCAAACATGAAGGCCATTAACACAACAACAGTCTACAAACATCCCACGCGAGGACACATCTGCCTTTCTGTTTCTGTCTTGGCCATTACCTTCTTTGCACATGTTATTTACAGGCTAAGTTGCATTATTTAAAGTCTTTCCATGTTGAGAGCACCGGCCTGGCCCAGACGTCTTTTGGAGTGCTTCATAATGACTTTATCCGGGGCAGCTCCGCCTTTGAACTTGATCAAACAGCCATTAATCCCGCACTGTTGAATTGGATGCAGCCCGTCTTGGCATGTGGGCGCAGGGTTTCCAGTAAGGCGTTTGATAACAAGCGGGTCAGCCAGAGGGTAGTCCACAAGTGTTAATTATGGCCACATACAAAACTATACAATGTGGGACAGTAACAAACTACTTCTGGGGAACGCCCCTCCATTCAAGTTAAGACTTCTTGTCTCATAACAAATCTTATACTTATCATGCTTTAACATTTTTAAGACTTCTGGAGGACATTTTCATACCAGCAAAGGCTTTGATTTGGGATTCATTAATTCAATGCCTTTCAAGACGGGAAGCTTTACTAAAGCGCAACTAATAATTTGAGAAGAATTGTAACCTCAGTATTTCAAAATGCAACATATATTGCCCCCAGGAAAAAAACTGATACTAGATTTGCCGTTGATATCATTGACAATAAACACATAACTTCACCTCAGTAAGTCTTACTTTGTATAGAAATTGTATTGAGCTTGCAAACGGACTTCCCTACCAGATAACAAAACACAAACACATGGTTATCACACACTGTAAAATAACAGTTCCCATGGTACTACACAACAATACGGTAGAATGTAGTTCAAATACAATACAAAAGAGATTTCATTTACATTCTATGTCATGACTATGTTTTTTTGCTGGGACGAATTAACGGCATTTCCATTCAGTTCAATGGGGAAAGATGATTTTTAGATATAATTGTTTTATTTTTAGGAGCATGACTTTAATGAGCATCGTTTTGGACAGAGAGACGAGTAAAAAGAAAAAATAGACTGACATGAAAGCACTCGAAACAAATGGTGGGTGATTGCGTACACTCGTGTTCGCAATTATCGCTCAAATATGACCTGAACATGACAGTAATGTTTATCTTAATCTTAAAAAACAACTTTCCGTCATTTGTTACCACAATTATTTGGTTAGTAAAAAAGTAAACGTATTCAATGTTTGAGCACTTGCCTAAAGAGTGGGTTAGTTCAATATTAAGCGGCATTCTGTTTGACGGTGGGGTGTGGGGTTATATCCTGAGGATATTCACGAATGTAAAGAACTAAATATTCACTTATATTCATGAGAAAATATGACATTTAGAGTAGGTCACCTGTCGTAAAGAGCGCCGCGCTGCCTTCCACTTCCTGGTTCAGTAACAAGCTCGGAAAAGCGCGGGAAGATGCATTTACGTCTCAATTTCGGCTGCCGCCATCTTCTCGTTCCACCTTAAAAATCCAGTTGGCCGGGAGTTCCTCCTCGAGCGCTAATTGGAGAAAGCCGAGCCAATAGTCTTCGCTAGAACCCCACGTTGGGTTCCAACGTCATGGAAGACGCTGGCCAATGGGAGTGAGGAGATGTCTGGGAGCGCGAGAGGAGGGGGGGAGGGAAGGGGAGGGCTGAGGAGTCTTGTGGGGATTGTGGGCATTGAAGTTCCAATTATTCTGCTCGTGCACGCACATACACAAGCGAGCGCGCGCATGAACAACACGCACGCTCACGGTGGGCTGTCAGTCACGCTACAAAAACGCTCACTAAATTCCAGCGTTAATTTCAGCCCCTAAAGAACACACATAAAGAGCCAGTAGGCAAACACACCTTGTCGGTTTGTTTTATATGGGCTACATTGAAGATAACACGTGGAGAAAAGGGAGGAAGAAAAAGAACTCCATTCAAATCCGAGGCTTTAGTATTAATTCGATTATTATATAACATTGTCATTATCCTAATTTATTAGGAGACTTTCTTGAAGGATGTTGCACCATTTATTTATTTGCTACAAGTTTATTAAAAATCTTAATTGAAAGTCGAAGTTCATTATGACAAGTTTATTAACAAGATTTTCAAGGTAAAACATACAGCAAGTAGCATAATACTTTCTACGCATGCTGACAATGGGAATATTCATGAATATTTTTAGTTCATGACATCAGTAAGAAAATTAAAAAGGATTTATCTGGTTCTACCATAAACAGCACAATTATCAAACATCCATAGAATCCAACAAATTGCGATCAAAAAGTCATTTGTCAACAAATGGCTTTTTGATTGGCGATCAATAAAATTAGATTACAGCATTTAACTCCAACAATCAGTCGACCAATGCAAAATTGATCCAGTGGATGGAAGGATCGAAAGTCTGGATAAACTCCACAATATAAGCCTCCATACCTGCAGGGGGTGCAAGTTGACATCCGAGGTAATAACTCCAACCAAAACACCATACAGTAAATTTTGTGGGGGTTGTTGGGTGCCATTTTGTGACAACTTGGGCTGTCATACACAGAGCACAAAAATAAGAGAACAAGTGTGTGTGTGTTTTCTTCCAGGTAAATAGGACAGGTTTGGCAGGAAAACAACATGGATTCAGGTTTGCAGGGTCTGGCTCATCACTTTTGTCATTTAACCCACAATTGTCCACACAATTCCATTGGAATGTCCGGAATGAAGGCGGGAGAGGGGTGTTGCCTTTCCTTTCATGCCAGCAAGCAAATATAATCTCGCAAACATTTAACGATGTGTGCTTGAGTGCGTGTGTGTGTGTTTGCTTTGGGTGTTTTTCCCTTTGTGTGATGTTTTGACACGATATATGTGGGACATATGCAGGGACCACGTGCCAGAATTAGCTGCATCCAACTTATTTCCTGCTCCCCAGCAGCAGGAAAGAACTGTGTCGCTCATATGTGTGTGTGTGTTTGACATTGACATATTTTCACATTGTTTTACTCCTATGATGTTCATGTGCTGATGTATTTACTGGATTTATTATTAATGCCATTGGTGCTTTGATACGAGGCATCATCTGGAATAAATAATGTTTGGCTGACATTCTATCCTAGTTTCCGTTCGCCTGTCAATGTCGTTTCGTATTGTATGCTAGTAGTTAGCTCGTTGAATTACGTTGGATAAAATGATATGGTTTGCATGGTTTCATTTCCATTAGCTTGTTTGGTGTTATTATATATGTTTGCATTACGCTAATGGATTCTCATCAGATGAAATTGGCTGAGTGACGAAGAAATAAAAGCTTTTGGTGTTTTCAAGTGTTTTCATACAAGTCTAAAAAGTACTCTTAGCACCAAGGCTAGTACTAAACAAAACATAAGAAGGTAATGGAATGAGATTTTGTCTGATGTCCTCATGTGAAGTCAAAAGAAGTGACAGTGACTCGTCGCGCTATTAATGAGCTTTAACAAGATCCGACAGTCGGGGAAATGAGGCGAGCCGGCACAATGGCGTCGACATCACTCACTGTCCTGCCCTGACACGCGAGGATGTAAAGAAAGATGAGTGGTGAGGCGGCAGCAAGTAGCTCACTCAAGTCATCATTTTAGCCTGAGATGACTAATAAACGCGGGTGGCACGCTAGCAACGGTTAGCCCCTCCAAATTCTGTAGTTGAGGGTTCCTGTGATTGTCTAGTAAGTGTGTAATATTTAATTTAGCCAGGCATTTTGAAGATGAATGCTGAAGTGCGTATTTGTATTCATGCGTGTACAGGATGCAAATGAGGGTGTGAGAACATATCAATGATATCCCGTAATGTGTCCTGTACGCCACATACTGGTGTAGCGCCTTCGTGTGAATTCCGTGTATGTGCAATTGTACGTGTGAGACAAGGGCGCCCCGAGTTGGAATACGCAAAGTCGTTCTGAGCCAACTTGGCACAACGCAGTTGTGCGACTAATTAGAAGTGAGGCAGGGTGAAAAGAATGGACTCACTGCTTGTGAGTGAGCCACACACACACATACACACATTTATATAGTTTATCATAGGTTGACTTAGAGGCCTGGTTTTTGGTTTTGGCTTGATTTGGAAGTTTCGGTCTAGGAACGACATTTATCGGGTTGCCTTTTTCCTCTCTTTTTCTGTCTTATTGTCAATTTGAAGACACCCAGAGAATGAATGCATTATGTAAGCAGCAGGGCTCCTTACAAGCAGGTGCACAGAGAGAGGATGAGAAAGAGGTGAGAGCGCCGGAAACAAGAGCAGATGCGTGTGAGGAATCATGCCCAGGACATGCGTGGCACATGTGTGTGTGTGTGTGTGTGTGTGTGTGTGTGTGTGTGTGTGTGTGTGTGTGTGTGTGTGTGTGTGTTGGCCTTAGTGCAGATGGCGGATGTCAGCGTTGAAAAATTCATGATGCCATGTTTGGGAGAGTCTTCAGGGGATATTTTGATGTTCAACTGCTGGCCTTAGTCAGGGCGCACACATGCTGGGTTGATATGGGATGCTAGCACAGATACCAGAAGCAGTGTTGCTTTGATTAAAAAAAATAAAATAATGGATTGTGGGTTGGGTTCCATACAGTAAAAGTGTCTCTGGCATGGGAGGGGGTACCGCAATAGCTAGCAAAAACTGATGCAAGGAACACTCTGAACTGGATTCTCCCTAATAACATTCTGGATGACAAGACCCCAATGACCCTCGCATGCACGTCTTTAGAATGCACAAAGGGAGAACATGCAAAGTGAATGAACTGATGGGACGGATGGAGGCGGGCGAGTCACTCTGGAGTGCGAGCGCGGAACGGGGTGACTCGATGTCCGACGACATCCGAAGAACAGTTAGGCAGCGAGCGCTAGCCCAAGGGACGCACACACACACACACACACACACACACACACACACACACACACACACACACACACACACACACACACACACACACACACACACACACACACACACACACACATTGATGACAATGCTCGCTCAATGTCACTTTTGCATTTGTGTCATCAAAAGGATGAATTGCTTGCTCGTTTATGCGCACGCATTTAAAACTACAGCTCAGTTTGAGTAAAAATCTGATTGGGGTTGTAGTAACGTGTGCAAAAATATATATTTTTTCCTATCACGTGCGCTAATAGTCTGCCATGAGTCATCGCATTCATCATTTGGGGCCTTGATGACTGACCGGCTTTCTGCACGTCGCAATTACGGGATGATAAACGAGGCTGGCTGAGACAGCGGGGAGCGCCTGAATTACACGGCAGACGGACAAGCGAGCAAGAAAGGACGAGTGGAAACTCACCGGGAGCTGACCGCACGAAAACCACAAAATAATGCTCATGGGACACCTGCGTAGATGGAGATGGGTCAGATGGATCGGAGAATTCCATTAAAAAAAAAAAAAAACAGTTAGGCACTACAACTACTGGATTTGGATTGGCCACCGGGGGGCAGTATAAGAGGACGACTACTCATTGAGAAATCTCAACTCCTCTCAGCTCACCAGTACAATGCAAATACTTGAAAGAATATATGACTGTAAGTAACTCTCTTTTTGGGGTGAATAAAAGAAGGCTCAAATTAAAAAAAAAAAGAAAACAGGAAGAGGCCTGGCTACAGCTATTGCATGCAGTTAGCCGGAGGTGTTTTCACACTTGGGCTGTGGATGATAGATGAAGGTCGTACAATGTGTGTATGAATTAGTGATGAGGATCGTGATGAAACAAACAACATAGCCCAGAAGGTATACGGACTATCACAAAGGAGACGGGCCCTCACTTTTAGATGCTCGCTCGACGGACAGAACCGGCCTGACCTTGGAGTGAACTTGAAAACCCTCAGCACTAATTCACAACCACCTGTGACGCTTCTTGTTTTAGTATTCCGGGTCCGCTTGGTTTGTTTTGACAGACAGCAGAAGTTTGAAAGCGCACTTCAGATGTCATACGGCACAAAGGTTAGCATGTCTGTCTTGCAGTTTGGGAGGGTTCTTGGTTTTGGGGCTTCATCCTGGCGTACCCGCCTTAGCCACCAATTCCTAAGCAGTAACAATAGCAGCAAGACGAATCATCCTTCCTGGAGGATAAAGAATATATGACTGTTATATTGCCTGTCTACATGTGTTGCTACATCCGACTATGCATATGGATATGGAGACAACCAGAAGCGATGGGAAGACAGTTAAAGGAAGAGAGGCAGATGGTTAGAAGGAGATAAAAACATGAGAATGGGAGGAGCAAGAGTGAGAAAGAGAAGAAGAGAAGGTCAGTTGAGTTGAAGAGGAAAGGACAGAGAAAGAGAGAGAGAGTGTGTGTGTGTGTGTGTGTGTGTGTGTGTGTGCTCTCGCTGCTTCCTGCTGCTGCAGAGAAGCAGCTGCCACACGCACACACACATATACATAAAAACACACACACACACACGGTGCTATGGGGATATGTGTAGAAAGCACAGACTGGGAGATTAGAAAAGCAGGCCAAGAGGACGCTTTCCCATGATGCATTAGCAGGAGCATCCGCATTAGACGAGCTGTGTCAACACTGACTGCTGCTCCAGCTGAGGCCGACGCGCACACACCCGCCCGCAAGGACACACAAACACCTGCACACACAGTCTAATAAGGAGCTCATCATGGCATTTTCCAGATAAAAAGGCCATGCAGTGACAGTTTGGATGTCAAGGTTTGTGTCACACAAAGATATCAAATATGAACATGCACCAATTAAAGCTCACCTGTGCATATTTGTGTTGTGAGAAAATGAAGCAATAAATGTCCACACAATGGCAAGCAAATATAGAAAAACAAGTTTGCAGAAACGCACACACAATCCAAAATGGCAAAAGGAGGTCACTCAAATTTAAAGCAAAATGTCCATTAAAAGTGTGACGGGCTGTATCCCAAACAAAAACAAGAAAACAGACACACACATATGTAAGGGACAATGACAGATGGCCTCCAACGCATCGGTAGAAACGTTTTAGAGTTAAAAAAAAACAAAACAACAACAGAGGGAAGCTTTGAGGTTACAAAGATGAATCATGTACGAGTGAAGGAGCGAGGGAGTGACATGTCAGGAAAGAAAGATGGTATACAAAACATCATATCAAGATGGATGGATAATGAAGGGATGGATGGAAGAATGGAGAAAAGAATGGACGGATGGATGAGAGTGACACCCTCCCACACCCCGGAGGAGGAGGAGGGAAGTCACACAGCGTGGTGATAGATAGACTGCGAGACAGGGTGAGGATGGAAGGTTGAATGGAGAGATGGAGTGGGACTCGGTAATCAAGGAAAGCGTCAGGACGGAGGGATGGATGGATGGATGGAAGACGAGTGCGCTCTCAATGAGTCAATCATGATTAATCAATGCGCTTTTCTCTCGTTGCGCATTGTGGACTAAATCATCTGCATTCATTTGTGCTTTCTTTTGGGTTTCAGAAATAATGGCAACTTGATCGACAACAAACGGGTTGATCAGATGTGGTGAAGGAGCAAGTGATTCATTCCTCAAGGTTATTTTAGGACACTCAAGTCTCAAGTGTCAACAACTAGTTGAGTAAGTGTGACAAGCAGAGAAGTGAGAACAGAGTGGCCAAGGGGACAGCAAGTCAGTGAGAGTTCGTGTGCGTACTACCTTTGGCGATACTTCACGTGAAACAAGAGCTCCCCCTAGTGGACGTGCAGGGAACAACAAGCATCTCACGCAGCAGGAATCTAGAAGGAACAAACAGTTTTTGCTCTCAGATGTCTCGGCTCCCTGTTGTTATCTTAAAATGGCCTTTTCCAAAACAAAACTTACAATTTTATGTTTGGAATAATAACAAGGCATTTTTCAAAACTAATAATACGCTTTTTTCCCCCAATCATTTAAAGCTAGTCTCTTTTTTTATACAATGAAAAGTCAATTTTAAGTGAGATTTTTTGACAAAAAATACTATAATACATTTATTTTTATACACACACATCATATAAATTTGAAGATAAGTAATTTTAGAGCTATATTTTTGGATAAGCTGCTTTTTTTTCAAAGAAAAAAACCATGAACTCACAGTGAAGGTGAAAGAAAAGCGCGAGCAAGGCCAATTATGATTTGATTGACTTTATTTGTAAGGCACCAGAAGTCCTTCCTTACTGCACAACATTTCATATTATTTCACATAAATGTCTGCTGTACTTTTGATAGTTTGCTCTTCCCCCCCTTGTTGTTTAAATGTAGGTATGATGTAGGACACAAAACATTTCCACTTTCAGGTTTTACATTATGCACAAAATAAGTATTAAAAAAAAAAAAAAATCAAAGGACCTTACAAAGCTTACAATGCTTGACGCTATGAGCTAAAAAGTTGCGAGATGAGAAGAGGGGGGAAAAGGGGGGGCAAAGATCACCCGCCTTAAACAGCAACAACCATCCAGATTATACTGTATGTACACATAAAGCTCTCTATGCATGCCCGAGTGTACACTGAGGTCATCACCTCCAGTTATGTCAACTAATACATCAGGGTTTTTTTCTATCAGGAGAGCCACAAGAAATGTATGAAAAATATGATGGTTATTCTTATTATTATTTATGATAATGGGTTGTGAGCTTTTTTTGTTTTCATTTTTGTATGGCAGCTTGTGAAGCCACTAAAATAGACGACAATCCAACAAGTGCACTGATCACAAACAGGTCCCTATAAAAAAAAATCAAAAATCAAATTTGCTTTCCCTGTGGATCATGCGTTTCCATGTGTGTGGTATGGCGACATTAAGCACAGCATGAAAGAGAGACGGGAAGATGATGTGCTGCATTCAACAGCAGAAACACAGATGATGCTAAGTGCTAAGTTTGTGTAAAAGATGTCATCGAATAAAGTTCTGGTTGTACGCTTTTGAGAAAAAGGAAACAGGTGACATGTTTTTTTGGGGGGGGATATTCTAGTCAAAAAATTATAAGTCGCATTATTAGAGATAAAAGTGTGAGAATCAAAAGTTGGAAAAAAAAGAAATCCTCAGTGTGTCCTTAATGTGCCTTGTTACATTTTCATTGTACATGAAGGCTGTAGGTGCTGCTGTTTTGCTTAGCAACCAACTTCAAACAGGACCGCTCTTAACGCTTTAAAGTCCATCAGGGTGGACAATAGTGTCTAGAAATTGAGACAATTATACAACCCAATTCCAGTCCAGGGCTGTTTACACGAATCTATAGGTGCTGCTGTTTTGGTTAGCAGTGGAGGTCCAATGTTCAGACACATGCAATTGTAATAGAAAGAAAATTATGGTGTTTGATGGGTCAGATAAACAATTGCCGCACTTACTATGATTGCTGCGTTCAAGAAAATTGGGAAAAGCTGACATTTCCCAAACGCAACTAAAACAATCAGATTATAGGAACATTAGGAATTGGCTAAATTGGACATCAGCTTTTATCAGAACCAGTTCCGCAGGAAAATTACGGCTGAACAACGAATCAAATTCAAATTGACACTTCAAAGCAGTGGGATGAAAATGAAAATTTCAAATCGGCTGCAATTTGGAGGGGCGCTTCATTTCTGTTGCTTGGCGGGTCTGAAATGATGAATCAATTCAAAAAGATTGATTAACCTATTATCATGCCTAATTCTATTATAATGCTCGATTCCCAGCGGTCTTGAATGCAGCGCCAGTGGTGATAAACGTGGGGAGGAGAAAAGAGGGAGGAGGAGCGAGAGGATATAGGAATAAAGAGCAGGAAGCTTCATCATTAAAACATTCAATAAAAAAGAGACATGAAAATATGGAGAAACCCGCAGTCTGGCGAGGAGCTCAGTGGCCAATTTTTTTTCCCGCGGAGAAGAGCGGAAGTCAGGGTCTCGGCGGTGAAACCTCAAGAGAAAGAGAAATAGATAGATAGATAGATAGATAGACCGGGGGGGGGGGGGGGGGGGGGGGGGCACCGCCTAGTCGGACTTGTCGCCGTCCTCCTCGCGGTGGCTGTCGGCGGCATCCCGCGAGGCCTTCTCCTCCTTGGCCAGCTGAGCCTGGGAGGCCAGCAGGGAGGAGAGGGAAAAGAGGCCGGAGGAGGTGGTGACGGCGGGCAGGCTGGGTTGGCTCAGGCCCAGCGGCAGGGGGGTCATGGGCAGAGCCAGGCCCTGGAGCTGAGACAGCTGGTGGGCCTGGAGCTGCTGCTACACGGAACACAAGCGCACGCCACTTAGACTCCAGATGCCCACAAACGCCAAAGCCGCCCACGCCAAGGTGCTAATGGATCATGCGTAATAGTAAACAGGGCTGGACGACAAGGACCAGTAATCTTGAGAGAAGCTCATTTGGTCAATAGTGAGGAAAGATATTTTGGAGCCAAGTGGCCACCGTACCCTCAAACTGTTAACCGGCAATAAACACTTGGAATGAAAAGAATACAAATGATAATGAAATGCCGCCTCCCAGCGATTACCAAGCGCCGGACCAAGCCCACGGGGCGTGGCGGCGGATCATCGTACCCTTATGATGGAGTTCATCTCCGGGGGGGTGACCTGCTTGGCCCTCTCGATGGCTGCCAGGACCTGCTGCTGGTGCTGCGCATGGGCGGGAGGACACAATGAAAGAATAGAGGGGAGGACGGGTTAGATCAATATCAATCTTACAAACACACACCCTGACACACACACCAGCCTGGTGTGACATCAATGAATGGATGGTGTGAAGTAATGGTGATCGTCAACCCCCTAGTGGTGAGATAGATGAGAACGGCTTATCTGAAGCCCACGGCTATTTATTATTACACGCACACCCTCGTATGGTAGGTGGGGGCAGGAAATTGAGAATGCCGAGGGAAGGGGTCAGCGTGGTGTAGAAGTAACAAGGCTGTGTAACAAGAGTGTGCTCTCACGCCTGGATGTTAAGGGTCTCGGTGTGTGTGTGTGTGTGTGTATATACCTCCTGAGACAGGTATGGGAGGACTTGTGCGCAGATCCCATTTAATCTCTTCACAATCTCAGCCTGTGGAGGAAAGGGTAAACAAAAATGAGGTCCATTTTTTTGCAAGATAAAAAATAATATTATGGCTGGGATAGGCGAGTGCACGCTGGCGACACTGGTCAGGATAAGCAGTTTTTTTTTTTTTTTTCATGGGATGTGCTAAAAAGCGGTGAAAGGGGAAAAAAAAACAGAAGATAACCCAACGTTTAACCTTTAAACCCTCGACACACGAAAACAGCCATTTTGTGATTCCGAGCACACGCTCATTGGTATGAGCAACAGCAGGTATGACCTTCTCAAACTCGCACACACAAAAGCGTTGCTATCCTCCTCACACACGGCTCCATTATCACATTTGGCTGCTAATCACCCAATCCGAGCTAGAGATATGCAAATGAGCCCTAATGGTGTTAAAACGTAATCGTGGCAAGATGAGGCGAGAGTAGCGGTTATTAGGCATGCAGAGCACGACTGCCTCCTCCAATCAGGCGCTCGGCTCGGCTCCCACACGCACGCTCACACGAACGTCTTAAAAACGTCTTTGTGGGGACTCGCCGCAAGCTAACAAATATTCCATTTTTCCCGGCGCTTTTATCTGTGCTCCCTGTCATCTTCCCGAGCTTTGTTCCCCCGCCCCTCCCTTCCTCCACTCGTTCCTCTCCGGCAGACTTCTTCAAGTGTTGTTTCGGCGCCTCATCTCGCTGACAGCAGGAATATCGTACGCGTCGGGAAAGAAGAAAAGTGGACGTCAAAAGGCCGGACGGACGCATCGTTTCAAGGATCATTAATTCGGCTCGGAGACTCCTTTACTGCATTTTTTATGCCAATTTAAACGAGGCACGATTGTAAAAAATGGAGGCAGATGTTCACAAGGGGAGAATCAAAGAGGAACACGTGTTTGAGTATATTCGCGTTACCGTACTTGTGAGGACTGACGTATAGTGCAGCTTATAGAGATTGCCTTGGGCTATTATGCTAACGGGCTCTTGTAAAATTTGCTGCATTCATTTCAGGATTTTCTGGTCTGAGCCAGGATTCAAACCCCGAATCGTAGAACTGCGGGCAGACTTACGACCCACTTGTGACCCTGGGCCTGTATATTTCCATTTCTATCGTTTCATAAGATAAAAGTGGTTGTTTTGACAAACGAAGGGATTGCGGAAAAAGGCTCCATTGCGTGTGCTTTTCATTTCACGGTACAAATCCGATTTTCTCAAAAAGCTTCAAGAAACGGAATAGAAAAGTAAAATCACTCCCAGCTCAACCTTCGACGAGCGGCAGGAGAAATGAGGACGATAGAAAGCGTACGGCCGTGGAGGAGGCTCGGGAGTGAAGTCTTTCTTGAATGAAGGACGATGAAGGGGGATCGAGTGAAGGAGAAAACGTACCAGAGGAGGGAAATAGAGTCAGGGGTGGTGGGGGAAGTGGTGGTGGTGGGGGGCGTACAATGGGCCTCGACATGAACGCTCCCCCATGCTCGTTTCCCCACATCCCTTTCCATTTCAACTCTCTAATGGAACTACTGCCTCTTCGCGTCCTCTCACACAAAGAAATCACACACACACACACACTGACAAACCAATATCTACAGTATATTCACGCACACACTCACAACACAGCCTTCAAAAAAAAGGGAGAACAAAAGAACGCACATGAGCAAGTGAGCACACATATCCAGCAGCAGATGTCTTCTCGGAAGGTCTCAAAGGAGATAGATGGCCCCGGTCTTGTAATTGTGATTTATTAGACAATTATTGCTTTTTTCTATGTATTTTTTAAAAATACACATAAAGTGTATGACATAAAAGCTATATCAGATCTATTGATGTTCACGTGTCCATGAGTCAAAGCCAACATGGTTCTCCTCATATGCCTGCCAGTGTGTGCCGTCAATCACGTGAGTGTGTGTGTGTGTGTGTGTGTGTGTGTGTGTGTGTGTGTGTGTGTGTGTGTGTGTGTGTGTGGATGAGGTCCATAATCGCTCTTCTCCCTCCAGCAGCCGAAGCATAAATTACTGCCCGAGCTTCATCCCAAGCAGCTGACATATGAGCAAGCACAGGGAAGTCCATTCCGTGTTACAACTAGAGATTTTTCTTTGCCTTCCATTTCTGTAAAGCTTGTACAGTTTTGAAACATTTGACGGGCAAAATCTGCCTCAAAATGACTTAAAAAGCAGTGGCAAAAATGAATATAAAAAAAAAAAAAAAAGAAAAACCCAGAGGTAGCTAATCACTCTATTTGCAAAAACAACATGCTATGCTAGCCAACAATATAATGTAGCAGAAGCAATGAGTCACCTGTTTGTGCATCTCAATGTTGAGCCCGTAGGACATCTCATAGTACTGGATGGAAATGAGAGGAGACAGACAGTATTGCATCAAACACATTTTGATATGCAGTCGTTGCTTCATGTACAAGTTGAATTCATTCCAGGACCATACATACTCTTTGTTTTTCTTTTTTTTTTTCTTTTTAACTCAAAATACTCAAGCCATTTATCATTACTTAACAATGTGCTTTTTAGTAAGAAAAGAGAAACAAAAACAGAAGGTAAAAAATTATACAGTTTCAGCTCATATTCTTTATTTATGGTTCAGTTCAATGGAAATTGTGCTGCTCCTTTAGGTGTATGTGCATTGGGCAACAGGGGGCGGTATAATACATGCATACGCAGGGTGTTTTTTTTGTGTGGTGTTTTTTAGTATGTTTTTGTGATTTTTGTTTGACTTTTCATGTGGATTTTTTTTAGACAGTTTGTAGTTTGCAAAACTCTTGAATTAGGTCACTCGTAAATTGAGGTTACGGCTATAGGATATGTGAGGAGGTGACAATTATGTTATATTTTTTTTTCATCAGGACATGATGCAAAAACTCGAAATGTAACCTAACATCCCAAAATGGCCTTCAGCGCTCTGACTTACACAACCGACGTTCTGGTAACGATTTGGTAAACGAGCGGATACAAATGGCAAACAGGAAGTGGGCAGGAAAAGGAACGACAATAGACTGACAATAGAATGTTTTGTTTGTGTGTCTGTGTGTGTGTGTGTGTGTGTGTGTGTTATGTGTGCTGAGTGTTAATGAGAGGGCCACCCTCTAGGCGTAAACCCAGTTAATCACTCACTCAGTCTGCAGGAGGGACTGGCTCTGTGACTGGAAAACAAACACACACACACATGAAAAACACCAAACACACACACACACTCTGTTCAATCTTACACACATACACGATCTCTCGCAGGCACACACATTTTGTCTGTGCTTTGCAGTGTAGCAGCACACCAGCCCATGTGGAAGCTCCCTAAAGTAATTACAGCGCTTGGGAAATGGAGGTGCTGCCTACCGGGGGAGTGGGGGCAACCTGATATCGTATTAGAGAGGGTTTTGTGTGTGTGTGTGTGTGTGTGTGTATGTGTGTGCAAGACCAGGCTTGCTCACAGAAGTGATAGAAAAGGAGGCTTTAAGCATTATTTTGTACATTTCTGCTGAATACAATGTACACAAACCAGGTTCTTTAACTAATTAGTGATCAGGAATGATGCAGTATCTTTAACGCTGCTTAAATTAAAAATGAGCTTTTGGCAAATGTACGACTACGTTTGTAAACAATACACCAAAGCATAGTTCTGGGTGTCATAAAAATGATGGACCTGATTGGAAACAATCCCTGAATTTTGTTGAGTCTTGAGTTCCAGACATGACCCTAATTTTTTTTTTTTTATCATTTCTATTTCCTTTGAAATAAAATAATTGAGATGAACAGTTCAACAGAGACCGTCTTGATTTGGGCTGACATGTGATATTAAAGCGCCGCATTGGCTTTGGGCAAAATAAAATAAAAGTGACCTTTTACTAAATAGCACGTGTTTACATAATTTTGCGTTTGACTGAATATGTGTGTGTACATTTCAGTGTGTGCAGACAGACGGGAGGCCTCCAAGTGTGTGTGTGTGTGTGTGTGTGTGTGTGTGTGTGTGTGTGTGTGTGTGTGTGTGTGTCTCATGGTGGCAGGAGCAGTGTGGCGGCGCAGATTAGATGAGATTAAAGCCAGTCAGCGGATCAATTAGAGGCAAAACATCACAGGGCTACATTGCCAGCAACAATGAGATTAGCCCCGAGGTGGAGCATGTGTGCGTGTGTGGATGAACATGTATGTGGGGAGACAAAAAGGGCGGAGGGGGAGCACAAGAGGGAACAAAGGGCTGCGAGCATTTAAAGGATTATCGTGTACTCCGTTTCAACGGCGGTCTTGTTTTTGGGGGGATTGGGCGATTAGCTCGTTGGATCAACTCATTATTAGCGACGGGCAAAAAAAACATGCTCAAGATGGACAAACATGGCATCGTTTTAGCTATGTTGTTGTTCAACTCACGCTGGATGAAAAATGTGTCACTCTTCAATTTGTACACTTTGACTTGGAGTCGGTTGTTGGACAATGTTTGTGTGCGGCCATGTTTAGTTGTACTTTCTTGACACCGATTAGAGTACTGGTTTTTTTTTGGGTTTTATGACTTAGTCGTCTGTTTATGATACTTGGGAATGTATATATGTGAGCTCAAAAAAACTTTGCCAATCATAAAGATGGCCGGAATTTATACAAAATGGCTTCACTCACCATGATGTAATGACGTTGCATCTCCGACTTCTCACTGGCCAGCTTGTCACATTCCAGCTTCAGGCTGCGGAGGAAACAAGTCGAGCGGAGTCAGCAGCGGTCACTTTATCCCTCGTCACCTTCGTTTTCATCAGCACCTCCTCCTTTGTCTGCCATCTTAACCATCATGACAGTCCTCATCCTGACCTTCCAGATATTATAAGCGCAAACCAGCGTGGAAAAAAAAGAAAAAAAAAAGTCTGCTTTCCAAACCAGAAAGCAGGCAAGTCTAGAAATAGCACAGGCAGTAATCACGTCAGCGTTGATGACACGCGAGGCGACGGGACAAAAAGGAGGACACGTCAACAAGTCAGCCAGATGGTAAAATGAACACGACAGCGAGGATCGAGGGGGGGTTGAAATCACCTCGCGTGCGTTTGATTGAAGGAGCCGGTGCCGACACGCCGGTGTGACAAGGTGTGATACCGAGCGAGGGCGGATAAGGCGGAGATGTTGTAAAGATATGCACAGACGCACGGCAGCTAGATCTAAAACCTGCTTGATGCTCTGCGTACATTGATGCTGTCTGCAACGATGAAAGCCGCCTGACAGTTCACGCGCGGTTAAAGCTGTCACATTGCGTATAGGGTAGTGTATGGAGGAGCTGTGTCAGAAAGGTTCCAGGACTGATTTGCATTACATACGTCATCGTCTTGTTCCCGCTGAGAAGCATCTCATCGACTTCCCGCTTCCCATGTGTGCATTTGTCGGCTTTGTGGTGTGTTGTCATGGCAACACCCCCCCCCCCCCCCCTCCAAGTCTACCTGGAATTGGCTGCGCACCTCCTGCGATTGGCGCTCATCAGCCGGCGGGCATGCACCGCTGCTCTCCAAAGACACTTTGATGGAGTTTTATTGCCGATTCTTCCGTCTCTAAATCGCTTGCGCTGTCATCTTTATTTTGATTGATGTATTCCCTGATCTATTTATGCATGGGACTGAGGGAAAGGGGGAATTAGGAGGAGGAGGAGGAAGGCAACAGATACAAAGGCTGCAACTATACCCAGGGGAACGCCTGTTGTACATTTTGCCTTTTAAAAGCTTCCACGGCACATCACTACAACGTTTCCTCTGTGACTGCCCCATTTTAACCCCAAGTCAACAGCCAACAACAAAAAAGGAGCTTTCTTTCGACTGTGCTCTCTGATAGAGGTTAAATGCTGCTGCTCACAATTGAAGGAATCGTAAAAAAAAAATAAAAAAAAGATGCATGATGTCACTGCTACTTTGCAAAGCTGTTCAAATAAAAGGAAAAAGGATCGTGGTGGCACTGAAAATACGCCGGGCTTTCATCTGTCTTTGTTACGCTAGACACAAAAAAATAAACAAGAACAAACCAGGAAGGAATGCAACCCGCACAAAGATGGTTCATCTTTCAGAACTGCCATCAAACACATCAGTTAGCGTTCTAAACAGCCGCTGTGGGGTGGAGACTTCTTACGATATAACGGCGAGATTAGGAAGCGAAACGGTAGCATGACTTCAAGGGGGAGCTGAATGCAATTATAATAGAAAATCCACTTGGGTTTAAAAGCACCAGTGGCTAAAACCAAACTAGCAGGGTTCTTACTTTCTGGACCTGGTCTTGACACCTCAAATTAATGTCTTGGCCAAAACATTACAGGTCCGAACTGTGACAAATTAAATTAAGGCCACATCATTCGTAGCCGCTTGTTTTTACGTCGTCTCACCTGTGGTATTGTGCTTGGAGGAACTGGAACTCATCCTTGATCCTGTCACAGGAGTCGGATGTTGTGAATTTCAGCTGCTGCGATGAAGCCTGCCAAGGGAGGAAGAATGGTGTGAAAAGGCAGGAGGAAGTGGCGGGCCGAGAGGAGGAAAAAAAAAAAATCATTAAAAACACCAGCGCGAGATAGAGGGCTTTTTCAATGAAAGGTTTCGGGCCAGTGATCAGCAGTAGACGGCATAGCGAGCCAATGTGGATCACATCCAATTACACATTTAAGCACAGAATGGAATGATAAATGGAAGAAAAAGTGCCCAAAACACAAGGTATTAACTATGAAATATTAATAGTTGAACCAAAAAGCTGAGTAAGAGCTGTGTATTATCATTTCCAAATGAAGTCTCAAACTAAACATAGAATTAAAAAAAACAACAACAAAAAAACATTTAGAACCAATTAACGACAATTATATTCATTTCAATGGGGACATGCGACTTGAGATAAGGTTCGTGCTACAACAATGCAAAATGAGTCACACATTTGAGCGGTCACGCCTCGCTCGTACATCGCCACAACGCACAATACAAGTAAACAAGGCAAAGTGGAATTGCTGCCAAATCCGCCACGGCAAGTGCGCTCACACCCTTAATCACATAAAGGCTAGCGGTATTAACTATAAATGTTCCCCGAGCGCCACTTTGGATACCGACGTGCACCAGCTAGCCTTCATGTCAGCGTCCAAAGCAGTTTGTCACAGCCTCATATAGAAACCGAGAACAATCACTCTTTCACCAGGCTTGACTGATGCGGTTTGTCGTCATTGTAAATCCGTCCGCATTTTCACCGCGGCGGCGACCCGCTCGCGTAAAGCCAACTAGGGGCAAAATCTCATTATTCCTCGCTAGCGTGCGTAATGGCTCACGTGGGAGAAGGTGACATTTTCTCACTAAAAACAGCACGGCGCTATTAGGAATGACTTGTCCTCTGCTGGCTGAGAAAACCAGGCCTCGCTGCATTCACGTGAGCGTGGCCGCAAAACACGAGACACCAAAAGGTTGAATAAATGCGCCCAGCTCGCCGCACAAGGCAAACGATTAAATACGGTGAATGACTTTGACACAAACGCTAGAGACACAAAAAGTAGTGCTCAGCTGGTTATGGCATTAAACAGTTCATTATCTGGTCTTATATTAAATTTGAAATACTAGTACACAGCTACTGTAAGGTCAGATATTTAGCTGGCAAAAGAGAAGCTGGCGCTATATACAGAAATAACACACATTTAAAAAAATATATATCACACTGTTGCTTAGAGACTGTAAAAGCAAATAAGCTAATCTATTATCTCTCTGGTCCGTGCTGGCGAGGAACAAACTCATCAAACGGCACCGCGGCTATTTGGTGCTGTGCCACGTTGAGCATGTGTCAACACAAGGCACTTAGCTGCAGGCTGCCTCGCACATCACGCTGCGATAACTGCTGCGTGTGTGCGTGTGTGTGTATTTGCATACAGGTTGGCCCTGGAGCCCAAGGAAGGAGTTGCTGCCCCAGATCTTGTTTCCTCCCAGTGTAGCACAGTGTGTGCAACCGTTTTAAACACCACGTTTTTTTTTGTTTTTTTTTTGTGTGTGCGCGTGTGTGTGTGTGTGTGTGTGTGTGTGTGTGTGTGTGTGTGTGTGTGTGTTTTGCAGTCAACAGCCCCCGGGTAGACCTTCCTGTTGCACGCAAACTAAATTGAGTAAACAGAGTTTGGACAGAATCAGACTATCAGGATTGGCATGGAGATATTGCAGGATGTATGTGCGGACATCACCTTGCAGTTATGAGGGAAAGAAAAAACAGCTGTCTATGTGCTCAACAACAGATGGACGGCCATGATGTGAATGAAATACCGACGTGATACGGCGACGTGTGCCATCTGCTGTGACCAAAAAGGTGGCTGCATTAGTCGGGAGCCAAATTGGGTTTGTGCGTTGCCGTTGCTGGCTGTATTGTTGAGCAACATGGTTGCCAACATCCACGATACAAAGTGTGTGTGTGTGTGTGTGTGTGTGTGTGTGTGTGTGTGTGTGTGTGTGTGTGTGTGTGTGTGTGTGTGTGTGTGTGTGGTGATGAGCTTGTATGAGGGACAAATATTCCCTGCCATGACTCATACAGCCCACATACAGATTCTCCTTTGCATGCACAATTTGCATAACATGCGTGGACACACACACACACACACACACACACACACACACACACACACACACACACACACGCAGCACTTTAAATGTAGGACAACCTCTAATTCGATTCTCCCCCGCTCCTTTGAGACGTAATTAAAGCATTAAAAAGCTTTGTGCGCCGCCGAGGCAATTGAGACAGTCTTCAGCGAATAAATGGGATTCGGCGTTTCAGGAAATGACTGCCCCGCCTTCCTACCCATCCCACCTGAATCTCCACACACACACATGGCCTTCTTCTTGCCTCTTTACCCTGCCCTCATCCGTGTGAAATCTACTGTGAGACCTTGTTTTTACACCACCGAACAGTCAACAAAGAGAATGGAAAGAGATTAGCGCGCGCACACACATAAGGAGAGTACCAGCAGGATACATTGGGAAACATCCTCCCCAATATAAATCCTGCCTAAGGGTGGTGGGATCGTATTTCCTGGAGCACTGTGCCTGGCTGTTTACATCTCACTTGGTGTGTGTGTGTGTTTTCGGGGCCTGACTAATGACTGGATGTTATCTCACTCCTACTCTTTAAAGATCCACGCAAAGTGACTAATAGTTGGCCGTGCGGTGTTTACGAGATTCCAGGCTGTTTTGCGGAGCGCCATAGCAACGATTCAGTCAAGGACGACTTGACTGCGTTCGACAAAAGACTCCAGCTTGGAGGTGGACAATGATAATATTCGTGGAAATATACCAGTTAAACGGCAATGATGTGAATCCACACCTCTGCCAGGGTGAAGCTGGTAATGGATACTTTTTTTTTAAAATTTAATTTCTTCACACTTTGGGCTCGCTGTCCATTAGTACACGGTTAGACAACCAAGTGCGGTGTGAAAAGGTATTTTTGAAGTTGACAAAGTGGCGGCTCAAGACCGCACTAAATCCAAATCGGGCACTCGGACCTCCGGTGTAAATCCGTCGAAAGAATAATTCTAGTGATGTAGAAGTCGCAATATTGTAGCTTTGTTCAAGAACCTGGGTCAACGCAGCTGCTTGGAGTATGTGTGTATTTATGTGTGTGTGTGTGTGTGTGTGTGTGTGTGTGTGTGTTTAGGCTGAGGTAAAGGATTGTGTCTTTAGCCGCTCTGGACAGGGGCTTTGGAGCGCAGAGAGAGCCTAATCCTGTTTGGGCCAGGAATTTGATTTTGATTATTATCTCTCACGGACCGAGCCAAGGCTTAGCCCAATCCCCTCCCCCCCATCACCCTCCTCCCCTCACACCTCCCCTTTGCAGCCTGACAGAGTTGACCTCGTTAAGATGCTTTAAAGAGGATTATTCTACTTTTATCACTTGGAGTGAGGTGCCCTTGCAAACACAGACTTGGCAAGGCTCGGCTCCCAGCTCGGCGCGACTATCTTGACCCCGCATGCAAGGCCAGCCAAGCGTGCGGTAAAAACACACACAAACATGACACTCGTGGCATGCTGCCCTGGAGACACGGATGCACAAAAAAATGCGCACACACACACACACACACTGAAGTGACAATGTGGCTGTGGGGAGGCATTTAATAGCACAACCTACAAACACACACACACACGAAGAAAGAGTGCAGAGATTGCAAAACCAAGGGAAATGGGCAATTTGTCAAGAGAGAGAGAGAGGGGGGGGGGGTACGACCGGGTCGACGGTTTGGAGAGTATGTCTGAGATTAAAACCAGACATGTGGGGTGTTGGAGTGGAGGAGGGTGCGCTAGGGGTTAAGATTACACCCCGTATACTTGGGCAGATGATTGATGTCTGCTTGTAAAAAGCAAGGTTATTACTCACAACAACCCACCGGGGAGGGAAAGCAAAAAGATTAATTCGCAAAGTTTCGAGCAAAGTGGTGATAGGCAGATAGATTCTTGTGCACTAGTAACTTTGGATCATGAGCCACATGCTGCTTCACCAAAGACATCGTTCACATGACGCAGCTTAGACTTCATTTGGTATCACGCGAAGACAGGAAGTACACAAGTGGTGTTATCGTTGGAGCTAACGGGGATGAAGCAACACTGTTCCACTCGGGAACGAACAAACAGAGCAACTAATTCTCTTGTCTGCCGCCATGCTGTATGGCCTTGTGTTCTTGAGGTCTAAGAGGGGCTCCAGCGGGGTTGAGGCCAGCTGGGCCAATCAAGCAACCCCTGTGGAGAGCTTTTTGTTCCTGCCCAGAGCACCGTTCTGCACCGGTGAAGGGTTAGCGCGACGCACCGTTGCCGCCAATCTAGCTTGCCGGCAGTCGCGCTCCCCGCAGGCAACAAGCTGCTGAATACTGATGCAGCAAATACACACTCAACAACGCAAATGATAAGTCTTTTAAATTCAGGTAATTTATATTCTGTGAATACATAGGCTGTCAATTTCTTCGGAATTTGTTCAATCTTCCTCCACATCAACATGCAGATGGATGCAGCTCACACTTTCACACTGTTGGACAACAGCAAGAATGACTGCTTTTATGTACGAGTCGCGGTCCTATATTAGAGGTGCAACGATTAATTGAGATCTAATCGGTTAATTTTCCTTTGACTGTCAGATCTGCAATGAACGATTATTGAAAAAGCGCTCTTTCTGCTACACCTCCTGCGCCACAACTTAGACCTGCTCCAAGCTAGTCAACTTTCGTCATTAAATTAAGAAAACATCATCGGTCCACTAGAACACTCACCCTGTCTCCAAAACTCGGGCTCCGAGTGTTTCAGAATCCATTCATGGGTATGTTTTAGCTCTAATTGAGTCCGGGGCGAGGACGCCCCTCCCATTCAAGCCATCCTTGACAAAAATCAACATCACCTGTGACCCGTGTCGTCAACTTGGCGAGTCAAAAGCAAGCCTGCCCCCCTCACTAGTGGGTGGGGAGGTCCACGTTTGTCATGCTAATCAGCTGGCCTAACCTTAATGACCCAGACATCTGCTGGTCCGTGTGTGTCAAGCACCCCCACCCCAAACATACAAAAAGAAGATAAGACCCTTGAGGCTGCTAAGAATGTGTGCCTGCGTGTGTGTGCGTCTTTGCAAGAATTATCAACAAGAGTCTATTCCTATTCACTGCAAATGAACACAGCTCGGGTTTTGGACGCACACACTGCACACAAATGTGATGGGGAGGATTTGAGGAAGAGTGGTGGGGGTTATTTAATGGGCGAGACAGGGGACCCCCGGGATTGAGACTCCCTTCAACACACACACACACACACACACACACACACACACACACACACACACACACACACACACACACACAGCCAGAGGTTTTAGAGGAAAGGCTGGGGGCTGCTCTGTTAATTCAAGGAGGATTTATAATGCCTCTGACCCTCCCACCACTACACCAGACCTGTGTGTGTGCACACGTGCATGTGAGAGCATGAATCTTTTTATGCTCGTGCGGCACAAGATTGGTCTTTGTGTGCACATTTTTGCCCTGAGTCAAGACAAATGCTCAGACAACAAAGTCGTCACACCTCCGCACGGGTCAGGGAGTACAAAATAGGGATTTTAGCCTAGCTAGTATCGATAATATACCAACTGGGACCAAAGGGCCGGCGGTAAAGAAAAGCGTCTAACCCCCAAATACAACAAAAGCACGAGTGAAATAGGGTTCCACGTTTTTTTTCCACTTGACTTGCATGCCACAAGCAGCTTTGTTGAATCTGCATTAGGATTAATCAAGTCCAAAAAAAAAAAAGACAACAATATGCCAAATGCTATCAAGTGGGTCAGGCATCAAAAGAGGCTTTTTCCATCGCCACCACTATTAATCCAATGAACTGTGCCCGTAACCTGCGACTAGAGCGGATTACTAAACTAATTCATTGAAGAAGAAAAAAAAAAAAAGAGGATTGGCATTTTGTGACTTCTTCCATGAGGACACATCAGCTTTTTTGATACATACCTTAAATTAAAAAGCTGCCAAGTGTCACAAAAAGCAAAATGGTAGCTAATTGGCCAGACAAAAAAAAAAAGACAAAGAAAAAGCTAATGGACATTTCTTCCCCCGCAAATGTCGGTTCAGATGCCAGAGATTCATAAAAGGGGAATAAAATGATGCCTGTGAGAAAGGCTGACTTATCTTGACACGCTTATCTATACGAATGTCACAGATGTAGCTCATCTACAAGCCGTGTGACAGCAAAGGTGGCAGCACGCCATGGCGCTAACGGGGAAGCTAACAGGTGCTTTCAGAGCCAATAACAAATTTGAATTGACTAGAAAATGCGCTTCATTCCTGGCTCTCATTTTTAATCATGTGACTCAAATCGTCAAATGGGTGACTTTAAGATTGACCTTTGGACATTACTTATTATTTTTTATGTAGGGATGACACAGTTTGGGTTGGACTGGCGGATGTTTTGCCTTTTATTCAAAGTTGTTGATTGGTTGTAATGTCACAATTTGATGATCGGTCATTAATTGGACCCTCAAAATAAATCCGGGGATGTTCTCTGCTGCCATTGTTGATAATCCAAGATTTCTCTGCATTTACAGTCATAGTTTCTTGTGCAATTTTCCCCCAATATTTTAAAATAATTTCATTGTGTAATTGTCTGCAATCGACATAACATGGATAATTTTGGAATGTCTAAATGAGCACATGATGGGATTTGAATCCGAGATGTGCTGAGCAGGAAGACACCATGCCACCTGCTTTCAAACAATTGACCCCAATGTCAAATTTTCATTTTCAACTCTGACAATATAGCAAAGGCACTTATGCTTGGCCAATGGTTGAGCGCATGCTGTGGACTGAGTCTTTGTTACCATGGCAACGCAAAATTTCCGGCTCCCATTACTATAAAATACATTTGAATAAAATAACATGCACATGCATTTTAACACACACACACACAACAGCGTTTTTTGGGTAATATGTTTGGTTAAACATTTGATTATATAAGAACAATATTGAGCATTGCTGACAAAGCCAAATAGCAAGTTCACCACAAATGTAAAAAAAGAAAATGACTTACTGAGTGTCTTGATTGTGGAAACATCATGTCAGTTCCTTGTTGTTGTCTTTTCGCCCCTAAATCCAAAAAAGCTCTGTGTTGATATTGTTCCTTTGTGCCTCCCCTCCAAAAAATACTTCCAAGTGGAGCTGTCCAGCGTCAAGCTCACAGCTACCTAGCGAAACCCCCCCGCCCCCCCACTCCCCAAAACGCACTCACCCTAACTCAAATAAAAATCCAAATTATGACTTTGGTTTGGACTTGACGCCGTGCTTGGAGCTAACCAGCGAGCATCTACGCTAAGCTAGCTGTAATTCTTCCACCTCCAAAAGCTGTCACTCAAAAATGATACCTCGCTCGGTCGGACATTTGGAATGACGCTTTTACACTCACTCAGCGTCAGCTGTAATAATAATAATAATAATCATACCCAAAAATCAGCTATCTTGGAAAACGAACCAGGTCAAACAAGTTTGCTGGATGAAAAACGTGTGTGGGGGGGGGGGGGGAGAGAATGCCAAAATGTCTGCTGGTTAGTTCAATCTCGTTTTTTACGTCCCAACTCGCGAGAGGAAAACAAGCTACAAAACACAGCGGCACTGCCTGGAAGGGTCTCTAAAAAAAAATAATAAAACGCTGCCAACTTTCAGGGGGAAAAAAAGCTTTTAAAAAAGTCGCATTGTCTTTCCTTGCTGTGGATGCGAAGTCAAGTCTTGAGCGTCTGTCTTCTCCAAACCACGACGAGCTCGCTATGCCTGCACGCCCCTCATAGAACTACACGGGCTAGTTCAGCCGGGGAAGCACAGAGCTACAAGCATAGACCTATATGACAAAGCGCTATAGCAGCAAGATGCTTTTGCGCATGTCTGAGAAAATGGCGCCACTCTGTGGACAAGTCAGTGTAAAAACATAAAAAGGGAAATGATAAAATAATAATGTCCGTTTACATTTTTTAATAAGTTGTGATGATTCGATATGCTAATTCTTAATTACAAAATACTACCACAAGATATAATTTACAAAATATTTATAACTATATATAACTAATGGTGCAAGTATTGAAGAGTGACATGAATGGAATCGGAAGGTGCATGTGAGAACATGAAAAGGAGGCAAAGAAGTACATGTAGAGTATAGGAATATTTTTTATTCCAATTGAAACATTGAAAAGGAGAAGGTTATGAAAGTTGTTTTCATGTTAAAATGAGGTTCAGGCAACAGTGGTTGAAATGTAAAACAAACACAAAAAACAAAAACAAAATATGGTTAAAATACTGTAAATCAATAAGCACAAGCCTTCCCATGAGAGCATGGCTAGCAGACGCCACCCTCCCTGCCAATCACATGCAGTTAAAAACAGCAGATCAATCATCTTAAATAAAGAATAAAACTGTTAATTAGTCACATATTTAGTGTTTATTTATTTTTAAAAAGTGGACCATGAAAGTTCATGGGCCCTCATCCCTCTCCCCCCCACCCCATCTCTCATGACATTGGCACTTAAGTATTAAGTCAAAAGTTTGGCTTTACAAAGAAAGGGCATTGGCACACTCATGGTACAAAATTTACATTTGGTATATTTAAAAAAAAAAAAAAAAAAAAAAAATACATTACTTTCAATTTGTACACCACTACATAGTTATTGAAAAACAAAGGGGGGAAAAAATGTGGAGTGGTTGCAAAATATACACGTGGTTAAGTGTGTCTGCCTTACAAAAATGATCAGAGCTGAACGTGACAGTTACAAGAAAGGAAGCTGAAGCAAAAAAATAAAAAATAAATGAACGCGAGTATCAAGTCATTTCAGTGCTCTGACCCATGGAGACGACACGATCCAATCAAGAAAGGTGGGGGGGCAGCAGATTCATTCGTTTCAAGAACTAGATGGCCATGAACAGTACCTTGACGTCTCAATCGATACAAACTGTTTAGCTAGGAGCGGAACGGCACAATGCTTTTGTATTTACCAATACGGGACAATTTGGGTACGGCACACGAGCCTACCACCAATATGGAACACAGTAGATCAGTGAAAGAAAGAATACAGACTGTGAACAAACAGTGCAGCTCAGTCTCTGGCCAGTGAGATGCTTCTGGCAGTATGTTAAATTTGTTCACTAATTTGATACAAAGTCATCTGTGAGGAAATTGAAACGATTTCTGTACTTTTTGTGACGTTTTTGGGTCGTGTGCTATGAGATTTTTTCTACTCGAGCAACTTTATTGAATTGGTCCCAAAATAATTGACGACAAATAAAATCGATTCCAGCTAAATGTGAGCGGCAGAACAATTCAATGTTCTTCCACTAGCACCATATACCATCATTATTCCAGTAGATATTTTTTCATTTTATTTTAATGTAGCCTTGGCTCAATATAGGTTGGGGGAAACATTGCTATGCAAAATGAGGGATACCTCAGTGAGCGAAAACAACGGTGATGGAAAAAATGACGAGGAAAGGGCGGTGGGGATAGAGTCAAGATGCTTGCTTTTGTCTTGTTAAAAAAAAAAAAAAAAAAAGGCAAATGTGAAAAAAACAAAACGCCATCACAAATATCATATATAGGCATCTGTGGTTTAGACGCCCCCACCCATCCCACCACCACCTCAAAAATCAAAGCCGCTAATAGTAGCCCTTGTGACGACAAGGTGACGACAACTCACCTGAATTCCGTATTAAGAACCATACCGCAGGGCTTCCTCAACCGGATCAACCCAAGAGCCAAATATGAAAGGTGCTTCCCTCATTGCCCGCTCAATAAAATACATCACTGCCAAATACTGTACACGGAACCAGAGCAGGAAACTCATGACCAAGAATCAAAAAGCCCTTTGCCGGGAAACTACGCGCGAGAAAATATCTGAGCCCAGCCAGCATCAGTTTGGGAGGAACCCTGCTCTAGAGAAAAGAGTAAGAACATCAACAGACACGCACGATATGAGATCGGTAGCAACAGTCGACAACTTCGGCTTTCAAATTACAAAAAAAGGAAAATTCAAGAATGCTCCAACAGTAAATATTCAACCAACCACTAGATGTGTTTTGGAATTTTTTTTTTTTTTGTCTTTTAAAATTTTTGCATAAAGCGTGAACCTGAAAATAGAGCCAATGCTGCCGTTCCACCGTTTTTTTTAAAAAGACGTCACAAAGATAAAACACGTCTTTGCCGTTAAAATAGCTTGGATATCTTACAGCAGTAAAAAAGCCAGTCTCCTTGTTTGAGCATGACAGAGAGGAGACCCCACAGGAAGAGGGGGATGAAAAAAAAAAAAAAAACACTTCGGAGTAGTTCATCAAATGTGCCAGTTGAATAGAAAAAAAAAAAAAAAAACTGACGCAATGCGGTTGAATGAGAAGCAAAAAAATGGGGAGGTCGCTTCCACATTTGGAGCTAAAGAAAGCCACTCGTATGTTAAAGGGCAAGCAAAGTCAAAAATGTTCTTAGCAATATTATCGTCTATGCTCCCCTACTCATCTGAAAACGTTTTCCGATTAATAATAAATTGGTGGAATATGAATTCAACACAAATCCAGAGTGGTGGGGTGAACATCTTGCTTTGTAGCACCACTTGCTATCGATTGACATTACAGTTTCCCAAAAGCTCAGCTTGACAACGTCATGTGACCACGAACAGAAAACTGGTGAGCGATGACGTCGTGACCTAAAAAATAGTAATCTGAATTTGTTTTTGTTTTTTTCCATCCTGGTGAAAATGCACATTTGGTAGGCACGTTTATCTTAAGTGGCGTGACGTCTCGGGAATTCCCACAGTACCTTAACATTTGGGTGGGGCTTATGATTATTTTGCTTTTTTTCCTTCAACCAACTCGTCTTAAGAGTTAATTTGATTCCTTATATTTTAAGCTCGTATACAAGCTTGAAGATTTGCACAATATTCCACAAACGTATTGTTGTTTGTCTATTTATGCCAGTGACATATAGCAACAAGCACAACAACTTTACTATTAGACGGCAGAAGATACAATTAACCTACGCAATCTTTCATACAACAGAATATAAGCTTTTGTGCTCATCACATCAGTTAGTGTACTTTTCGTGACATTTTTCTTTGGCGGTATGCTGTGCGCTTTTTCTAACGTACAATTAAGGTTGGGACGCTGCACTTGATGGAAAGGGAAAAAAGCGAGATTCCAATTTGAGTCAGTGTGTGGTACGTGGAATCGGTATAATAACGTAGAACTCTAATAAATCAATTCCAAGTAACATCTGAAGTCCTCGCCCTTGAGATTAATAGGAAACCACAATTTACGGAAATACAGTGACAACCCCCACCCCCCCCACCCCACCCTCTCCGGCGGTTCTCCTAAATTTGACACATCTCAAGAGCCAGAGAACTGCATGGCGGACCGGATCCCAAGTCCTGCACTCAAGAAATACTGGCAATAGACTGGATTTCTATTTACACCAAAAAAAAAAAAAAAAAAAAAGTGAAAATATGGTGTCAATTTGGCAAAGCGACAGTGGAGTGATTTGCAGTCAACTGAGTGGTAGAGTGCTGTCTTCTTAAAGGGGTGTTAACACTTCAAACGCCGAGGGGGCAGTGTGTGTAAGTGTGTGTGTGTGTGTGTGTGTGTGTGTGTGTGTGTGTGTGTGTGTGTGTGTGTGTGTGTGTGTGTGTGCGTGTGTGCGTGCGGCCGGTTACAATCCTTCCGAGTGTAGCCACTGTAATTACAAAGTAGGCAAAAAGTAGATAAGTCATCAATGTGTAAGCCAAAGTATTTACATTCAACAGAGTGTGTGTACTCTGAATTGGAGCTTTTTTATTTTTTTTAAACATCGACAGATTTATTCCTCACAACTGTCGTCGTGTCCAGCATGCACGGCGTACGCAATTAGGGAGAGGAGCCCTTTAAAGCGTTACGTGTTTGACGTGGGCCACCCCCGCCACACGCGAGCACTGCCGATAAATTTCAAAGGTTCAACTATGGATTTGCGGACACTGTTGGGAGCCCCAAAAAAAGAGATAGCGAGTGTCGAGCGAAACCGATGACTGTGTTCCATGCAGACGTGTGTGTTTGCGGTAGTGGATAATAAAATGTGTGTGTGTGTGTGTGTGTATGTATGTGTGTGTGTGTGTGTGTTGCTCTCTCTCCTCTCTCTTTGTGTCACACAGCACTTCACACCAAGTTGTACTCTTTGAGGTTGAGCTGCAGGATGGTGTCTTTGACGGCGGCAAAGACGAAGCGGATGTTCTCCGTGTCGGTGGCGCACGTGAAGTGCGAGTAGATGATCTTGTCGCTGTCTGGGTTCAAGTCCACAAACATCTTCAGGATGAACTCGCGGCCTGCCAGTGGGTCACGCTGAGGGCCTGGCAGCAAAAACTCAATGTTATCAATTGAGACGTATGGGGCAGGGCTTCAAAAACTTTTGAACTCGGGAGAGATCTTTCCAAGGAACCACAAGGAAACTTCCACCTCTAAATTCCTGATATGTTCAATTTACTCCTTTGAAGCTCCCATTAAAAAAAAAAGGATTTGAAATACAGGGGCCATTGTATTGTAGTTCTCCTTTTAGCCACAAGACGGCACTATATGATAACAAATTCATCTTTTCAGGGTTACCAAATCTTGTTCTATACTTCTAGCTTTTTTTTAAAAAAAATTTTTTTATTAAAACCAAAAACAGCTGACAACTGAAATGAGTAACACAAAATGTCTACAACCACAACTAAACTGCCAACATGATCATTAAATGGAAGAAAGCAGTACCGTCAAACTCCGGGAAGTAGTCCACCAGGTGAGAGTACATGATCTTCTCCTCCAGCAGGTCCCTCTTATTGAGGAAGAGGATGACGGAGGAGTTTTGAAACCAAGGATATGTGATGATGGTTCTGAACAGCGCTTTGCTCTCCTCCATGCGGTTCTGAAAAATATGAGCACATAACGTCACGCGTGGTGTCGTTCAGGCATGTAAAATGTCTCGCACCTCGTTGTCCGACTCCACTAGCACTTGGTCGTACTCGCTGAGCGCCACCAGAAACATGATGGAGGTGACGTTCTCAAAGCAGTGGATCCACTTCCTCCTCTCCGACCGCTGGCCGCCTACGTCCACCATCCTGAATGGGACGCGGCAAACACAGCAGAGAGCAAAATGAACAAAGCTTCCATGGAGGTGACGGATCTTCATAGTAAAGCGGCGCATGCGTTGATCAAACTATGAAGGGTGTCAATCAAAGGAAACATGAAGTGAGTGAAATGAATTTAAACACGTCAAAGGTGACAGCAAGGAATGTGCTTTTCATGCAGGAAATAAAGAGTTGCAAAAAGACATCTATCTGTCAAAAAAGATCTAAGCCATCATCATGTTAATATCACATAAAACGAGGCAAAAAGTAATTTTAAAAAATCATCCAAAAAATATTTGATCAATTTGTTTCTTCCATTTCTTATTTCTCTATCATCATGTAAATATCACATAAAACAAGGCAAAACATTATTTTTTTAATGGTTCTCACCCCAAAAATATTTTACCAATTTGTTTCTTCCAGTTTTTGTTCATTTTAATGCCAGGTACCACTAAGTACTACAATGAACATGACAAGATTGTATTCCCATTGATTTTGCTAACTATCAAAGAAACTTATCAGCTAATTTTGTTATCTTCATCCAAGTTTTTTTTCTTCAGAAATTCAAAAATGAACAACACAAAGGAAGTCTAATAATTTTCTTCTGTGACATGTTTCCGAGAAAAGCTTCACATCTGTGTCGCGGTGGGAATAAAAACATTTGACAAGTGAACCGACACCAAGACGGATCATTTAACGCCAGACAGGTAAAAAAAAGCTCGATGACAACATAAAGGGCAAATCAATGAGAACCAGCAAAGGCAAACTGGCAGCCTCTCGAGAATGAGTGACCCACTTTCACCGTAGACTCTCTGCTTCTTTACTGGATGAGCAAAAAAAAAAAGAAATAATGACATTCTCAAAGCCAATTAAAAGAGCAGGAAGTACGACTGTTTATGAAAGGCTGCCTTGTTAGCGTTGGGGGCGGGTCGTCATCCGAGTATACAACATGTGCTTGTTCCTTACCATCTGGCATTGCGGCTGACACGCTCCACATTAACGCAACTAAACCATCATGCGCTTCAGTGAAAACAGACGCACACCTAAAGCGGCGCCTCCCCAGAGCATGTTTGTATTTTTGGCCTGTTCGCTAAACGCAAAAGCCATTGAGAGCGTGAAGTGAGTCACCGGCAGCGGCAGCCGGGGCCGAGCGGAGCGGAGCCTCTCAGCTTCCCTGCTGCCGAGCGGCCGGGAAGCTCTCGAGTGCGACCACATTGCGGTTATTTCCAGCCTTGCCAAGCGTAGGAGGAGGCTGGCATGATGGCTTCCTATCGATTTGCACTCGACTGTAATCACTCTTGCTTGTTCGCGACGTCCATTTTGAGGTTCTCGCTTTTTCTTGCAGGAGAAGGGATTGGAAGCTGGACCGGTTGTGGGCTAAATCTTGAAAGGATGTCACGAGGGGGGGATGGCTCTCGTGTAAAAATTGCGCATCTTGGGGATATTTAGGAAACACAAAATACAGCTGGGTCTCAATAAATTAGAATATTGCCACTTTTGTGGACACAATACGGCGGTACCTTGATTTACGAGTGCCCCGACAGATGAGCTTTTTCAAAATAAGCGCCGTTGCTTCATCTAATTTTTTTATTTTTTTTTGGGGCTCACAGACACAAACACCAGAGACCTGCTGTTGTCGTGACCCGGGGTAATTCTGTCCTTAAGTTCTGAGCTTCGTCAAGTACTAAATTGAACTCGTAAATCAAGGTACCGGCGTATTTGGACAAGTGTAAAAGGGCTTGCTTGGAGGAGATACGTTAGGCATGCTTTTAGGTGTAACGGAACATGCCGCTCGGACATCACGCGGGAAACACGGGCTGGCTGAAGTTAGTCAAAGCAGTGCAATTCTTTTGTCTACCTGAAGATGATGCTTTGCAAGTCGAAAGGGTATTCTATGATCCCAGTGGTTGGGATTCGAACCCTAAGCACATCCTGTTGGGTGGGTAGATAGGAAGATTCAGCGATACGATCCAGATCGCTAAGATAGCTGGAGACAGGATGGAGAGCGGAAGGCGACACAGAGAGAGGAAAGAGAAAGTGCGGCATAAGAGCAGATACAGCACACAAACCCTCCAAAAAAAAAAAAAAAAAAGCCAGTGGATCAGTTCACATGTCACCAAAGGAAACATTCCCGAGCACCGTCAGGCGATTAGATGAAATTTGGTGCTCCAAAGAAATTTTTTTTTTTTGCTTTATCCGTGATGGCGGCTCCCAAAGACAGAATTCCACTTCTTTTACTTGTGTCCAACTTGAGCAATTTGCGACACAACACTGACACGGACTGTAGACCTGGACCGTAGTCTTTTGGGAGGTCACCATCAGGGAATGCATTGACGTGCAGCCCAAAGCTAGCTCATGGCAATAGCGGCGTCGGCGGCTCACAACCGGGCCGACCGGAGACGTCGTGGGCGGCACACGGGCCACCAGTACCTGAAGATTATATTCTCCAGGTCAAAGGGGTACTCAATGATGCCGGTGGTTGGCACTCGAACCCGCAGCACATCCTGCTGGGTGGGCACGTACCCCGACGTCGCTATTCGTTCTAAATCGCTAAGGTAGCTGTGAAGGGAGGAACATGTGACATCGTGGATACGGACTCATCGCGCACGACATCAGGTACACCTCCAAAGTCAATACAGACTTTTTCTTTTTTTTTTTTTATTTAGTTTCAAGTATCATTCGGACAGACATCAGGACCTCAATCGATTCTACAGGTGTACGTCATGTTGTGGCAGGTGAGTGTCATGCAACAGTCCAAAACATTAAATTTTTCAAATGGAACGATGGGACAGGTCATTTTATAGAGCATTTATAAAGTGTGCAAGTAATATTATCAAATAAATATTAATATATTATAAAATAAAATTCTAATATTTATCAAATGCAACCTGATACAAACCAATGTTGGAAAAGGATTTTTGTTAATATCTTAAAGAGTAATATAATAGTAAAGTAATATAATAATCTTAATATCTTAAGACATTGACGTGTATGAGCTCTTCCAACAGTACGTAAAGATAATATATTAATCATACCGCCATTGATTCAAATTGTATAATACGTCAATCATCATAGCTATGGTGGCTAGCGGCGAGGCCTGCCTTGTTTGGACAGGACCTGGCGGATTCAATGTATTCTTTCAAAATAATCCATTCGTTCCCTTTTAAGCGTTGGATGCACATGTTCTGCGAGTGGATGGTTTTATAAGAGGCAGACGTACTATTTGGTGGAGTCAGAGAGCTGGTACTCTCTCCTGCGGTCGTAGGCCTCCTGGATGCCAGGGTCAGCCCACAGCATCTTGATGGCACCGATGTACGGCTGATCGAAAGACGTCACCATCTCCACGTCCACCTCGCGCACCAGCTGCGCATTGTTCTGGAAGGCAAAAAGCATTTTAGTCAGCACGGGGTCTTTTGATTTTGAGCCGTCAGCAAAATTAAATATCCAAAAAGGTGAGACGTACTTTGTTCTGTTCGAACTTGTACGGTATCTTGAGTGTTTCGGTGGCACGGATCATGGACTGCATGGACGTGAAGATGTTCTGGTAGACCAGTTTGGTGAAGCCCTTCTTGTCCTCATCGGTGTAGCCCGAGCCGTGGATGATTCGCATTTGCTTGATAAAAGTGCTCTTGCCGCTCTCGCCGGTACCTGATGAAGAAGAGTACCACAACCACTCAAACAAGAACTCTTCGATCTACGACGGTATTTCTGAGGACAAGAGCAAACTCGAGAATGTGCGGAGGCTATATTACGCTAAGCTAGCTTTTGTTGCTGATCATAAACATGCTGTTATGGTACATGAATTTGATTTTCCAGAAGGCACATTACACTTCATCTTCTTTTTCCAAGTGTGAAAAGGATTCCAAACTGGACATTCTGTCTTTCACAGACTTGTGCTGGCGCAACGCCATCGCGCCGACTTATTTCCACGTGTAGTGTGGCATCAGTTTGCAGTGTGGTAAAATGAGAATTGGAAGCTTCAATGGAGTGATTTGGCTTCAAATTCTTCCATTTTGTTGAATTATCACAGCCTAAGCAGTAATTTATTAATCTTGCCATGGACATCGCATCCACAATCAATTGATAACTCAATTGATAAGAGTACATGAAAAAAAAAAAAAACCAATCGTCAAAATGCTGTCACACTTAAGCTCGACTAAACAGAACATGAATCGTGTGTGTGTGTGTGTGTGTGTGTGTGTGCGCGCGCACAGGTGTGAAATGGCTTCCAAACAAAAGCTCCATACATACATTGTGTATTCATAACTTTTCATTCCAATTCACCAGAGAAAAGTGAAGATTAAGTAGGCCAACCAAAGTAGGTTTGCCCGTAAAAGCATGTGTGTAGATAATAAGAACGAGAGTAACAATCAATATTTGTTTGGGCTCTCACATGGCCTGAAAGAAGCGTGAGATCACCCGTGCTTGCAGCTCTGTGTACGTATGCGCTTCTGTTTTAAGACTACTTTTGACCCCGATGAACCAAACCGGTAGGCGGGAGGAGAGTAACACATATATCATTTATCCACAGAACAGGTAGAGTCGGTGTGCTATATTCGATCGAGACAGCCCGAGTTGAAATAAAACAAAGTCGCTTAGCGACATGATTCAGTTTGCCAGCGGTGAACAAAAGTATTTTGAATTTCAGAATATCATTTGAATTCCACGATTGACGACACCTCGAGCTTGCTTGTCTGCCAGCTCCATCTCCAACCCAAACCATAAATGTGGAATCTCTTGCAGGCATGTCGAGCTCCGTTCAACAGATCTCATTGTTCCTGCGTGCGAGTGGAAAAGCCAGCGGAAGCATTTCTCACGGCCGGGCTACTGTACGTTCGCTGGAGCTACTCCTTAGGGTTCATGCTAGTTCCCATGGCAACCTCAGCTCCGGACTCATAAATACATGGCAGACAACATTGGATGATAGGCTTCGTCATGTCTCCATGGAGCCAAGGCAAACATGCAAGCTTTTTTTTTTGGGGCCGTCTCCATATTTTGCACGGAGGTCAAAAAGTGTTACGTACATGATAACAGACTCATTCATAAAGCGCTTTATGTCACGACACGGACAATGCGCTCTACTGTATGCTATCGGTACATCCGTGCAGTACTCGGCAGAACTGAGTACACTAGACGACGAGCGCTTTCTCGGAAAAAAAAACAACATACAACCTCCTCTTCATGGACAAATGATTTCTATGGGATCATTTTCAATAAGATGTTTATGTAAAGTCGGCCAAAATGTCAGTTCCTTGCCTGAGGGCAGCAAATCTGATGAGACTTCAGTTGAGAAAGCATCTAAGAAAAATCAAATCCACAGGCATGTTTTGTTCCACTTTATAACATATATATATTTAAAAAAAAAAATCTGGCAAAAATGAGGCTCTCGATTTATCCTGCTGTGAAAATCAAAAGCTACGGTAGCTAATATGAATAAACAGCAACGTAATCAAATTGAAAATATCCAGCAGAGTAAATCCACACGGGGAGCTTAACATTCCCACCAACTATTGTACTAATTATTCAGCCAATGAACTAAGCATTAACTCGCAGGAAAAGAAAATCTCAAAACGGTGAGTGGGCAAGGCTAACTGGAGGGCAAAACTCCAAAACTTTTGGCTTCGGATTTACATGAAGATCAATAACCAGGAGCACGGCGTGAGAGATCCACGTTGAAAAGTCAAGAGAGTGGCGAGGGAGGAGGTGCGAAATGTGTCAAAAAATGGTGCCTTGAGTAAATGATTCCCTAACAAAGCACATCAAACAGGAAGCGATATCCACTCCAGCTCGGCGCTAGCTAGCAATGCCGGCTGGGGGCTTTTCTCACTGTACAGGAACCAAATGGCTGTCAAGTGGCCCATTTCGCTTGCGGGAACTTTTCCAGTGACACTTTTAGGAAGTGAACTTGCCTGAAGGAATCCAGGCTTAGCCACCACATGGAAAAAAAAAAAAAGGCGAGCATTTCAAACTAAAAAAAGTGCTTTTCAGGCAGGCTTGAGCCTGCAGGCTAGTCACAAGTGTGTAAGGATCATCCAGCAGCGACTCATTAACTTTGCTCTAACTAAAAAATGCCTTTGGTTATTTAATATTTACATGAAGCACGCCTATTTATTTGCCCTAGTCCCTATTGGCAAGAATCGTATATTCATGTAATCATATGTGGTGACATAATATTGTCATGTCAAATTGAAGTCTGCAGGTTGTTATACTTACAAGAAAAGATTGACCAAACTTAATTGACCCCCCCCCCCAAAAAAAAAATCCAATCCGCAACTACAACTTTTGAAAATAAAAAAAAAAAACGAGCAAACTATTTACAGTGTCAAATTTTGTTAAAAAAACAACAACTGTGCATGGATTAGGAGGAGGAGGGTTTGAGTAAAAAAATTAATTTCCCAAGTTACCGTGGCCAAGAACGAGAGAAGCTTTTCCACCCCCAAATGTCTTCCCACCAAGCGGGGCGGTAAGACAGCGGAGACGAAACCTTAAGGGACAAATGGAAGAAGAGGAAATGGAGAACTGTGGCTACCAGAATTTAAGAGTGAAGAAAGAACAAACAGATTAAGGCTGTGACAATAAAACACAGACCCCCAAAAATATATTCTACTCAAGTGCAGCAATTACAACTGTCCAAATCCTCAGAATTTCATCTTCAACAAAAAATATTCTCAAATTTCTGCAGTCTTCCATCAAAGTAGTGCGATTACCTTGGTTTTTTTTTTTTCTCCAGATAAGACATCTGTGTAAAAACGGCTCGAGAGTGTGCGAATGGCAAGAGCGCAGCACAGACTGCAGTTTTCACAAAAATTCCTTGCATACTTTTCCTTCTTGAGAACTTACAATTAAATTACGTATCCCATTTTGGTTGCCGTTTAATCCAAATGCCTCACAAATTTCCCCATCCGACATCTCTCCAACAAGCAATAACTTCAATCAAGTGTAACTTTGAAGGTACAATTGAATTTAAACAGCCGTGTCTCCGGTGAGAAAAAGTCTACACACCCCTGTTCAAACAGCAGGTTTTTGTGACATTTAAAGTAATACTAATAAATCAGACCAAAATGAATTTCTGTTTCCCCCCCATAATCTAGCCTTTACCTTTGAGAGGGGAAGAAAATTAAACTTGGATATGGTTGCACAAGTGTGCACACCCTTAAAAGTATGCCTGTGTTCAGCTTTAATTTATCACATTCAGACGCATGCTAAAAGAGAGTCAGCACATTCTTGCCAACATTTAACGTGCCTCCAACTATTTCAAAATAAATCTTAGCTATTCCAGTACAATTTTTCTTCACTTTGTAGTATATTTGGGAAATTTGGATACTGTTCGCTGAACCTCAGGATAAACATTTTGGCTGTAATTGTAAATAAAACTGCTCATGACTAAAAGAGAACAGTGCAAAATAGTGAGTCCTATCACAAAATATTCAGGATTCTGCTAGTAAGAAAAAAAAAAGGTCCAAAAACAACTAGTAGAACACCTGGAATTTATTTTAGGTTGGTCAGAGGCGCTTTAAATGGTGGCAGGTGTTGGTTGAACTCCCATTGAGCGCATTCGTTGTTTTCTATGTGAAAGATTCATGTTAACTGGGATTACTGGCAGCGAACAAGCATGACTTTTGAATTTTGTTCATTTTGAACAAAACCACATCTCAATAATTCAGCAGTTTATTTTATTGATATTTTTATGTGAACTGAGTCAAGGAGGTTATAGGTCTTCAGAACTACGGGGAAAAGGTTTGTAAATGATTAATCGTGGTCTTGTTTTAATCACACAAACTTGACATTTGAAGAGGGGTTTGTCAACATTTTATAACCACTGTAGATAAAAGCAATAGCCATCGAGGCTAGCGGTCTCGCAGTCTGACACATATCTGCTGAAAGTCAGGGTGTGTCAATATGAGTTTGCTCAACCAACAAAACTGCCAGACAAATAGTGCAAGGCTACAAACACGTACCTTATTCCCAAAGTGTGAAATGACATTTTGACGGAATGCAAAAAAAGTAGGGCAGTGAAATTAACTTACGATTACACTCCACGCTTACAAAATTGGCATCGTCGAACACATTAGAAATTTGTGTGAACTTCAGCAGCTGCTAATATTACATTGCCAGCTAACATAGATACATCATATGTCCTGAGCTTGCTGGAAGACTGAAAACCATCATGGGCATAGGTTGGCTTCATTCATTCAACAAAAGTAAAATGTCAGCTCTTCTGACCTCTGTTTGTTGGATCCTCTGCATGAGCACATGTTAGCAACTGAGCCCGTCTTTGTTCCTCCAACTTTAACAAGACCAAATGACAGCTAATTGAAGCCTATGAAGTGAGTTGTGTTTCATTAGCGTCGGCACATATTGATGCGTTTACAGTTCAAAGAAGACGTGACATTGGATGAATAGTTTTACACCCCCCCCCCTCATCCAGCCAACTCTTTATATTGAATGTTAAAATGAATGTCGCTCAAGGCAATTCAAATGCTTCATTGGTGTTACACGGGAAAAGTGGAATGACAAGTTTTCATTGTGAACAAAGTGCCAGCACTGGAATTTTAATCCAAAAGGGTGTCTGGAGTCAAAGGAATACATGTGCTACCTTCAATTTACCAGAGGATTAGTCATCACACTTGAAATATATTTTTCCTCTTTTAGTCAAGTGTAACAGACACCAACTCTAGTACTTTGTAGAAACTTTGGGAATTTTTAAGCAGTCACAGATGGCCGAGAGGACAAATAATGTTGCACTCTGGGAAAACGTTGAATCAAAATGGCAAGACGGACCATAAAATGTCTTCTTGTAAAACTGTAGAAACTAGTTGACTTCATGTAGGGGTCAAGCAGCTGTTAGCAGTGTCACCACGACATACCACAGATTTGCACATTAACAAGCCAGTCAAAAGAGTGTCAATTTGACAAGTGGGTGCAATGTTTTGCATACCACAAGTTGTACTAACATAACATGACATGAAAACTGACCAGTTTGGATTATGCTTACCCAGCAGAAGTAGTTTCAGCTCCCTCCTGGCATCTCGTTTGTCCCGCCGCAGTTGCTTCTCGATCTCCGAGTTGATCCGTTTGGACTCCTTCGCCTCTTCACTCAGGCAACAAGCCATCATGGAGTCAAGAGTCATCACCGCATGAGCCAGAAAAGCCCTGCCTGACGGACGAAGGGGTGGGGTGGGGGGTGGAGGTCGCGTCGGGCTCGGAAAAGGCTTTCCAAGCTCAAGTGTATGGAATCCCGTCCAGTCAAATGGGATTTCGCTACTTTCTTTGCTCGTTGTCGGTGACAAATATTTGACAGCGTAAGCCTTAAGTCGTATGCAAATTCGGAGTTTGCAAGCGGGGGAAAAAAAGACTTACCAGAAGACTTTAAAGCGACAAATTAGAAGTAAAATGCCATTTTTATGGTAGAAGAAAAATTGATCTAGTTAAGGTGGTGAAGGTGTTAAAAATGAGATTCCCACTGTGCCAACACTGTTTTAATCATTCCCAGCGCCGCTGCTCAAGTCGTGGAAGTTTAACTACACCCACACACCCTGAAAAAAAAGCCTATTATTATTAAATACTCGTGTCCCGGAGGCAGCGGGACACTGTTGAGCGCCCCTGCCACATTTGTCGGAGCCCTCCCGCGAGCCTAGCCGCCCCGACGCCGACACTTCACGCCCGCGCAGTGGTTGCAACCGCCGCCCGTCAGCCCGTCCATCTACCGCATACACACGTCGACGAGCTCCGTATGCTAAACACTCGACTTGCACATTAGGGGGAAAAAATTTAAAAAGGGAAAAAATATTAGGGGTTAAGTTTTGCGGGAGTGGTGATGGCTAAATGGACGAGCTAAGCAGTTAGCGAGCTATGTTAGCTTGAGCTAGCCATCCCTGGAATTGCAGCAAGAAAAAAAAGCACAAGCAGCTGAGAGAAACTTCATTGCTTGGAAATGAGCTTTGTCCAAACACTCTCTCCGGGGGACCAAAAATGCCCTCAGTGTTGAATACTGAAAGTCAAATCAGGCAATTCATCGTTCCTGGTGTTTTTTTTTTTTCCTGGTTGGAATAGCGCCCCTCCTCGTCATCCACTCCTCTCCCCGTGACGTCACGAGTCATTTAATCTGACTGACAGTCCTTTTGCGCGAATGGAAAGAAGAGAATACTGTAATATGAAGGCGGGACTTTGCATTAGGTTGACATAGCAAGGTTGTGTGAGAAGTCGCCTTCCTCCCTTTCCTCCCTTCCTTTTTGGAGGCGTGTCAGCCCCCGGCCAGTGCTCACACAGCTGTTTCTTCTGGATGGTTACACTTTAAGCCTGACAACATCGCCTTGAAATTGTTATAACTACATTGTAGGCACGCATGTCTCACAATTCTGGGGTCCCGAGTTCGAATCTCAGATGTAGTGTTTGCATATTGTTGCCGTGCTTATGAGGCTGTTCATCAGGTACTTCCTCCAAGTTCCAGCATCCCAAAATGTGCATGTAATTGAAGTTTCATTTGAAATTGAGGACTCCAAATTGTCTGTTGATTGTGTTCAACTTTGAGATGTTTTCTGAACACTCGGTTACACCGGTAACATGACAGGTAGTGTCAATATTTGAATTAGCTTTTCTTTATTTTAATGACAAATGGCAAGACGGAGGCAAGTTGCCTCACCTTTCCAGTAAAGGTGACGTTGCAATAAATAAATAGAAAAATATGTCATGTTTGCTATTCTAATATGGCAGGTGCTAAGTAAACTGACATTCATGCATCTTATGCTGAACTGGTTTTGAGTTAAGCTTTAACGACAACGCCAAAAATTTGCTGAAGCACGTGAGTAATAATAACAATAATAATAATAATGTACGTAATAGAAATAGAGCTATAGAATAGATAGAAAGATAGTAATTTTAACTTCTGAGTTATATGAAGCAGTTTGAGACTCTCAATTGGCTTTATACTGCATAGCAAAACAGAAATTGATTCTATTGTTGAGCCAACGCGACACCTTGTGGACATTTGTTGTAAATGCAATGAGGAAACTGAGACACACCTTCTATGACGTCACACACTTCAACGCTCTCAACAGTTATCTCCAGTAGTCCCTCAAAGACAAATTTGGCCTAAATTTTTTGTTATATTTGAAGACACATTGACATGAAAGTCTCAGCAAGAGCATCGCGTATGGGAATAGGCGACACTAACTTGAGAAATATTCATTGTCTATTATAGTGTTGAATCATGAGTTTGATGAGTCACAATAAAGCAGTTCAGAGAAATCTAGCTGGAATGAATAAGCGTGAAGCTGAGAAAACTTTCAAGTCAGAAGGTTGTGATCTTAAAATAATGACATCTGAGTGGAGCGTAAGATGTCTTCCTTTATGAGTCCATCCAGTTTAATAATTGATCATGGCCCGTTTCCCACAGCAGCCAGACCAGAGGGGACAAAGTCTCCTCTCTTAAGCTTTCTGTCGGACGGATGTAAAGCTTCATCAGTGAAGATAAGGGAGGAGAGCCACCTGAATCACTGTCGGATCATTTACTGTACATTGGAGGTTGTACATGAGACAGCTTCCAGCCTGATGCATGCTAGGAGGTTGAGGCAGATCATTTCCTCCTATGGTCGAGACCACACCTTCTCAAGATCTTGCATTTTTCTGTCCTTTTTACTTTTTTACTTTCTTTTTGCAGTATCATGACAGCCACACCCTCATTTTCCGGGATGTGTACTGCTTTTCAAACATATTGTTTTCTTCCCATTATATACCAGATTGGATCTCTTAAGGCCTTAGTGACTGTCAGTTTCATGAAGAAATTCAATCCGTTGCGCATGCACTTGACTTCCTTTTACTTCCTTTGCTACACGTTTACCTCACCTCATTTCCATGGCAACCAAGAGCTCAGGTTATCTCCGTATGCGTGAGGCTACGAAAGCCCGGACGGACCGGTCCTGCAGGCATAAAGAAGACAAAAGATTGACATCTAAATAAGCAGACCAGCATTGCGAGGAAGGAGGCGTGACTCCGCATTGCTCTCAAAACATTGTGACAGATGACTCACGAAATAAAGACAAATTTCATCATGATTCCCGCAAACCTCAGAGGGTTTCCTCACATTGTATTAGAAGTTTGAAACAACCTAAATACAGTATGTGTTGCCATAACATAACGGGTGACTTGACTTTTCATTTTCCAATCAGTTCACTTCATAATTAAAACACTGAAAATGAGTTTTAAAAAATACTTCAATACGTTAAATTCCCCCTCCCACTTCAAGTTTACTGCCAAATAAAAAAATAAAGACAATTACACTTTGTCTATTTGGAACAACCACAACGCTTGGCCTTTCAGCAAGAGTCGAGACTTCCTGGCAATGGAAACTTTATCCGTTCTTCCTCCCACGTTGGAAAAACAAGCGTGCTAGTTGAAATGTCTCTCTTTCCTTAGGTGTAAATGTAAGTGTGAATAGTTGTTTGTCTATAATATATGTGACTATCACCCAAAGTTGGGATAGGCTCCATATGACCTGCTATAGAACTATAAAGCAATTACTGGCAATCATCTTATAGGTCAACGGGAAAAGGTCAATGCAGTCACAAAGGGGGGGCCCCTAAATCATCTTTGTTTACATGTCAACCAATGGTGGGAAGTCAAGAAGTACAAATAAACTTTTAATGGGCCTACCTGTATTTTTTGGCACAGGCGACACCTGGCTCTGAATACTTTTACAAAGTCTTTTGTTATCTCTGTACAGTTTCAAAGATACTGCACTGTTATTTAGAAGACCCCCCCCCCTCCTCCTCCTCCCACAGACACACACATTGCGCCTCTTCCGGCATCTCTGCGGTCGCTTATCCGCGCTCCTGTCTCTTTCGAGCCGCGCCGTCGCCTCGAGCGCATTCCATTCGCGGCGCAGAGCGTGGACGCGGAACATTCCTGCTGAGGCGAGGTGCGAGGTAGACTCACCCGAGCAGGAGGTCCGTTTGTGACGAAATAAATGCCACCATTCGGCCGCTCGAGTTGCACTTCGTCCGCAGGTGCATCGCACCGGGCATCTACGCAAACATGGACCGCGTAAAGGAGGCGTTGGAACGGGGACAGTGACGGACTTCAAGGTACTGAACTGTTTTTATTTCTCTCATTTTGGTATGGCTTGACTTGTAAGATTAACTCATAGCAAAGTTACTACAGTAGTAACAGAGATATAACAGAAACTGTGAAATGGTTTCTTATTCATTTACAAGTCGCATGTAGTTGATTTCAATCAAGAATTTTTTTTCAGATTACGCAGAGTATCTAAATGCCGGAGGCTTGTGGTTTTAATGTTAAAATGGTCTTAAAAATGTCTTGGATGAAAAATAATATTTGAAGCCTTTAGATATCAATCAAGATTTTTTGACCTTACATTTTTCTATTGTCTGTTTTTGAATGAAGAATGAAAGTAGTCCAAAAAAGAAAGGTCATGTCGAGGTATTTAAAAATTGACTTAGCAAGATGATGAGGAGGCATGGGAATTGATAAGAATTTAGGAATTTCAATGCTTCATCGATTGTCCTTGAGTGAGGCAATAAATCAACAGGAGAAGTCATCGATGTAGACTGATGAGAAATGAGAAGTCAAGTCTGGAAATGAGGAATCATTGGAGAGTGTGCTTGACTAACTCTGTTATTAATATTAGGCGTGTTCGGGCCATGGCGGGCTGCTGGGGTCATTACCGGCGCACCTGCGTGTGTTTCCTCTCGGAAGAGGAAAAGATGTCCCTCGCTGTGGACAAAGAGATCAAGCGGCAACTCAGGAAGCAGAAGAAGATGGAGCGGCGAGAGGTGAAAGTTCTTCTGTTGGGTGAGTGATGCCAAGTCTCCTTTTATGTTACAAACTTATTTGAAACTTTTTTTGGGCCCTTGGATTTGATGCCAAGTCTCCTTTTATGTTACAAACTTATTAGAAACTTTTTTTGGGCCCTTGGATTTGGCTAGCCAATAATTTGGTTCTGTTGAAGTCGAGAATATGTTGTCTTGGTGGTTCAGTGGGTAATGCGGCTGCCCAAAAAAAAAAAAAGGTGGTTTACGTCGGGAAATGCATTTGGTGTGAAACGTGTACTCAAGATATCATGTTGATATGACACAATGTTACTGTGCCCCATCTGACACAAGGAAGTTGTTGATTTTTCTCAGAAAAAGGCCATGATAAAATCTCGAGTTATTTGGACACACAACTAGGTTGATAACCTGATCTCTTGATAGCTTGAACTCATCAGTGTACCACTTGCTGGATTCAAATTTTGACCCAACCTGCTGATCAAATGTACTGGGTCGAAATAAAATGAGCATTGTAGTAATTTCCATAAATTGCCATTTACTTGTGTGCGTCTTCAACATTCAGATGCACGTGCACACATGAGGAGTGAGCTTGCATGAACGGCGTTGAAGCAAAGAAAGAAAGAAAGGAAAAAAGAAAGAAAGAAAGAAAGAAAGAAAGAAAGAAAGAAAGAAAGAAAGAAAGAAAGAAGCACATACTCAAAGCTGTTCAACAGCTTCACTTCCGCAATTGCCTAAAATTGAGCAGTATGAATGGAATTTGTCCCAAACCCATGACATCATAGTCACACACACGCTAATCATCAACGAGCTAGTTTGTCACAATACAAAAAAAAGCTCAAACTTTTTTTAAAACACAACTAAATTATTCATATAGGTTGTAAACCTTTTGGTTGCATCTACACTTAATTTTTTTTTATTTTTTTTTTGCAAATTGCAGCAGGTCTCATTCCATGTCATTGTGTTTCTCAGGCTACTGTTAGCATTAACAATTATCGTCTTGTGGCAAAAACAAGTTTGGCACTCCTGAGTTATGTCGCGTAGCCTGGCATGTCCGGTGGCCCAATAGGAACCAGAAATATGCTAAGCATGTGGCAATATGTCAAGAATGGTTCAGACTGCAATCACTCATCAAGTCAGCAGAGTGGAGAGGAGCGTTCAACAAACCTACAGGCCTCCTTTGCAGCTTGATTGATGACTTTTATAGCGACTGGATGAGCCTGCAGATAAGGCAGGTGCATCTTTGCCTGCACGGCCATAAATGTTTCTCTTTATTCAGTTTAGGTTACGCACGCTATATTGTCTCCACAGTCACAGTCTGTGCATTCGACGGGCCTGCAGGATAACACGATTAAGGAATCAACAGGAAATTGATTAGATTGTTTAATGATTAATGAGGTTTAATGTGAGACAAATAAGTGGGCGTCGCCGTTGATGATTAACAACTTGAGATTATTGCTTCAGTCCGCCAAGATGAAATATATATATTATCTGCAAGGGCAATGCTTTAAATCAGGCTTGAGCGATGTATTGTTTTGTTTTTTGAATATATGACATCACTCTGACTTGTATGACTTGTTCACCTGCAATGATTTTTTTACAGTGAAGGGATTGAAGTTGATGCACGACTTGGTTATGCTTGCAATGTGTTCACAACAATTATAGTGGTGTCGTGTTTGGAGAGGTGCAATTAAACATCCTTTTACGCGACACTGAATGGTGTTTTCTGGAAATGGGACACACCCTGCCACAAATGCAATGACACATTTCAATATTCCTAGCGATTAGTCTGCTGGTTGGTTCTTCAGCTTAATTAAAGAGGAAATCTAAAACAGATCTTACAAGAATGATATTATTATTTTTGATGAAAATGTTATTATATATATATATATATTTTAAATTATTATTTTACAAGAATAGGAAGTTTTATTTTTTGAAGTAAAAATAAAGAGTTTTATTCAAAGACCAAATCTGAGACTGAGCACAAATCAGAATTCCCTCATACTTGTGTTTAGGACAAGCCTACATTTTATATCATTCATACATATGTGTATCATTTATGCTCTTGTTACCTCAGGAACCGGCGAGAGTGGCAAAACTACCTTCATCCGCCAGATGAGAATCATCCACGGACGGGGCTTCTCAGAGGAAGAAAGGAAAGAATTTGCTAAATGCATCTTCCAGAACATCTTCACGGCCATCAAGGCCATGATAGGAGCCATGACCGTGCTTAAAATTCCCTACTCCAACGCAGAAAACGAGGTAGGCTCAACAGCGTACGCAAACACTTTCCGTATCTGGCCCGTTCTTGTTCCTGAATAGATGTAAAAGAAAGAAAATAAAATCTTCCTTTTCTGGTACCATCTTGTGCCTTCTCACACAGTTCTATGCCAGTAAGATCGAGAATGTTTATCCGGCGCAGATCACCAAGATGGATAGAGATTACGTAGATGCTATCCGCCGCCTCTGGGCCGACTCGGGCATGCGAGTCTGCTACAGCCGACGCTGCGAGTACCAGCTACTGGACTCCACAGAATAGTGAGTCCATTTTAATTCAAATAAATATCAATTACATGGGGAAACAAGTCACTAAATCTGGTGCATCTGCTTTCATCTCAGTCAATTATTATTCATATTGATGGGAAATTCCAGGAAATCCCCTTTTATTTTCTTACTGAAACATTTTGTTGACTCATCACATAAAAAAATTAATAAGTCGGGAAGCTGTTCCTGTTTGTCCATATTTGCCAGTAGAGGGAATTAGTTCCCTTCCAGACTCATTTCACTGCCTACGTTCAGTCTCTAATAAAAATAAAATCATATGATATGCAGAGATAAAGCGACTTTGGATTTTTTTTTCAAATGTAGGACTCGATCAAAGACAAGGTCACAGTTTGCTGCTCGTGTTTGTTGAGCAGTGTGCGTGTGCCATAAAGGCATCGTCAGCTCCCTTCTTGTCATTTTTTTAATCACAGTTAATTTATCACTCGTGTTTGTTTTCCACGCAGGTGGGAGGCCATATCATAGCTGCAGTTTCCTGATTTTACTGTTCTTTTTTTTTTTTTTCCTGTGCTTTCAGCTACATGAGCCAACTCGACCGCATCGCAGAGCCGGACTACATCCCCACGGAACAGGACGTGCTGAGGGTTCGATTCCCCACCACGGGCATCCACGATTATGCCTTTACCATCAACAAGATTACACTCAGGTGTCTTACCGTCACTGAGTTTAATTCCTTCCATGACAATGCTCGTAATTCAAACATCTAAAATCATGTTTCTTCATTGAAATGAAATGAATCATTTCCAGCCCCCAAACTGTGTTTTAAAGAGAAAATTTGTTTTTTTCTAAAAAAAAAGGCCCTGAGAGTTGCCATATACCAAAGTATTTAGTGCCATTCATTTTTTGCTTTTCAGCTTAATTCTTCTCAAATCATCAGTTATCATTGAGTAAACATTTTTCTCACCGTTTGTCATTCCGCCCGCAGGATCGTGGACGTGGGTGGTCAGAAGTCAGAGCGCCGGAAATGGATCCACTGCTTTGAGAACGTCACCTCGCTCATCTTCTTGGCCTCCCTAAGCGAGTACGACCAAGTCCTAGAGGAGAAGGACACAACTGTAAGTATCTTTGCTGAATAAAGCCGCCACAACATAATGATTTTGAACATACAGTATATGTCCCTGTATCTTCTTAGCATCACTTTGCTTATCTACCAGCAGGTGTCACTCTAACACATAAAAAAAAAAACGTATCTGTGCATGTGTTTCAGAACCGCATGGAGGAGAGCCTGGCTTTATTCTACACCACCATCCATTCACCGTGGTTCCACGCCACCTCCATCATACTCTTCCTCAACAAAACCGACATCCTGGCTGACAAAATACTAACCTCTGACCTGAAGAAATACTTCCCTGGCTTCATGGGTAAGCCCCGTTCCTCAGGTCGACAATTAAATTTGGTGGTTTATAATTTTACGACAACAAACTTTATTTTTTACTCAACAAATTGTCAAATTAGTTATCCGACTCCTACATCACTCAACATGCCAGGCCCCACACATTCAAAGTCACAGTGTAGAACGTGCCAATGGCGACCCCAAGTGGACATAAATAATACCTGCTCCTCACTTGGAGATTTTGTATTGATTTTATGCACACGTAATGATTTTAAATGAAGTTAAATTACTATTTGAATCAACTACTTTTACATACTCAAACTATTTGATTGTATCTCATCTATGAATGGTCCATATGTCTGTTTTAAAAATCAAATATGGCCCTTGAGCACAAAAGTATTTCTGCCTGTGCTCTACTGTAAAGTACAATATCCTAGACCTCACTTTGAGGACATTTTCTTGGAAACAGAACCTTTTTTTTTTGCCATAATGACAAATGGCAGGTATTACAGGTTGTCATGTTGATTCACTCTCGTCCACTTTTTTTTCTCCTCAATGTGTGACTCATTCACTCTGTCAGACAAGTCGTTTGCAAAGTGAATTCCGCCACTCCCCCCACTTTTTCATGTCCAAAGTGAACCATAATTGGGGGATCTTTTGTCCATTTCATGATTAGCCTTTAAATGACTCACTTCCTTAAAAAATATATATATATTTCACACGTGGCCTTTGCTGCTGGTGTAAATGTCTGCATGCAGAGCACTGCCTTGACACTTCCCATCTTCTACTTCCAGCACCAGTCCCTCATCCTCCTGTAGCCCATGGCAACAGATAGATCCCCTCCCCCCCCCCAAATCCTGTTATGTGTCTTGTGTGTGCAGAGGTTGTGATAGTTGCATGTCAAATAAACATGATCGATTTTGTGTGTCCGTGCGTGATTTAAGATGGTATGAGAGGACCTCTGCTACATATGAGACGGTGATAATGTCTTTGTTTTGACACAGTGAAGCCACACGGGGCTCATTATCCACGAGATGGAGCCAAAGCAATAATAAACGCCATTATTCGGATTTATTTTATATCACATAAGTTACTGTTCAAACGGTTAATGTTGCTTCACTACAGTTTCACTACATTTACTACAAAGTTAAAATGGTTAAAGGGGGAAAGCAAGCTTTTTTAAATGATCACACCCAAATTAGCCGAGACTTTTCTCCACCTATTCCAATTAAAAAAAAACAAAAAAACTTGAGGGCACTCCTCGTTAGGACTCCCGTGGACGTCAATTTCTGTCGACTGCGTTCATACAGTTAGCAAACATACCATTTTATGAATAGTGTAATCAGGTTAGATTTAATTTTCAGTCTAAACAATGTTGTTGGGACTAACACCTTTGTCCTCTTTCCTTCAGGTAAGACACAGGATGCGGAAGAGGCCAAAAAGTACATCCAGAAGCTGTACCAGCAGCAGACCAAGAATCCCAACAGCAGGGGTGAAGGGAAAAACTTCTACCTGCACCACACCTGCGCCACAGACACGGACAACATTCGCAAGGTGTTCAGCGACATTAAGGACACGGTGCTGCTAAAATCTCTGCGGGAGTTTGGCATCTTCTGAACTTTTAAAGGACTTTTTGTACGACTATTTTTAGAAGGACGGTGAAAATGAAGGCCAGCTTTTTATTGCACACGTGAAAGAGCCCGACACAGATTTCTACAACATGTGAGCTGGATGAAGCCGATCCCAGCCAATCAGAAGGCACATACTGTACAACCGAACAACCATTTGAACCCTCGTTTGTGTGTGTTGTGGTCAGAATTGGGTCACATGGTTTTCTTTGGAAATTTTTATCAGGTTGCCCAAATTGGTTTTTTTTTGTACACAATCCCAGCATAGTCAATTGAGAATTGCATTGCACAATCTTTTATATGTAGTACACATTGACATACCATTTTGAAGTACTCTAATCGCCTTGAAGTTCACGCTCAGGTATCAACGCTTTTTGGTGTCAAAATCATAAGCAGAAAATGCAAATTTGTATCGCCAACACAATTTGTAACATCGGAAATTATGGAAATCTGATGAGTTATATCACCATTAAAGGACATGTTTTGATTTTGTGTGTAAAAAGACACCAAAATGACTAAATACTACCTTAACTTGAAAGCAAAAGTTTGGAGGGAAATGAAAACAAACATTCAATTGTTTACAATTACATAGAACAGGGCACACGTAGGTAACAATAGACAATGACCACTGTTAAAACAATAAACACTCTTAGCTAACTAAAGTGACAACAGTGGTGATGATGAATTAGGGTGAGTCATTGAAAAAATATATATGTCAGAATGTGTGCTTTTAATTTAACAATGTACTATTTATGATATGTTTAAGAAAGGAAACAAATTCCTTATTAGCTTCACAAATGTGTCTATATTGTTTATTACATTTATGTTTTTTGTGAGTCTTTTTACTCTACTCATTACTGCTTTTTGTTTTTTAGGTGTTGAATGTTTTTTTTTTGTCTTTTGTCAGGCACATTGTTCACCACATGCACGTCAACTGGGATGATGCATCAGGAGTTTTTTGTGGGCAGACTTTGGTGAAAGGAAGGGGGGGGGGGGTGCTCTAATATTAAAAAAAAAAATCCCAAACATTTGAAGTTAATTTTCTTTCTCTTATTTGCAGAGATTTATTGTAATAAAGTCAGAAGTAATTAAAAATAATCTGCACAATAGTGACCTTATTCAAACTTTTATTTGTGTAATTTGTCCTTAAATGTAGGTCAGTTAGCTTAATGCTAATATATAATGGGAAATGTCATAGACGAGCTAAAATAAATAACAATATTATAGAGTGCTATTTTTTCTCATTAAAAAAACACAGCAACAATTTTTCTTTTTGATTCGCCAACTAACGGCACAGCATGATAATAAAGCGGTCACATTTTAAATTTTAATCTTTCAGCGGCGCACTGTGTCATCGAAAGAAAGAGTTGGCGGGCACAATAATAAGGTTTACTCTGGGCAAAGACGATAAGAGCGGACAATGTGGGAGTCTGCCCCTTTGCTGATAATGAGGTGCTTGGTTTGAGGGAATTTCTGGCGACTCTTTCGTCAAATAGTCATGCTGCGTCTGCTTTGATAAACGCCGAGCTTCTGGTAAAGGCCAGCTTGTGTGATCTCTGGCACATGTGTGCAAAGGTGAGCCGGACCGCTTTATAAAAACCAAAACAAAACAAAAATAAAAAACGATTGAACTGCCTGTTTTAAAGCTATGCTATGATAAGTGCCTTTCAAGTCTTCTAATGTTCTAATGTTCAGATACTGACCATTTTGGACAAGAGCAAACAAACTATTCATAACTCAAAGGTATGGCTTGACAACTAATCTTTTTTACAAAAAACTCATTTCTGATTTTGCTACTTTGCTTGTAAAATGAGGAATTGACAAAGACAAAAAATATATTTTTTTTTCAACATTAACTCATATTATATTATAATTATTATTCAGGGTGTCACGTCTATCGAGTTATGTATAAAATTGAATGAAAAAGTCTTTGCAATCTTGTTGTCTTTTGCCATTATAACGATTTTAATCAATTGTATTCCATTATTTACATAAACATCATTTTTAATGGTAAAAAAATATGACTCTACGAATCATTTAATCACAGAATCTGCACATCCTTAGGTGTTTTCATTATTATTTTGAGATTTGATGAGATTAGTCAGGTGCACCAAGTGTCATTGCCAATTTAATTTTGCCGTAATTAAAACAAGAGTGATATTACTGTAATATGACCACTGAGGTCAGATCCAAAAAGCTAAACCGCTATAGATGATGGATAAAAAGACAAAGAGGAAGTCATTCATCTCCACTATATGGTGTGGTTTTCGTGGCTGCTGGCTCGACACATGCTAGCCTCACGCTGCACCATGTGTATTAATGAGTTTGTGAAAAATGGCTCCATGGCCTTTGTTTTATTAACGTGGGGAGAAAGGGACAGAGAGAGAGAGGGAGGGAGAGAGAGCGACATACAAAATGTTCCCAATTAAAATGAAGAAGAATTGCGGGTGCCGGGTTCCCCTGTCGCAGCAGTGGCGCTTTCTCGTCTTTCTAAAAAATCAGAGGGGTCCTAGACAGGTCATTAAGGGTCGACGGCGGCTCTTTGTGAGAGCTCGGCTCGCCAAAACGTGTTTACCACAAGCCAGCCAGGAGGGAGAAGAACATCTGCAACAATGCACACTTAGGAGGCACATACATAATGCAGCTAGCTCATGGTGCTTTATGTATCATCTTTAAAGCAGCGGTTCTCAAACTGAGGTCTGTGAGCCGTAACTTGGGAAAAGAAAAGAAGGCGGAAGAGTGAGGTTAAAAAAAAAAAAAGATGACAGGCAGCGTATGAACCGAGGCTTTGAGCTGATGTGGTCGCTTTAGAGCGCCTGGTGGGATATGTTCCAGCTTTCATTTTTGTAGCTCAAAAACATCGTTAAATGTAGAGATAAGAAAGTTGCTAGCCAAAGTAGCATCCATTTTCCCAGGCTGTGGGAAATTCCATATTTCAATCTTTATTTTATTCGATGGTACTTTTTAAAAATTTGGATTTGGCAGTCTTTAAACAGGTCATAAATATTTAATTCGATTTTTTTGGGGAAAAACAAGCAAACAATTCCTAATGGGATCAGTCTCAGAATAAAATCTCCCTTGACCCCAAAAAGCTGAAAAGGCCTGACATGCGTTTCAGACATGACTGTGTGGCTTCCTCTGAAGTGTGTGAAGTACACACTTGAACCCACAAACACACACACTCTCCATTCAAGTCTTCTAACACAACCTTGAAAAAATTTCTTTTTCCATCCGGCCAGACACTCAGTGAGCTCCACACTGGTTACGCATTTATCGCCTGGCTAACCACTTAAGTTCAAATCAAACATCGCTTGTAAACTACGAACCTCAGAATGAACCAACTGTGTTTTTCTTTATTAAATTCCTCTTAGCAGCTCACTTAAAAGAAACAAAGACAAGATCAAATCCAACTTTCTTCATCCAACAACACAGCGGCACAAATAAGCAAACTGTGCTGTCTGGAGGGAAAAGTGCCCAATTTATGACTCCAAAAAAAACAAACCCTACCGTGTTATTCTCTTGTGACACCAAATCAACACTTCAACAGGTGTCGGTCCTGTTAGTGATGGTTGCTATGCAATTTTTAATCAGGCCATTTTGGTTAAGTTTGGAGAAATGCAATCAATGAGACGATTACATGCGAGTGCTATAAACAAGAGTTGAATAATAAAATGAATACACCAACTGTAACAAATTCTTTCCCGCTGCTTCTGACACCTTATGAGTTACCGACGTGCCACTTTGTGTGCCGGCATGACTCTATTACCGAAGCTCCACTCCAATTTTTCTTTGACATTTACGTGTCTTGCGTGCGCTCGTGTGACCGAAGAGCCGAAGCTGTTGAGAAGTGTAAGCTCTCCACATCTGAGTGGCTCAGGCTTGTGATAAAAGTAATTACAACACTCAGCCGAGCATGTCGGAAACTCAGGTAAGCGCCGTCTCTCTGACACAATTATCCTCCCCGGCGACGGCTTTGCCCGTCTGTCGCCGACAATTACAATGTGGTGACGAACGTCGCCGAATGAGCTGCTCTAATGTAAATAAGCACTTGTGCTAAGCTAGGATGGCGGAACACATTCTGGACCGAATGATGTTCACGCCGTGAGTGACATTCTCTCGTTAAATAGCCTGCTAACGTTCACCACTGCCTTGAATATCTGCTATTACTCATCCTTTCATTCAGGCACTTCCAGAAACACTGTGTGCCATCATCTTCATTAGAGATAATTAGCCCAATTAAGCCATTGTCGCTTTGCTTTTAGCTGATGAAGCTGAAAATTGCTTGATTTTCACCATGAGAAGCACTTCAGTTCCAAAGAGACAAGGATGCTGCTTTTGTGTGGTTAAAGATGTACATTTGCACTAGTAGACAATTATTAGGAGTGAATAGCAAAAAAAAATCCTGAAGTTATTTCGACATTTTGGTAGCTCCCCCCCAAAAAAAACTCAATGCACCTACAAAAGAATTCCTCCAGTTAACTGAACAGCTTTTGAGAAGAACAAATAAAAGCAAAGAACTATTATTTTGCCCATTATGGAAGCATGAATCGTCAGTCAGTCTCGATGCTAGCCAGGACGATTACGAATAAATGTTTCCTTCCAGAAGGACATAATGATAATGACAATAATGATGGTGTTGGCGCGCTCGCTTATGTTTTCCAGCACAAAAACATTTCACCTCCTGCGAGCTGCACACACACACGAGCACATGAAATAATTCCAATTATTACGATTTCATCTAATTTTATTTCATCAAGCCGTAAATAACGTACGGTTATTCAAAAAGAGGCTTCAAGCTGTTTAATGCCACTCTAAGTTGAAGTTAATTGTCAAGCTAAAGCTTGATGCTAACACTAGCCAGCCTGCAAATAGCAAAAATCCTCTTAAAATGGACGCCCATCGAAATGCATTGTGTTCACTTTCTTTGAATAGATTACAAAACAGGAAAACATTGCGATCCCAATGTGCTCATGAGATAAAGATAATCTCATGAGATACTTATCACCGTCTGTTTTTTTGGGTTTTTTTGGTCTTTGGCGTCTCACTTCCATTGACGCCTCCGGTGAAATAAAGTTTCACCTACGAGGTCTGTTTTCTTTTGTCTAACATTAGCCGCAAAGTTGTTATGGATTAATGGCATGGCGGCCGCATGCAAAATCACCAGCGCGAGCAGCGGTACAGCATGTTAAATGATGAGCCATTATGGCGATTTTATAATGGAGCTGTAATTGGGCCTCGGCGGTACAGCTGCACCATTTTCACCGCAATTATTACGCTTTTTCTGGCACCCGCCTTTTATCTGGACTTCTTTTCTTTCTCGTTTTCTTTCTTCTTGCTCATCCATCTTAATTTTTCCATCAGGACATCTTCAACTTTATCTTTTGACTGTCATGGATGTGTTGGCTCCATTACATCAATGATGATCAAAAGACCGTCAAAAAAAGGTCATCAAAAAAGTTTGTTGATCTCTGAAAGTTTACAATGGATGAAACTGGAAATTTATTTCTTTTTATGTCACAAAAGCATGCAACAAAATGAGCATTTTTTTTTTTATACATGGACTATTTACTATTTTTTTTAATATTTGTATTTTTTTTGTATATTTTATATTTTTTTCCCTGTGGTATCTTTTGAACTGTAAAAAATTACAGTGGACTCCAACCCAATTTTTTTGAGGGGGCACAAAAGCATGTAATTAAGTTAGTTTTTTGATACATGAACTATTGACATTTCTTTATAATATTTTTATGTTTTCTTAATATTTTTCTCCCTCTGGTATCTTTTCAACTGCAACGGTCGATTATAGTTTTTCATGATAACAATTTCCAAAAATGCATAAATTTGCAAATTTTGGGTTAACAGGGAATGTGCCAACATGTGATTAACTAATCAGCGGGTCCCCACTTGGGCGCTACATGACAGGCCGGATGCTGAGTGTATAATCACAAAAATAGATGAATATCAGGTACGTGCGCTTGTGTGTACGTGGCTGAATTATGAGGTTGCGAATGAGCTGTAACCCCGAGCGCATTGGTGCGGGTGGCCTATATTTGCATAAGTGACGGAATAATGGATGTTTGATTGCACTGAGGTGGATCAGCGTGACCTTTTCGATTTACACGAGGGGCTATATGTAAAGTAGCAAACTCAAACAGATTGATGGTGTTTTGGTAGAAAAATACAAAAAGGTCTCACCTCATGTTTGAAAACGTGAAAACAATATCGAAACCATTCGGATTAAAAGGACAACTTAATTGTAAGATTTTAAATTGAGACTTCTTTGAGGTGAAGTCGACGTGTTTACATTTAAATCTCACCCATGTGGTCACTGTGAGATGACTGATAACTCTTTTAAAACATTACAGAGCACTTACCTGTCCCAAACTAGCATGCTAATCAAATTATACTGGCTCTGCTTGGACTATCCGTGTCAGCTCACGGCAAAAGCTTTCCCGATATTTACTACGATTGTATTACTGCATCTAAAAACACTGGCAGGAGTGTTCTGCGAAACAGCTCGACACAATTTCCATATTATGTGTTTTTCTAGGAGACATATTTGAGCTCATTTCAATTTCATAATAATGACAAACTCAAACCGCCTTGGCCTCGATGGCCCGAGCTACCGGCTGTGTAATTTAATTGACGAGAGAGGTCCCAGGGTGATAAATAATAACACAGCCCAATCTTTCGGAGTTTACTAATGTTAAATAACGAGCCACGGGTCGGGTTTTAACTGCTTATAGGAAAAAATATATATTTGAGTGCGAGTCTGGGGTTCACTGGTCTTAGTCCCTTTTGTTTTGTAAAATAAAATGTGACTCCACAGCAACTCAAATGGAAGCTCCGGCGTTGGGAGCACAGTTAAAAATCTACCCAGGGAGACAGGAAAAATAAAAAGAAGATAATTTACAGTGTAAGCGTCCTAAATCAACGCCCCCCCCCCCCCCCCCACCGATTGTGGCTCGAGCACGCTGGGTCCGCATTTGGCTGAAAGATGATCAGATATTTGGCTCTGTGTGCCGTCTAACCGTCAGAGTTGCGGCTCTAACCTGTAAGAGCCAATTAAGGCAAGTGCACCACATGCAGGGTCGTGGAAGTGAAGAACATGCACTGCCTTAAACTGCTTTTGATTTATTTTGCGTTCACCTTGCTCTCCTGACGGTCCTTGACAATATTTCTGGGATCAGGGAGCCATTTATCATAATGAAAAAGTCTTTCCAGCAGCACTAAAATTCCCTGGACAAAGGTGCCTGGGGAAAGTAAGGTCTTTTCTTTTCATCATAACAACAATCTCATTTTTCTGGGCTTTTTGAGTCAGTCTGTTAAAAGATGACTTGTTTTGGTAAGATCAGAATTGTGACAGCTCATAACTTGAAACAGACTCGCTTGTATCTCAAGGCAAGTGCTGAAATTGGGAATGCCTCTCTCGCCTGCCTATCTGAATGCCTCCTCTCAAGATGAGCATTTTTCCATTTGCCTCCCTCACCCTTTCCTCCTCTCTCTCTCTCTCTCTCTCCATCCACCCCCACCTGCCTCCGCCTATCTCGCCGGCTCTTCTTATCAGATAGCTAGTGAAGCGTAACGAAGATGTCTGCACTGAAGACAACAGTGAGGGAGCAAAAGCTGTGAAATGCAGGCAGACCAGTGAAGTGACGCCAAGGGGCATAATTTAAGGCTGTATGCGGGATTTCAAAAAAAAAAAAAAAAAAAGATTATTGGGTGGCCTGGGCATGATATTAGACATTACGAAACGCTGAACATCTCCTCGGGGTCTACAGTGTTGAGAGGCGGTCAAACTAAGCTCATGATCGCTTTTACAATGTCATAATGGAAGCTGAGATGGAGACGTTAGTTTTTCGACATACTAACGGTGTCTGTAACAAACACAGGGGCGTGTAGAGGTGGGGGGCCGAGTGGGCAGCGGCCCCCTGTATCCGTCATAAAACATTAGTCAAAAAACTGTCAAATAAAAAGAATCATAAGAAGTACATTAACATAATGGAGAATAATGATGGTGGATATCTTGGCTTGCAACCTTCATTACTTCAGTGAACCTTCTCAGCCCGGAGCTTCATATTTTATTAAATAGACTCTTGCAAATATTCATTTTATGCCATATGCTCAGCCGTAAGTTTAACCTTTCATTACCATGGTAACAGCCGACCAGTGAGCAAAGGAAGGTATGTCAATTTTGACACCACTGGAAATATTGAAGAGAGTATTTGCCGTGGATACAAAAGTCTACACACCCCTGTTCAAATGCCAGATTTGTTGGGAACCAGCAAAACCTTCAGGAGAGGAATTAAAAATAAACACTTGAGATCCTGTGATCGTACAACTGTGCACAGCCTCTTATAAATCATCATACACCTGCAAACTTTTTAAGTGCCTCGAATGAAATATGGCCAAAAAAAATCCTTCAAACAGACAAAAATGAAAAAAAATTCACATCCAAAGTTATTTCAAGATGCTTGTCACAGATACTTGATTTTAAAGAAGAGTGACAAAAGTGTGTGTTCGTGATTACTTCTTTAATCTCGCTAAATTGCTTTTCTCTGACACCAAAATTGTTTGTTGGAGGTCCAGTTAGTGGGTCGGATAGGTCTTGATTGCTGTGTTCGAGTAAGTGGACGAACTTATTCTCATTAGGTCCTCACTTTCTTCCTCCGTCATTGAGGATACAAGCCTCCTGCTGATTCGCTTCTTCAAAGACATATTTGGCTCGACGGAGGAACTGTACAACGGAGCGTGTGTTGTTTTTTCATGCGGTCAGGGAGGTCAAAGTCGGGAGTCGCCCAATCCAATTATCGAACAGAGCAGAAAGTTGCTGTTAACTTGATTTGAAAATAACACGAGTTAACTTGAAACATTTCCTTGATGAAGCTTGTTGGCTAAACCAAAGCTACTCATTTTAGTAGTTGAATAAATACTAAGGTTTGGAGTCAATGAATAATCGTTTTTTAATCGTGATTTCAATCGTGTTATATAAATGTTAATTAAACGACTGCAGTAAAGGCTCGTTTGTCCAAGAGGGCGTCGAGCTCAAATGCGGAGACATTTAGCCACTCTTCATTTCGGATGACTTTAATTAACTTCCAAGGGCGGTACAAAATGTGACCTTTCCCAACTGACATTGTGAATACCTGTAATGAGTTTCTTTACAGAGAATGGATTTAAACGCCTCTTCTAAAAAGTGCCGAGTTGATCTGTGTAATTTGTTACTTATATTGTTTGTCATTTAGGAAGTAGCAGCTTTGTTGTCACGTAAATGCTCAGCCTGGGAACTGAGGCAGAGTTAATGTGGCAGATTTATTAAGCCCTCAAGCCAAAGGAGTAGATATACTGCCTTGTTTGTCTGCTACATGGAGCTGTGCAGCTCTCAGACTTACTCACAAAAACAAAACAAAAAAAAAAAGCAAATCTGAAGCTAATCCTCCTGTCACTCTGCTAAATCTTCGACGGGATACCATCCGATGCCAACGGGCTCAAGCAGAGACAAGAGCCATTCAATTTATTATATTTGTAAAGCTAACATTCTAGCTAGCTTGCCCGTTCAATTTAAAAACAAAGTTAGCATTAAGGTAGCGGAGCTTTTAAGTCATGTTGAGTTGGCTACATTTTATATGTGGTCAGTTGTAAATCACCTTTTGAGATCATTTTCTGTGTTATTTGTGTTTTAAAGTGATTCAATAATAAAAGAAAATGTCAGCTTCATATTTATGTTTAGCTATAAGCTTGGAGAGCTTAGCTAGCACATAGCTACTTGAAGTTTAGACTTTTATGTAATTGCATCATTTGTCGGGTAAAAAAGCATGTTCCCAAAAAGAGACCAAAAGTCAGTTTCATATTTTTCAAGTCTGATTTCTCATTTCTCGCTGCAGAATGCCCATTTCAAATGAGGGGGGCGCTTTGGGGATTTCAAATGATGAGATTCCCAAGCGTGCACCGACCGCACTGCATTCTAAACATAGCTCAGAGGAATCGATTATCACGTCGCGGCCATTCTTCCAAGACACGCATCGCAATCACACCACCTTTGATTAATATCTTGATAGGCGCTTCTAACTCAGTGTAAAGTGCACAAGTGAATTAGACGAGGCGATATCGGCACCTTGTTTACTCTACGTCTCTCATCGCGGTCCGGCTGAAACCCGAGCGAGAGCGCTTTGCTTCGTTACTTTGAAACCACGGATCAATACGGAGCCGTCAACAGTGATCTGAACTCTGGCTAAACTAATTGGCTCTCGCGCCGGCTGAAAGCACAATGAGTAGACGGAGGCCTTCTCACCTTCTTTGACAGAAACCTGACTGTAAGAGCAGTTCGCCTCGGGAAAAAACATTCCTGGGGGAGTCGAAAGGTTCTAACGGCGGTCGGGGTATTCTCCTTCAGCATGATCTCCGATCCGAATATGCAGCCTGCTATTCCTAACAATAAGTTTGCCTCGTTACCTCCACCAAAGAGGCCTTCAACACCTGGTGCTTGTTTGCTAGCAGTTTTAGCTTCTAGAAAATTCTCCCTCCTTTTATTGTGACAGACCCAAATCCCAATTTGAAACCCAAAGCTCAGTCATATATTGCCCAGGCGGGCGGCCGTGTATAAATAAACGTATGCTAATATTTTTCCCGCAGTTTACACAATCACGCTCAAGGACCTTTGCTTGTGGGTGTATGAGGAAATGTCCATGTAGTCTTTATGAAGAGGCAATCAAAAACATAAACAATGCGCTGGCTTACTGATTGTGAATGCGTGCGAGCGTGTTTTTCTTTATTCGCCGTTTCCGTTCTTGGTCTTTGTTGTGTTAATCGCACCACTCAGATCCAGGCTTGCTATTATCATCATCGTCACTGGGCCGCATTTGCTCGCTTCATCAGGTCGTTCTTTTCAGCCCGGCCTTGACAATAGAGGCTCTTTTTGTATATGTTAAAAGGTGCGGCTTGTTGTACACTAGGTCCTGACCTATGTAGTTAATAAATATAATCATTAATATCTGAAGTAAAATTCCAATAAGCAAGTATATATTAGGGGTTAAATATTGGAGTGGAGCAGATTATGAACAGGTCCATAAATTACACAAGATTTTCAGAGGTCTGCTGGATTTTATTTTATTTTTATAATAATAGAAAGCCTACCAGGACTTCTGAAATGTATTTCTGTCTAATTAGAAGCACTTTAAATGGCAGCACTTAGGTGGTGACTTATGTGGTGAATCCCAGCACACTTATGTGCAGCACTTATGTGGTACACATTTATGCAACCTCATGACCTCAGTTGTTTGTTTTTACTCCCACTCTTTTTTTTTTTTCTTCCAATTGAGTTATACAGATTATGATTCAATTTATCTTGTTGTCATGTCTAAAATATCACAACAGCTGGAGTTTGAAGGGGTGTGTTGACTTTTTATAACGGGCGTATTTTTTCAGACGCTATTTTTAAACTCTCAAATTTGAAGATACTGACTTGAAGTGTTATGGGAGAGTGTGTTCTTTGTGCAAATGACTCGAACCTTTTAAGTGGAGGCGCATAAAAAAAAAAAAAAAAAAAATCCATTAGAGCTACTCGGATCAATCAAGGCATCAGCAGGACTGCCGGCTGGAAGAAAGCGTGACCTACAATACAACGGGCGTCCATGCAGAGCAGAAAGAGAATCAAAACGACACAAAACAGCTTCTCGTGCTTCCGAAACTCATCAGGGGGAATGTGGTCATGTTATATCCTGAGGCGCAGGAACTAAATGAGACTTTTTTTTTTGGTTCAATTCTAACAACCTTACGACTTTTTAAAATAATCTTGCTCAAGAAGAACAAGTTGACATGATGTCATATCGACTCTCAGCTCATCACAGAGGATCAAGAATACGTGAATGTGAGAACTGTTGTCTAAATATGTTTCTGCACCGTTTGTGTTACAAATATCAATTAAAGTATTTGTATGTGGATTAAATTCAACATTTTTTGGAAAGTTATAGCTTCATCGTGAGTCAAAAGCAGAGCACGGGTTTTATGTGAAGCAACCACAACTTGCTCGGGGGAAAAAAAAAACACTCACACACAAGCTTCTCCACCTCTTCAACTCGAAGCCTATCAGACAGATGTCCTTTTCAACGGCAACTCTTTGATTTTCACGCCTTGAATGGACGCTCGTTCCCACGCTCCTCTAATTAAGATCCCGTTGCCGCGGAGCTGATGTTAATTCACAGGTGTCTGCTCCCCTGCCCAGTCACCATGGCAACCAGAAGGTATGCCGTTTAATCCATAATACACACGCACTCACATTTTGGCCCTCATGTTATCGGGATTGATTAATCTGAGCAAACGTTGCTCATTGTGCTGTCGACTATGTGAAGCTGAGAGGGAACGTAAAGCCTCTAAATGATTCAATATTTTCTCACTATGATATAAAAACAACCCAATATCAAGACACAAAAACAATTCACACACATGAAGACTGTTGGGCGGTATTTCTAATTAAACCTTTCAAATGAAACCTTGCACAATACTCATTCAAAGTACTAAACTGCTGAACCAACATTAAATGCAAGAACTCATTTAGTGCAAAAAAAATAAAAAAATCGACTTCCTCAAATGTTAATACGATATTCGGAAATGTTTTCCAGCAGTGTCACCAGTGACACTCTGATGAAGACAGAAGTACAAGCCGAAACATTACATTGCATTACCTATGCAACCTAAAATACCTTGTTTGAGATAAAAAGAACCAGTGAAGAGAATGTTTTTTCATGCACTTTAAAAAATTTGACAATAACAAGCCACCCAACTAGCAGCCTAATATGCCGGATAAAAAAAGTCTGCATGATGTTGATCAACCCGCTTTCATTTCCGAGTAGCCTTTATTGTTTTGTTATGTGCGTGTGTGTTTTTTTTCCAAACCGCCATGTAGGGAATGTTACAGAGATGGGCAAATAAAAAAATCAAGGTGAATGACTCTCCATCACTCCAGCGGGTTTAGTATAAAAGCCCAGCTCGAAAATCGCTAACAATTAGTGTCTCATTAGTTTCATGCTCAATCAATCACTTTGCCAGTCTGTATTTAAGGTTCCCCCCCCTCCCTCGCTTGGATTAAAGGTTCGCCCTTGTGTTGCCATGGCAACCCATGCCGGATAGTCACCTCCGATAATCTGCACAATGCGGATGCTTTAGGGAGCTCTCATGCTTCTTTTTCAGGTTCTTGTAAAAGTTTGTTACACTCTCACTTTTCGCTGAACTAACCTGAACAAGGAGGTTGCAAAGTACCTCAAAGCTGACACAAGAAAATCAGACATGAAAGAATCTGCAGGAACTGCTGGCAAGTATTGGCTGTGTCTTCTGTGTGACAGCAATCACCCCAATATGCGTTTAACAGTCGACCAGCGCAGGATGAATTACAAACGGATTCCCAAAACGTGTTCAGTTGCTTTCGAGCTTGAAGTAGTCACAGTCAAGTGTTGCAGGTGCAATGCCGGAAGGAGAAACTAAAACACTTCAGAGCAATCATACTGGCTGGCAATTTGAACAGCAATACTGAACCTCTCCCAAACACACACTTATTTCATTCCTTCACTCAGAAGGGAATCTGCTCCCGGGGTTGCCATAGCGATCTCAAAGCCAATAACAGCCATGAACCTTTCCTCCGTGTTGCCAAGAAAGCCAGGGATACAAATTGCCCCAATCAAATTTGCCCTCGGGTGTATAGCTTTCCATTCCGTCAGCGCCGCATCTCAGATGGTCGCTCTGCCGCCTCGCCAGATGACAAAATTACAAATCAATTTGCAAGCTGGGAAAGGGATGGAAATGAGCAATGGTGCCTTTTGGGGAAACCAGTCTTTGTTTCGGTAAATCAAACCAAAAAAAAATAAAAATCCCTTTTCAATGTGTGTGTGTGTGTGTGTGTACCCCAGGTGAACAGGACTTGTGAGTCTTGTAAAACTCTTGAGTGAGGCAGCTTCGCTTGAGCTCACTGGCTTGATGATTCACGATGAATCATGTTCATTCATTGAACTACTACTTCTGCTGTGAAAAGACCTTTGGAGGTGCAGGTGATACACACACATAAAAAAATATGTGTGTGTCACACCCGTGAGGATACTCAGCTAAGGAGAAGACAAGAATAAAGTCTTTGGTATTACGTTTTGATATGACTGAGATAAGAACTATGCAGTCCACTTCAAGTTACTCAAGTGATTTTATTTTAATTCATTTAATTGCTTACTTTTTCTGCTACAACAGTTACACCAATCACTTGTCAAACAGAGGTCCACTTAAAATAAAAATAAAAAAATCACATAAGTAGCGCAAACCCAACATTGGCGTAGACATCAGAGTGCCGACACCTACGCTACCGCAAACGACCAGATTAGAATTCTGTCTGGTTGACCTTGTGACTGTCTTGAAGTCTTTGTACGCAAAACTGAGTCACATCAGCTGTTTCAAATGTTCTATAGAAGCTTGGGAGTGAGCTTTTTTTTTTCTGTTTTAGCTCCAAAACACTTACGGATTTAGTTGCATGCGAGTGAGGCCAAGATGCCGGTGCATCACTAGCACAAGCAGAGAAGAACAGTACATACCTTTTTTTTTTTGTTTTTTTTTTTAACATGCGTACATTACACATAGAGAATGAACAACTTTTGACTGAACGTCATGCTCATCTCAGTCATACACACATACAGGCACTCAGCGGCCAAAACATTAGGTACAGTAACAACCAAGAATGAAGTTGTTTTAGTGATGCTTAGCACATCTGCTAACCTGATTTGAATCACTCTTTTCAGGATTTTGTGTTACGTTATTGTAAGGTATGATCCAACTTTTACTCCGTTCTTAAATAAGTATATAATAATAATAATAATAATAATAATAATAATAAGCCTAAAGCATCACCAAATGATCTGCAGGAATTGCTGGCAAGCACTGGCTGTGAGTGACAACAATCTCCCCTAAATTGTCCTAGCCTCGTTTATGGGGAAGGTCATACAGAAAAAGTCAATCTGCCCATAAGGAGTGTCAGAAAAATTCTAGCTTTGTTTTGCTAAAGGTGTACCTAATGTAGTGTCCAGTACAGAATGGTAAGGCTTTAGGGTTTTGGCGCAATATTTTGAAGCAAGCGTTCATGCCATGCAAAACGCTACACTTGCATTGCCGTTTTATTTATTTATTTATTTAGCTTGTTTGTTCCCCTCCGCCCGGATCAAAGCATCATTTGCACATCAGGTCGTGGAGCTGCATCAAAGCAGAGGAAGGTAGACGAGGGGGGGGTACTCACAAAAGCGTCTTTGTCCACGGACACACACAGCTTGTGGCCGAGGCGTTACACAATTGAAATCAGGGCATGAGACACACATAGTGATGTGCGCAGTGAGGGGCGGGGGGGAAGGTTTGGGGGAAGTCCGTACCCGGCAACCTCATTTGTTTGGCTTGAGGAGACACATTGGCTACAAGGGGGGGGGGGGGGGGGGGGGGGGGGGGGGGGGGGGGGGTTGAGAACCAAGAGACATTAGAACTTGCTACTGAGAAGGAATGCTTGAGAAGCACGCTTCACTTAAGTCGGGTGTTCCATTAGCTCGGCCAGCGACTGACTGCCAAATAAAATGGCCGTGGGATGGAAGCGTACGACCCGGTGGAAAGGCCTCCTAACACACGAAAAAGTTGTGGAGCAGTGCAAAGAACTTATAAAGGTCCATGAGTGGATTCTGGTTGCTTTTTTTTTGGAGCCTAGACCCCCGAGAGCAGCTTGCTCAGCAGGACCTCCCGCTCACCCAGCAGAGTGTTCCTTTTGAGGCTGGTGCCTTTGTTGACTACTTTGAGCTTGAGCGACAGGTTCTTGACCTGCAGCGGTCCGACGCCATCGAAGAAGAAGTCCTCGTTGAAGACAGGGTTGCGACTGTTCTTGATGATGTTGCTGCGTTGCTTTTGCATCTTGCCGGGTTTCAGGTAGACGGACACGCAGCAGTTGATGCTCTTGATGTCAAAGTGTTTGTCGTAGAGATTCTCGGCCGCCAGGACGCGGACGCGCAGGCGGGAGGTGCCGGCGTCGTAATGGGCGCTGATTCGAACGCTGCCGCCCTTGTGTAGGTTGACCGTGTGCTCGCGCTGCGAGCCTTGCTCCGGAGCCGGCGAGCCTCCGTAGTGGAAGGACGGGATGTGTAGCCGGCGCTGGACGCAGGGGCTGGGCTCGGCCGAGCTGCACTCGTCGGTGGAGAGGGAACTGTGGCGAGCGAAGGAGCGCTTGGCTTTCGCCACCTTGGCCTGCGTCTCGTGCGAGAAGATCTTGAGCAGCGAGGCCGAGCGAGATAGTAGCGGCGAGCTGAAGGGCGACGACTCGGCCGAGGAGCAGGTGTCGCTCTCGCCGCCGCTGAAGTAGCGGTACGGGTTCATGTGGGAGGAGTTGCAGTCGGCCGGGTTCAGGTGGTTGCCGGCTCCGCCCCCGGCTCCGTCGCCCTTGCCCGGGGTCTTCCTCTGGCTGTTGGGGGAGGTCATGGGACTAGTGATGTCACAGTGGAAGAGCGATTCCTTGCGACGAGTGTGGGGGCTCTCCTTCAAGGTGGTGAAGCCGTAAGAGGTTTGGGTCTTGGGCACGTAGGGGAGAGACATGGCGGTCTGCGACTGGGGGTCAGCGTTGGTGTCCCCGGCGATGACGTCGTCGGCGCTCTCGATCTGAATGATGTGGCGGTTGGCCGATTTCAGGAGGTTCTTTGTGTCTCCCACCATTTTGACCACCAGACGGGGACTTTTGGGGCCGCTGATCTTCCTCCCGCCGCTAATGGTTTGCTCCGACGTGGAAGGCTGCAAGGCCTCCTTGGGCTTCACCGTCTCGGATTCGGGAGGACAGCTGACTAACTTGGGTGGGATGAAAAAGTCCGGGATCTTATCTGGCGTGAGGACGTTAGAGTAGGGTGTCGCCGCGCCTTTATTGTCATCGTTCTCCCCGTGCCGCAGCACGCCAGTTTCCACCGAGCCGCGGATCTTATCCAAAACCCACATGGTGCCCCACCTCCCGGACGGCGGGCCGCGTGGGCGTGAGCGGCAGTGCAATGAGCTGGAGCTGCAGCTAATAAAACACAAGGGGGTGTAAATCACGAGTCTACTGGGAGCACTGACAAAAAATAACAATGGTTTTGTAGCTTTTAGCCTGCGGCACTTGAAAGACGGCCAATCACTTTTACAGGTGACAAGTAACAGACTGACTGTGTACTCACTGATAACTTTTTTTACTTTTACTCCCTACATTTGATGTCATCCATCACTATTTTTGAATCCTGACAAATTCTAAATGGGGGGGGGGGGGGGGGCTGTGCCTCTTCTACTGGCATAAATGTGTACATGCAAGAACCCTACTTCCTGCCCTTGGCACTTACTCGGGAGCTTTTTTTCCCCAGAAGACATTAGGTATCAATGCATGCATGCATGCAAAAAAAAAATAAGAGCCAGTACATAACGTGAGTGAAAAACTCTGAACTACATCATATAAGACTTACTGATATTTTATTTACATTTTAATTCAATAAAATGGGTTAAAATGTGCATTTTAAAATACTTTTATCGAATTAAATAAACAAAATAAAGAATAGAATAAAGTACTTTGGCTTTACTTTTTTCACTTACAATGTTATCTACATAATATATATATATATATAGTGTATATATATATATATATATATATATATATATATATACACCAAAAAATTAGAGAGCTTATATACTCACAATGTTATGGGGGAAAAACGACAGATGCTTTTGGCTCCTCTCGCTTCTTCCAGCCAGCCACAGGTGTTTCCTTGTGTGATGAGAATGAGCGCTTAGCGCGGAGCTCCGGGTGCGAGCTTTATATATGCAACACCACAGTCGGGGTGACCAATCATCTTGAGCCATGTCTATTTGTGTGACACACACACACACGCGCAACAATACCTATTCTTGGAGCATATCAAGTATTTGCTTCCTGCACACAACACATTGACAGCGTTGATGAGGACAATTAAGACACACATTTTTGGATTTAAATCAACAACTAGTAAATAACCAAATATATATTTTCCAATCTTGCAGGGACATCATTTAGGATTATATAATACACACACACACTGAATGTATGTGAGTGGCAAAGAAAAATAAATATGCAAAGAAATTTGTTAAAGAATGGGAAAATCAGGTGTCATATTGTGGCTGTCAATCAACAAGCATTTCTCACTACTATAGATCCATGACACCCAGTCAGCGTAAACTCCAAGCAGAATAATAAACAAACACATTGTGAAATAAATATTTCACAATATTGAATCGTAGGAGATCATATGAAGTGTTTTGCCAGCGTATCATTGGAATAAGTGTAGATGCACCTGCTGTCTTTCAATTTGAGCAACTTTTCTCCCCCTCCCCTCAGTCCTCCACTGTCCAGCTTCTCTTATTTGGCATGTCCATCCCTGCATTTAAATTGGTTTCCCTGGAGACTTTGCTATGGCAACACTTAGATGTGCGCTGGCTTAAAAAACCTACTGACATGGACGCCGCACTGGCAGGGAATGTTTTCTACGGCCTCAGATGTGGAATTACAAAAGGCCAGTTAATTGTGCAAGCAGTGACCGCACTTGCGCAAAGGTCTCGAGCCTCCACCGGTGAGCCACATGCTGCATCACCTGGTCCAATGACCTTCCTTTACTGTACTAATGCCCAAACTTGTTCAAGTTCAAGCTTTTTTTCATTCATTAATGCGTAAAATGGGTTACGGAAAAGAAAAGTCAGAAAAGTGTGACTCATACAGTGAGATTCTATATAAGGAGAGCCTCAAAGTGGGTCATCTGGGTCGAAGGACAGAAACAGATGACAGAAAAGAGAAGGTCGGACATAAATGTCTGGAATGTAGACGTCGCCAAGGCAACATGAGCACAAGCAGCAGGTTGGGTGTAAGCCGGGTCGACGCGGAAATGGACAAGAGCGGCCATATGACGTACAGAGGCTAAAAATGGATTCTGCGACATGTCAATCATTTCACGGGAAAACACTTAACCTCCGACTGCGTGTACTTTTCGCACTATAATCAACAGTCTCAGCCACTTCCCTTCTACATCCCTTGACAGGTTTCCATCAGGTAGTACAGTGAACCTGTCCACTTAAACAAAAAAAAAATATTGGCTAGTTATGTGCTCAGGCAAAAGCCATGTCTAATATAAAAATCTTGCTTTGGCGCCATCTTGTGGCCATGCAACTATTTTGAAGTAAGGGGAGAAGCTTCATTGCGTTAGGCCTATGTAGTCTTTTGTATTAAAGTTTCTTTCTGTCATTTTGTGGTATTTTTAGGCAATTACAACCTTTTTTTGTACCAATATGCAAGTTTGAAACAATCAGTTGTTCAAGATAGAGTTGAATGGACCGCGGGCGCTGCTATATTAATCCGGCTGGGTTTCAACAGACAGTGTAAAGTTTTAACAATGTCGAAATATGTGGATACATTTTTTAAAAAATGTGCACAATATCAGCTAAGTATACAAAGGGAAAAAACCAGCATGTACTTACCTGCCAATGGAGGCGATTGCAGAACACTCCGAACCTGTCATTCCAACACAGACAAGATTAGATGATCTGATGCTGCACCCTAGCGGCAGGATGTGGTCACACATCTTGTCATGTGAGGAAATCGTCTCTGGTCTCCATCATCAGCTTCATCCTGCAGAGTACCCCTCGCACCATATTGTATACAAAGAAAAAAATATATATCTAATATTTTTTTTATTAATCTTTTTTTAAAATATACAAACTAAGAAAAAAAAAATCAAGTGATCATTGAATATATCCACATGCAATCAAGGTAGATCGTAAACAGTCCAGGAAGTCAAAGTTGAGCCAGAGGCACGTTTGTCTTTTCTTTTTTTTCTGAGTTTATCTTGAATAATATTGCAGCTTGTTTAGGTAACATCAATTAACACATAAAATACCTCTTGACGTGCTCATCAAATATTTGCTTGAGCTCTTGTAGTGGCTCATTGGTGCCTGTGCTCAAGTGGGCTCAATTGGCAGCGACATAAAAACAGGAAGCAGTCAAAACAAGAAAAACAGTGAATGCTAAAAAAGGGAGTGACTTCCATACAGGGCTCAAACGGCATCCTCCATTTTTGTGCAAGAGAGGAGGAAGCTATTTTGCATCAATTGCAGTTGGTTCAATCCCATCGAACCTCGTATTGGGGTGTGGGGGTTAAAAAGAATCTAAAAAGACTTGAACTCCATTGACGCATCACCAACAAACAAAAACAAAAGTAAAAGAAAGCAAAGTTGGCGAGCGCCGGGTTAAATGTAGTAGTACTCGTTGTCCGAGTCGTCGTCGTCGTCCATGCGAATGTCCCTGTAGTTGTCGCATTGGCCGTCGTCGTAGTCATCGAAGTCGTCGTTGTCGTACAGCAGGTTGGATCCGTCGTCGGTGGCCGGCACTTTGGTGCGAATGCAGTACTCCTCCAACGTGACGGGAACTTTGACGCCGTCGAGGTCCGCTTCGCTTTTGGTGGCTTGCACCTGCTTCCTGTCGAGGCAAGGGGGGGGGGGGGGGGGGGGGGAGAAAGACAGAGACGGGGGCTGAACGATTTTTGCCATTTTTTGGACCGATAATGTGATTTTGATTCAATTCAAGATTTTCTTCAATTCACTAATACAAACAGTATAATTGACAAACATAACAGGAAATGACATCACATCATCAAAACCTTAAAAGCATACATGTATAAATATGCAATTATATGAAATAGTGTTTGTAAAATATTTTCCCATTTTGTAGATGCGCATTTCATTGTTTTGCCTTTGGGTTTTTTTCTGAGGTACCTGATGATTTCAATGTACTCCTGGTCCTCACCCTTGCTCTCCCTCCACCTGCGGTACATGACGGAGGCATCGACGTTGGCCGGGGAGAAGGTGTTGGGCTCATTGAGAAGGGAGATGACGCTGAGCAAGATGGTCCTAAACAAGATGCAAATCACAAGCCAAGGATGAGGTGGCAATTTGACCACGATTTGCCCTTTCTGATAAATGATATTAATCCATTCCGGACACCCACCAAAAAATAACTTTTGGATTTTGTCAGCTCACCTGACATTCTGCGTGGGGTTCCACCGCTCTGACGGAAGCTCGCCACTATGGGGGTCGTCCACCGGCGGGTGCAGGATGGAAATGCAGACTTCTCCGTTCTAACCGAGGTCAAGAAGAGTTCAAATGTTACAGTATGATTCCGATGGATTGACGTGACCCAAAAAACGTCGGAGCTACCTCATAAATGTTAGGATGCCACATTTTGGTGAGGAAGCGGAAAGAAGGCGGAGAGTACGGGTAGTCCACCGGGAACTTGAGCAGGGCCTGTTAAAGCAAACATATAGAAATGAACAAAATCACAGAAATATTTCGAGAATAAAAGATGAAAATTGACTGCTGAAGATTTGACAAGATGAAAAGTGATTTGAATGGCATGTTATCCCCCACATAGACGAGGAAATGAGATCGTTTCGTGCATTCAGAGCTATCAATGAAACTCGATCACAAGCATCCCTCAATGACAAACAGCTGCAGCCCACGAAGCATTCGCCAAGCAGCTTTTTGAAAAACTGATCCGAGGGTTACGGTGACCTGACGCCATTCGCAAGATGCTCACGTTGTACGTGTTGTGTGAAATCTGCGCCAGTGTTTTCCTTGCAAATGAGATATTTACAGCCGCCTCCATCTAACTTCTGGTCGCCTTTTGCCTGACAGACCTTTGACATCCTGAAAAAAACATTAGATTTTTTTTTGTGCATTACTAAAATATTTTATCACGAAACAAAGTAACAAAAATGAAATAAAGCGTTGATTGATATTATCTTATCTTGAAAATACATTTGGGACGAACAAAAGGGAAGGGAAAAAAATGTTGGGGGGGTGCCCTTTATTTGTCTGGAGATAGTTGCGCCCCTGATACGTTGCCACAGAACCAACTTAGGTCGCACCTAAAGGAACCTTTGACATGGTCTGAGACGTTATTCACATGTTGACAGTCATGAAAGTCGGTAAAGAAAAGAAAAAGTTCATTTAAAAGCTAGCAAAAGAACAATAGTAGCTGTAGTGCTAGCTGAAGTTAGCCACTCACCTTAAAATAACCGCCTTCGTAGTGCGTGTTCGGTGGACCGAATATCGCCACTTCCCAGTTGTACATGTCAGACTCGTTGACCAGAGTGATTTTGAAGCCTTCCACCGGCTCGTCTTGAAGACTTTTCATCTCCAGCATGAGTGCTTTCTGGGAACTGGCTACAGGATTTCCATGCTGAGCCATATTCCAAACAAACTAACGACTTGGACAAGTCGTGTGAAGCCGCCCCGGCAAACGACCAAAACAAGCCGAGTACCAAAACAAAAAAGTAGCAAATAAACTCCCGGACAAGATGAATGGTTTCAACTCTTCGTTTTTGTGAGAGGAAGAACCGGGGCGGCTTTTAGGAGGAAAGCCGTCTTGGGTTTTGACGAACAAGACCCAGTGAGCGTCACACTCCCAAGGAAGGCACCGACACTTTTTTTTTATTCTTTTTTTAAAAAAATATATATATATAGTCGCACACACTTCCGCTTAAGTTTTCGAAATAAAAGATATATGGGAGGATCTAGTTGGAAAACAATACTAAATATAAAACCAGTTCATACACGTGACTATTGAGCTGTAAAGTGCGCAAGTGTATTTGGCGTGAGCCTTTGTTAAATACACGCGTCACGGCTTTATACCCAAACGAAGGGCGACTCGTAACGCTATGTAAAACGCGTAAATCGCAACACTAACATTGTATTTTTATGAGTAAAATATCAAAACTGATTACATTTACTCTATTTCTACCCGTCGAACCCATTCAACACATTTGGCTAAAATGTAAAAATGGGTGATTATAAATTTTAGATCTATATTTAAAAAAAAAAAGCTTTTTCAAATTCTGAGGTGCTTAGACAAACAAAGAGACTGTAGCATCTTATAATTTTTATTTTCTCTTAAGTAGGGGAATCTTTACAGGGAATGAAGATCATTCACATCCCCTTTTTGAAATGTATGACATTGTACAGCTGGAGAAACAAGACGGTACTTTTGGAAATATGTGGTGTGGCGAGTATACTTTCAATGTCGCGGGTAAAAACAAAAAGAACACTACGGCCAAACCGAGGAAGAAATAATATGTTTTTTTACTGAGAGCTCTCAATGCCCTCACCATCCTAATTTCTATTCAACGCCTTCCTCCCCATCATCTGCGTTTTGATCATTTAAATCATTCAACTATACTGACCCCCCCCCCCCCCCCCCCAAAGAAACTGAATGCATAAAACCAAAACCATTGTGGTCCGTCATAAAAAAAAAAAAGGAAAACATGGAATAAAAATTCTGGTGAAATCATCCATGGAAGAAAAGGTTAATAAAAAAGTGTACATTCCTAAATCATGCAATATTCAAATTGTAATGCAATAATATAATGATCAGAAAAATGTGACAATCAATAAGGGAGAGAAACTCCACTGATAAGTCATTGTCGGGAACAGGTAAACATTTATTACTTTCTATGGACATTCCTGCAATTTACAGCTGACCTCACATGTAGTCAGACTTGTGAAGGAACATTTTCACGTTATGGCTGACAAAACAAACATCCTGACAAATGGGAATGAACGGTTAGTCTTGAGCTTGCTACTTTGGTGATTTAAGGTGAAAGCGCTTAATGCAAAAGGAAAAGCGACACGGGTGCGTGAGGTTAGAGGCAGCGGTGCCTAATACTGATGTTAGCATGGGTTGTTAGCGGTGGAAATTAGTTTAGCTTGGGTTGTTATGGGGAATTTTGCTGCAAGTGCACATACATATGCTAATGGATGAAGAGTTTGCAAATATAGAACCATTTGTAATTATAGTTTCTGGTTTATTTACAGTTGAACTACTACTAGTCAAAGAAATGTGCATTTACATTTGCAGATGGTCACTATCAAACTATCCGATTATAGAATTAAATTATGGACAAATGCAAGTGGGTTGGGTTGGGAGAGAACTGAGTGACCCGTGGTGAAACTAATCCATGCGAGACCGTTATCGTGCTTCAATAGGTGCTGCTAATTTGGTTAGCAATTGGTGAATAGTTTCAGCAGCCAAACTTTTTAATTGCCACACATTAATTACACATATGTGCAAATCTGTAACACCTGAAATAAATGTCCTTCAAAAGGCACAGAGAAATAAATGCCTATTGCAAAAAACCTCCGTAAACTAAAGACCAGCTGAGACTTCAGTGTGCTGCTCTTTTAGTTAGCAACAGAGTTCGACTGGGCTCGATAGTTGTCTGTGCGTGAAAAATTGCAACTATAAAGTGAGACAGTTATAGTTTTTATTTTTCTCATGGGGAAAAAGGAGGCATCTATATGTCTGTAATTTATTTTAACAGCAACTCAACAAATTTGTGGGTCTGATTGGTATTGACTAGCGGTGTTCAACCTTCAAGTGTCTCTCCATTTTGGTCCGTTGGGGAAAAGCAGGCAGGGCAGAAGGGATCGGACATCCCAAGTCTGCTAGTTCTGCCTTTTACGCCACTCACAAAAACTAAAATTAAGTTCACTTAGGAAAGGTAATCCAGAAATGTTATCTGAAATGTGGATATCCTGAACTTTTTGTGAGTAGCGCAAGTCGCTTCGGTGTCTGATCTACTGCAGGCCTCGGGGTCAGAAGAGACAAGGTAGTGAGTACGAGTCCCTCTTTTTTTCATTTGAAAGAGTGTCACTTGCTTCAAGGCTGAAACAGCAGTCAGATGTTCACACGCACACACACACACACAAATAGAAGGCGCAAACAGGCGTTCAGACAAAAAAAAATAATACACCTCAATGACAAAATAGTTCAAAAACAGTAAAAACGCAATTCACCCATCAACAGCAAAAGTCCAGTTGTCAACATTACGTCACACAGGGGGAAGAGGAGGAAGTCCAGGAGAAGGGAAATCCAAGAGCTCAGGAGAGAGGAAATTGAAAAGTGGCTTGCAGGAGGAGACGGAGCGAAAACACTGCGAGTCTGTAAAACGACATCAAGTGAGTTGTGCTCAAGACTGTAAGCGAAGAGACGAGCAAAGGCGAAGAAGAGGGCGGATAGATAAATAAATAGGGCGACGGCAGAAGTGCCGGCCGCAGCATTTTTTAAGGTGGTGATGTGTTTTAGTGAGGAGGGTGGAAATTGGGCTACCCTGGGCACAATCAGCACTGAGAGAAGGTCTGTTTGATCTCATCCAGCACGTTCCCGAGCAGCGCCGGTTCGTCACATTTGGCGTCGATGGACACCGTTTGGTCGGACTGCCGGAGAGGGAGAGTCAAAGAGTCACTTGTCAACACGTAAGAAATATTTTTGAGAAGGTGTCTTTCAGAGTGGGTGTACTTCAAACAAAAGGTTTGATCCACTTACAGTTTTGACGAGCAGACACACATGGTGACCCTGGATTGACCTGCTATACATGGAGGCACAGGAGTCCACCCTCTCCACGACTGGTTGAAAACAACAAATCGTTACTGTCGTAAAAAGCGAACTCTTTCTTCAACGTAATATGAAATGGATTGTGTTTTAAGTGTACCAGAGAAGTGGTGATAGAAGCAAATCCTGGCCAGAAGGTGATGGAAGGGCATGTTGATGCCTTCCAGTTTGACAGAGCTGCCCTTCAGGTCACCAGATTCCAACAGCTTTGCAAATGCGTCGCTAGCCAACGAGAAAGTAAGGGTTAGTTTGACTTTCTATTGTATTTACATTGGCGACATCCAAACAAGACTTCATTTCAGCATAACCTATAAAATAAGACGAGAAGTTGTTTGGCAGATTTTGGGCAAATGACAGAAATGATTGCAGGTTATGTGTCCTCACCTGTAGCATGGAGTGGTGATTAGGTAGGAGGTGCAAGTAAAGTGCAGTTTGAAGTCCAGTTTCTCATGAGTTGAGGAGTCTTCATTCTGATCCAGGGAAATAAATAACATGCATTTCCCATTCCTGGTGCTCAAATTGAGTGCCCACAATATATTTTCTAACCTTGACAATGAAAGTGAGCGTTCCCTTCAGTTTCTGTGGCATGACGATGCTCTGCACGGTGAACACAAAGCGTGCTTCATTGGACACCCCTGAGATATAAGGGAGCAGTTGGTTAGCTTCTGTAGAACATCTTTAATTGAAACTCATTCAAACCTTGGCACAAACACAGACTGGGAAAAAGTTTTGGTATTTGCTGATTCAATAGAAGCCCACAGATTGCATTACAAGCAGGAAATTCCTGGCACTGGAGCAACTGACCAGGAGGGAGCTGAAAGGGGACGGTGAGGCCGTCGTGCGCCCCCGCCCCCTCCGGCCTCTGCAATTTGGAGTTGAGGGAGTCCAGCACGTTGAACTCCATGGATTTCAGGAAGCTATCGCATTTGTTCTCAAAGATGACCGACACCACCACCTGGCTACCATCTTGCAGGTTCCCCTGGATGTCGTAAACCTGAGGAGAAAGGCAAATTCAACACGTGAGAAAAATTGCACATTAAACAATATATTTTGTCGCACACAGCATCAACCACACATGGCTCTTTCCACGAAAGCAAGAAAAAGGCAGCAAGGACAGAAAGATTTTGAAAAAAGGAAGCAGCTCTGTGGCACGGGGAAGGCCAATCGATGCAGGACATAAACACAAAGAAACACATCTAAGACAGAAGTTGTAATAAGGTTCTGCCCGTCACAGAACTTTGCGAGTACCTGATCGGCATCTTCCATCATCTTAAAAGAGAGGGAGATTGGACAATGAGACTTGTTTTAGAGAGCTGATGTCCCATAAAATTTGGATATTGATCACTCATTTAATTTGAGATGTTGCACAACGTTTAATCCACAATCAGATGTATTTGGATTCCTGATTACTCACCATCTTGATGTAAGCGTTCTCTGCGAGGAGGCAGTAGTTGGACATGGGCTGGGAAAAAAAAAAAAAAAAGTATGAATAATTTTTCAAAATAATAAAAAAATAATAAAAAAAGATGAGCTCTCGTCTCAGTTACCGGTAGAGGTTCTTCCTCGTCCACGTTGCCGTTTTGCACAGTCCCTTCTTCACCTCCATCGCTGTGGTGGTGATGGTGCTTCTTCTTCTTTTTCTTGTCCTTCTCCTCCTTCTCCTTTTTCTGCTTCTTCTTCTTGTGCTTAGATGACTTCTGAACATTGGAAGGACACGAGCGGGATAGATTAGGTGTAATAAACGGCCACCGCGGCAGACATTTTATTTTATCTCTCCAAGACATTATGACATCATAGGTAGTGACTCACCGACTCCTCCGTCTCGGCGTCCTTGCTCTCGTCGGGATCGGAGTGTGGCGTCGTGCCAGAAGCTGCCTCGGGCAGGGAAACGGCTTCTGCTGCTACTGTTACTGCTTCCTATAAACACAAACAAAACATCGATTAGCTAGAGGCACACCACATCCTACACTGTTTACCAATTCTCTAGTGAGGTCAGTCATAGCAAAGACAAGGATCAGCCAAAGTGAGTTTGGAGACAAAACTACTCCGGGAAAAGCCAGCCAACAAGAAACAGCAGAAGTCAAGAGTGGAATTACGTGAACATGTGCACTGGTTGTCAATTCTTCATGAGAAAATCGACAGACTCAAGTTTTGTTAAGTGAATCCAAGGCAGATTCCTGTTCAACGTTACAAGACGATATCCGTGCTCTTATCGCCGCCACCAAACAACAATGAAAAATATCCACAAAAATGTGAAGAACAACTTTGACGGAATATAGGAAACAAGAAGAGAAACGTTACAACGTACAGTACAGTCGCTCATGCACACGAAAAAAAAAAAAAAAGGCTGGTAAATGAGAAAGGGAATGCGTTGGGCCACCTGAGAAAAAGAGAGCGACTTGACGAGTGGCTGATGAGAGAGGAAAAAATAAAAAGTCAAATAAGGCGGAGTTATGAGGAAGGATAGACGAGTACAACAAAGTCATGAGGGGAAAGGCAAGAGGGTTGCGACTCCACCTGGGCGTGAGAGGGCGCTGGAGCATTTGAAAGCCAGAAATCCAGATCTGAAACCTAGAAGAGCGAGGAAGGCAGAGGAGGTGAGGGGCGGGGCAAAGGCACTCTGTAAGTTACTACGACCGATCAACACGAGATGATAAACCTTTTTTTAATCAAACAATGATTTGACTACATTCAAAGGAAGCCTCAATTCCAAAACAATCACAACTTGGATTGGCATACCTCAGCAGTTGTGGAGGTGGGAGGATCCGCCACCTCAACGGGTGTTTGGACGACGGGTTCATCCGACGGATTCCCGAGAAGATCCACTCCTTTTTCTTCATGTTTGTGTTTTTTCTTCTTCTTCTCTTCTTTGCTCTTCTGCCAAATGGAAATGAAAGAACAATTTCCAAATGTGACGTCATACTCATGCTTGAGGAGTAGTGTGCATTTATTTTGTTGGAAAAGAATGTGATTTTTTTTAGTAAAAGCCAACCTTACCTTCCTATCCCTGTCTTTATCTTTCTTCTTCTCCTTCTTCTCTTTGCTGCTCCTCTTGACCTCCTGCGAGGTGCTTTCCGTATCGCCGTCCGGGCTTTTCAGGACGTCTGCCGGACGATGAGACCTGACTGGTAGCTTCTCGCTGTCTGCAAGTGGCCTGGATAGAACAATATCATACAACACAATCTTCTATTAGTTTTGTACGACAATCAGAGTGAAGACTATATTTAGTAGCTGAATGAAATCAGAACCAAAGCCTGAGAACGTCAGCAGCATCCAGTAAGTGATTTTATGTGCAGAATTTTCTCAACTGCGGTAAGGTCTCAGGGAATAATGCTGATTTTACCAGGCTTGAGAAGGGCACGCTGAATATCATACCAGGTCAAAAGAATGCTGAGCATTTAAAAAAATCAGTGAGTAAAGCTTTGTTAACGAGCCAGCTAATTATAAAGACAGCGAAAGGGGAGAAAAGATGCAGTCGAAGCGGCAGGTCACGTGGCTGAGATGCTACTCACCTGCGCCCAGCCATTTCCACCAAGCTGCCCGCACAAAGTGGGCAGTGATGGGGGTGTGTGTATGCGTAGAAGAGAGGAAGCAAAAAGGCCGTGAGAGTCAGTGAAAGGAGGAAAAAGGGGGCAGAAAGGCCACGGCACATTGGCAGTGTGGCCAGGAAGACCAAAACACACTCAAATGGATTTTGGATTAAGATTTTTCTGAGCAAGGCCACAGAAGGTGTTGACTTACTTGTCCAGGTCGATATCCAGGGCTTTGTGAGGGTCATTAGGATCTTTGTCATCCTCATCACTGGGTAAGGCATTCTGCAGGCACAACAATCAATACAAGGTCAATTCTCTCGTTTTCAAAGAGTATTTAAGTATGACTTGGCTACTGATTTGCTGTTGATCAATATTACCACAACTAAACAATTGATATTATATATTATTATTATATTTATAGAGCCCTTGTGTGTTTTAAATGAAAGGAAATCATTCTGATAGGCTGTAACGAATAAATTAAAAATAAATAAAGAAAAACAAGACAATTTGATTTTGTCCCTGACTATGCCACCATTGAAACAAAATCAGCACGCCCTGCATGAGATCAACATTGTCACCTCTGGCATCTCCTCGGTGACGATGTCGACCATGTGCGCCGGCGTGATGTCCTCCTCGCTCTCCGGACCCGAGTCGTGTTTTTTCCCACGTCCACTACGCTTCTCTTTCTTTTTCTTCTTCTCCTTCTTTTTCTTGTCGGCTCGCTCCTTCTGCCGACGCTCCTCCTCCAGCTTCACGTACTGGTCGGACATAGGCAGGCCTGAGGAAGAGGCGGAGAAACTTGTTTAATCCTCAAGTTCAAGCAGCGAGGTTATTCGAAGATATACTCGTATTAAGATCACTGGAGTCCCACCTGGTACTTTCAGAGGCACACTCAGATCAATCTGAACGACTGGAATGTGCTCCACTCCAGGTGTGTCCTGGTACATCTGTGAGGAGAAAAAAAAAATCTCCTGGTAGACATACACCCAACAGCTACAGATATTTTGAAGCAACAAAGTGACTACAAAAAAACTGAAACCTTCTGAGAAGATGGCGAGGCCTTGATGTAAAAGGGGTTGTTGGCTTGCTCTTGTTTCCTGGCTTCTCTTCTCTGTGAAGGTTAAAAAAAAACAGCCAGATGCAATTTGGTGATTTTAACAAGCAACATGGGAAAGCTACTTTTTTTCAAAACACATTTGTATGCAATGCTGGTAAAAGGGCTATAAAAGGGCTATAAAACGGAAGCATCGTACCCTCGCCAGCTCCTTCTCGTCCACTTCTGTGTGTCTGGGCCGGGAATGTTTGGGCTCCTCCTTTGTAAAAATAGCCTTGGGCTGCTCGTCCTCTGACTCGCTCTCGGATGGAGGTTCGTTGATCCAGGCATCCAGGTCCAGACTAAACACATCCACATGAAAAAAATCAGCTCATATAACAGTTGACTGACAGAATCTTCCAATGTTAAGGGCGGCTCAGGCGAGTTCAAATGTGAATCTGGCTTGCTACGTACCCCTCAGGGACAGGCACTTTCTTCTGTGCCTTGGGGGCTACAGGGTTGAGTTCTCCGGCAAAAAGTGCAATCACTTCCTCGTCTACCTCAACTTCCTTCTGCTGCAGTTTCTGGATGTATTTCACCAGCTGCAGGATGCAAGACGCCTGTGGAGTGGAAAACGAAAAACCACATTTTGATCAGAATTTTCATCATCAGGTTGCCATGGGAACAACTCATCATTTGGGAGCCATTTCATCTTACCCTCTCCTGCACCTCCAGGTTGGCGCTCTGGACAAAAAGCGGGAGGCGGTCTATCATGAGCTGGTTGGTTTCTTGCACCGTTGTGCCATCCGTGTTGTCCTTTTGGCTCTGTAGCACGGTGGCAAACAGCTTGGCGGCGTTCTGCACGTACACGGCTTGGATGTGGCCCGGCAAGGTGGCCACCTTGGGACGCAGCATGGCTTCTAGCGTCTGCAACGGGTTCTCCAGGTGTCTAAAGAAGATTAACTCGAGTTATTTGCATTCTGAATTTGTCAATTAAGAATATTTTACAAGATTAATGTTATAATGATTCCACAGAAACAAGAACTGGAAGCGTCATACTCTGAGAACTCTCCACAGATCCAAGCTGCCGCATACAAAACTTCACAGATGCCATTTCTCTGCATGTTCCCGGTCAAGAGGTGAGCATTGTCCAGTAGGGTGGCCATCTGGGCTACGGCAAATACCCGGATGGCCTTAACCCGGATGGCCACATCCAGCATCTGAGAGGCAATCAGGTGTCCGTGCCTCGTGCCCTCTAATCGTGTCAGCTCTACAAGGATGCTGATGTACCTGTGAAGCGTGCAGCAATACAGCTGAAAATCATGACAAAAATAGAATGTGTGGGCGACTGCGTGGAGGGAAAACGGACCACTCAAAGTTGGTGATGTACTGGTAGTTGCTCTGGCTACAGATGTCAATGATCTTGGTGAGCAGTTCATCCCTGTATGTGGTTCCCTCTGCTTTGTCCACGTGTAGCATCAGCTTCTTCACAATCTCCATCAAGTTCTTTTTGGAGACCTGCAGAGGAATATAGCTTAGGAGCATGCTACACTTGAGGAATATAGTTTAGGAGCATGCTACACTTAAGATACGTTTGAATGTACTTCAATTCATTTATTCTGCATTTCATAATTTATTCAGCACAAGTAACGTTTGTTTATTTTTCTATCCCAGCGGCAGAGCATTGCGAATGAATAATTAAGTATAAAAAAATATATATCACATACCATGCCATAAAGTAGGTCCAAAGCTCTGAGACGGATGGACTCGTCCTTGTCATCCAGACACTGCAGGATGAGGTCCTTGTGGCTCTGCACTGACTTAGGGTGGGTCTTCAGGATTTTGGACATGGCCAAAAGGCCCAGATACTTCACTGGAGGAACAAATTCACACACGCACTTGCTGAGTATACTTACAGACAGATGACTAACTACTATGCCATGTTAAAAAAAAGTTTTTACCACTATCAATGCCTGAGTTTTAAAAATGCTCTAATTGCATCCCTGCTAATACATAAAGTTAACTGTAGCTATGTCCAATCATGTGAGTTATATGTAAATGACTACCAAGGAAAAGATCATTAAAACACAAAGAACAATGGGAAAGACACACAAACACGTACACACAGGACAAAACATTGGCCGTGCGAAACCTGCTGAGTCGCAAAATTGTGTTGCTATCGGAGGAAAGAAAAGCCTCTCACATTCTAATCAATATGAGTGAGCGGTGGTGACTTTGGCTGCAGTGGCCTCAAAGCGGCCGGATGAGTCGGCGAACGCTCGGAAAGTATTTTGGACTGTACATTTTTAGTTCAAATATTTATGAGAGTAATTTTCTATGTGGCTTTATTTAGTTTTTAGCTGTAAGTGAAAATCACGGATCACGCACAGGTTCACAATCTGCTCTATTCACACCACAGGTTACGGGCTGGACTGATTAACTATTTGGTCCCAGTGGTTTTTAGCATTCAGACTCATTAATCAATGTTTTTTTTTTTTTTTACAAAAATGGAATTGTATTTGAGGAAGTACGGTATAAGAATCAACAAATTTGGGGTGTAAACATGGACATAGTTGCTTGTTCCTTTTTGACGACAACTCAGTTTTTAGTGAGGACCAACCAGTACAGCCCACATAGTCAATTTTCAAACTACTCTAGACAACTATCTATTAGTAGGGAATCGATCCAGATAACTCGAATGGACCCTCAATGTGAGGAAAGGAGTACAGGCCCACAAGCACAAAGGTTACGCAATTCGAGTTATCAAGATTCGGGTGGAGGTTCTGAGGAATCTTCTAAAAAGGAGGTGGGGCTTGTGGTTAACAGTGAGAAACACGCAGACAATGAGAAAATGACACACTGCAGGCATTGACAGAGGGCTCACAGTTCTGGTCAGAGTCTTCAATCAGGATTCGTAGTTTCTGGACACAGAGCTGGAAAACAGAAAGAAAGTGTGACGGCCAAATCGGGACATAATGTTATTTTGTAGCGACGCCTTCAAAGTAAATATGAACAAACAAGACCATCTGAAAGAGAATAGATCAATATGAGTACTTGACAAGAGTTGTGACTGAGAAAAAAAACCCAACATGCACTGTGTAAAATTGACGAGATCGCAGCGTACCTGGATACTAGCACTGTGGTTCGGCATCCCAGACGACAAAGAAATTAACACTGCAAAACAGGACACAGTGGCAATCAGACTTTTGGAGACTAACAGGGTGACAGTATAACCCAAATTTGTGTGCGCTGTAATCGTAATAAATTCGAGAAAAAAAAAAGAAAAACGCCAGAAATGCAAATCAATTAAATGGAAAGCCTGCTCCATGTATTACACAAATTAGTTCACCTTGTACGCTGCTACTGTCATAAACCACGGGACTATTCTAAGTACTCACCTGCAATAACCGTGTTCACACACTCGTACAGCAAAGACATGGCAGATGTACTGCAAATTGGAAAAAAAGAGCATAGATTATAAATGTGTGAGTGATCATTTGAAGCTACTTTATAATTGAGTTTTTTTTTCTTCATCTCACCTGTGAATTAGGTTGGTCAGAGGTTCAATCAGCTTTTTTCCCAAGCGAGGCTCCAGAGGAGTGAGAGCTCCAAACTGTAAAAATAGAGCAAATGTCACAAACAAAAAAAATCCCCGAAAAATATTTCAATCCAACTTTATATGCACATTCATTTATTTGACAAAATAATTAGTTATATGATTAGAATGATAATAAAATAAAATGGGAGTTAATGGAAGATGAACTATTTTACATATTTACATTATGGTTTTATTTTCCCTCAAATGAATTCTATTCACAATAATGATATGATAATGAGTAGATAAACTATTCATACTAAATTGTTATGTCGCTGGAGTTTCACGGCAGTCAGCGGATTACGCGCGTGTGTGAATGTCTTTGTCCTGTTGACTCACCAATTTAATAATCTTAATAAGAACCCAATTGTTGGTGGAGGAGGTCATGAGCTTGAAGAAGAGTGGTGCCAGAGACAGGTAGTTTTTGGGATTCCGGCGGGCCAGCTCACAGATCACGTTGACTGCAGCCGACTGAACGCCTAGTGGGGGGGGGGGGGGGGTACATTAGGGTTACTGCAATTACCGGTAGGCCCTCCTTTAATCAGTGTTATGGACTTCATACAAAAAGATTAACACAATGTAATAATTATTATTTTTAACCTGGATCTGGGTCTTCAAGTTTCTCCTTGAGCCTGGGGAAAGCAGGACGGAGGGACTCTGGGTACTTGAGGAACACCTTGTACATAATCAACACCGCTTTTTTCCGGATGTAAGGTTTAGTGTGAGACATCTAGAGCAGAGGAAAGAATGACAAATATTGAAAATAAGTCACACTTCCACTACGGGGTACTCGAATATAATTGCAATAACTACAGCACATTCATTGAAATAAGGCAAAAAGATCCATAATGTCAATCATAAAGATAGCGATGAGAACTGACGACGTGGCTTTACGGCTCACCAGGGTCATAATGTCGTTGGCCAGGTCCCGAGCCAAGTCGGGGGTGACGAAGCAAGACAAGCCTGTGAGGGCGACGCCTGTGTCGTACTGGTTGGGACTGCTCAGATCCTGCGTGGGCCAGAAACATGTTGTTGATCAGGAAGCTTCTTATTACATTGCATTTTTTTTTAATAAAGTGGATGCTGAATCTGTAGAGGGCCGAAATAAACATACTGAACAAACTCTGAGCAGCGCAGCCGCTTACCTTTCGGATCTGATTAGTGGTCAGCATGATGACGTCTGTGCTCTCGTGAAAGCACTGCGAGGCCGCCAAGTAGCCGATCCTCTGCGAGGGAGCAGAATAGCCATCACAAGTTAGTTCGCCGTCTCGTCACGACAGCCGCGATTATCGCCACAGACGACCCGCCGCTTTACCTTGTAAGTGAACTTGGAGGAGCTCATGACTTCGACGATGTTGAAGGCGGCCCAGCTGACGTCATAGCCGAGCATCTGAAGCTGTTTGGCAAAGAAGAGAGCTTCATTATTCAGTCGTGATGGTGCATAATAAATACATTAAAGTCATCCGTGCGTACTCACGTAGGTGAGCTTGCACACGGCATTGGCTTTGACGGCAATATTATCCTGCTTGAGCTCTTGCTTGATCTCGTCGATGCAAGTGGAGATGTACTTGGCCTGAGGACAAACAAGAAAGGGCAGGCAGCAGATCAGATTAGGCGGAACGATATATAGGACAGGACAACAATAGCAAAGCAGCCTACAACTGTATATGCTGCTTTTTCCATTTAATTATACATATGGACAATCGGATCAAAGTATTTCTTTGCACTTGATCAAGATTTTCCAATAGCAAGTGTGAATAAACTGTAGAAAGTGTTTGTTACAAAATGCGTTTTATTCTAGTATCGTGTTTCCATAAAATTTATAGTCCAACATGTTGCCGTGAGTAAGCTTCACAATTAAAAAGTGATACCACAGGCACAACATTCCATCGACAGTGGGAAGGAGAAGCCCAAGTGAGAGCAACCAATAGCAAATGCTTAAAGCTCCGAAGAGAGTGAGAGTGGTTGCTGGTCATGTGTGTGTAGTCATGAGACAGCAGAGTGACAGGGGAAGGAGTGTGTGCGGTTTCAAAACACACACACTACACACAGACATCAGCAGACGCAGGCCAGGTTTCCACGTCACGCACCGCCATAATGGTTCATTCAGAACCAAGTGAAAGAAGTGAAATAGCTGACATGGAAATGGTGGATGTTCAAGTCACATTTGAGACAACTGCAATGATTTGTTTTTTTACTATAATTATGAAACGAGTGACGACGGCATCCCGAATGGACTGTGTTGACTTTGGAGGTTCCGCTACTATATGAGGAACTTTGAACTGTATTCACACATATCCCAAAACATTAATAATTGAACAATCTGTTCCCTGTTGGCTGGACAACCATCACCTTATCTGGGCCTGCAAGGTTGGGTTACCATTGACAAAAAAAAAAAACTAAGACGAGCACCCAACCCGCATTGCACCGTCAAGCATTGGTGAGCAGACACAATACAGCAAATATAGACGCTTCTCTTCAGACAAACACAAACATTTTTGACCCGCGGAAAACCTGTGAGATTCTTAAACCACTCAGAATTTCACACCTGACCCGCGGCTGGATGTGTGTACACAACCTCGGATGTGAGTTTGTAGGGCACAAAAGTTGACAAGGTCGAGCAATAGGAAAATAAAAGCAGTAAGCTGACGTGGATTTGGAGTGACACGGGGGATTGATTGATTCCCAACCAGCATACCATCAAGTGTTCCAGAGTCAATTATCCAACTTGACTTAACTGATCCGGCAACTATTTACTTGTTACAAATAATATCATTTATGCTAGCAATATATAGTGACAAGCAAAATCAAATACATTCTCTTCCACAAGGTTGCAGAGTGTAGATAATTAATAAAGTCAGACATTTACAGGTCTCTTATGTGACATTCTACAAATTACGAACGGCAAAGGGTAAAATTAGCCTGTATTTGTACAAAAACAAAACAGTATTCGATTGCTGAATGGTTTGGACTGATTGAGTCACCATTCTCATCCTTCCTCTAGCTAACTGTCAATTAGCCGCTACAGTCATTAAGCTTCTGTTTTTAAATTTTAAAAAAACGACCTGAGAGTAAAACATGGGGGTAGTTTAATATTCATACAAGTCATATTTTTTTGCGGTTAATGTTTTACTAGAAACACAAGGTCCTGTTTGGGGACAGAGGCGAGCTAAGCGGCTAATATGACAGTTAGCGGTGACGCTAGCATTTTAGCCAGGTTGCATTAATGTTAATTCAGCTGACACAAGTCGCCAAACATAACGGTCATTTACGTAGGGTAGTGAGATGACGTGAGGTGTAACGCGGGGTACGTTTTGGGTTTTATTTTAGTTACCTCATCTTCCTTGTGGTTCCTGATGCCACGTACTAAATCCTGAAGGTTTTTATCGAACATCCGATCGATGCTCCCTTTGACAATCTTCAAAGCCATGCTCGGTGCTTGGCGGCGGTGTCACTGGTACCGGTGGGTGTCGACCGAGCCCGGAGAGGGTGTCTCATCCACCCAGGGGTGATGATAATGCTGCTGCTAGTGCCGCGAGCCCCTGGGTGAAAGGGGCCGAGGAAGCTGCTGAAAGGCCGGAGAGAAACGGAGCGTCCTCGGCTGCTGCGTGCGCACAGACGCCTGGCTGGCAGTGGCTCAATGGAGGAAATGGCTGACAAAATGGCGTCCGCAAGTCAGCTGACCGGGGTATTAGGCGAGATGTGGGAATTAAAGGTCCACGCACACACGCAATGTGGGCAAACTTTTCTTTATAATTGAACTGGAATTATTTAACAAATTAATATTTATAACCATCCAAGATAGCTGATTTAACTTTTTCTTCCAGGTCATCTTTTTATATTCGTATGAAACAAGAACATCAAGAACATTTTTACATCTCTTCCATGTGAGATGCAAATATACACAAATGATTGATGCATGGAAGAGCAAAACCATGCAGAGGCTTTAAAAACAATTTAAACAGGGAAAAGATGGAAATGCTGACAGCACAGCCACCACCTGCCGTTTGTACTGTTTATTATAGAGGGATTTCATTTAAGTCTGCAGCTACATGAGATCTCCACTTTTTTGGAGGGCAATTATGACATCAACACGCCGATTTATCATAAGCATACATTACAGCGAAACAATGGGTGTGTGTAATGCCACAGATTGTTTTTTTTTTTTAGCAAATGTGTGAAAACAAAGCTATAAAAAGTCAGTGAACCTGTCAACTCATTTCATTGCCTTACACATAAAAACAAAACACAAAACAAGTTTACCACTCTCAAAATGTCCAATACAAACAGGTGCTCTTTGTGATGTTTTGTAGCACACATATATATATATATATATATATATATATATATATATATATATATATATATATATATATATATATAAAATTAAAAAAGGATTCATACGGAAGTAAGTCGACAGATCCATCGGGCAGCTAAGTGAAAATTTCATTAAGATTCAAAATTCTTCATACCTTCGTCAGCTCAAATTGAGTTCACAAGTGCACGTATTAAACCGACGTGTGCAGTATGACAGACAAAGGTTAAAAAAAAAAAAACAGGGCCCAGTCATGGAAGAGAAGACATTTGTGCAACTTAAAGACGGGACGTGCAGCACAAACTATCACAACAGTAATAATTCCTTTTTGCGCTGACAAACGGATCTACCCAGAGTGTTAATGGTTGAAAAGGTCTGTAGCGTGGACAGTGACGTATAGCAGGCGTCGGTGATTGTGTCGCAGTGTTGTTGGCTCTTTGTACATCTTCCATCTTTAGCACTTGGTCCACTGCAGTTGTTGTTAGGAGGGCGTCTTTTGTTTAACTTTCAGCAGGGGATACCTCCATATCTGCAGAAATGTTGTTGTTGTTTTCTTGGGTGTATTCATCAGTCTGCTGAGGGCTGGTTGGGATCCGCCTGTGTAGAAAGTACAATTAAATGGAATCAGAATTGCAATTCTTTAAGTTTTGTTTCAGTGAGTCAATGGGCCACATTTTCGACCCCCCACAAAATAGTCTTTTTTTTTTTTTTTTTAGTTCAAAAAGGGAAACTTTTTTCACTAACCTGATTGGACTTGAATTAGTGTGGTCGTTGCTTTCGGCTGTTTTTTCCTCTTCGTCTTTGTCTTTTTTCTCTTGCGACTCTCCGTTCACAGCAGTAGAATCTGTCGAGAAATAAAGATGGTGGCGACTCTTCATGGTGTCGAATTTAATCTCACTTCTGTTCTTTTTTTCTTTCTTTTTAAACCTGTTTCTTTCGTCTCCTTCGCATCGTCATCTCCTTCCTTGTCCGATTTCACTTTAGCTGCCGTTTCTCCTTTGCCCACAAAGCGAAGTTTTAACTTGTTGTACACCTCACTGGCTTTCTCCATGACGGCGGAGCTGGCCTTATACCGCCGAATCTGCAAGGGGGGGGCATACACAAATCATACTTCTCAAGTTAGTTCTCAAGAATTTTCAAAGGTCGCCGTCAGTGGAGGAGACGCACCTTTTTAAGCGTAGCGATGATGTCGGCGTTCTTGTGGAGGATCTGACTGGTGACAGGCACAGCTTCCAGCTCTTCCAAGGCTTGTAGACACCGCTCGATGTCCTACAGGGTGATTTTATTGTCATCGCACACTGAAAATGTTCGTATCGGGACTGTAGAGATGTTACAGGGTGGCCACTTACGGGGTTGTCCACTTTGAGAGCAAACTTGATGTCCGTGTGGAGTTTCTGAAGTTGTTCCTCTGGTGACGGTTCTGACGGGATGCACAGAACAAGCATTGCTATTCATTTCCGATTCCAGTGTTAAACTAAAAGCTTCGGGAAAAGTGCCTTGACCGTGTTCTGGCCTTACCTTTTTTCTTTTGCGGCGGCCTCTCCGATTTGTGCTTCGGTTTTTCAGGCTTGGACCTAAACGAGAGAAAAAAACGCAAGAATTTATTTGTGGGTTATGATTAGCGGAGAGAATGCAGGAGCTGTCGTGTCAAATGTCGGCTCGCCTGGCTCTGGACTTCTCCTCGGACCGTTTGGCTCTCTTCTCTTTTCGCTCCCGCTCCCGTCGCTCTTCCTTCTTTTGTCGGCTTTTGTTTTGGTTGTCCGTCTTCTTGGCTGATCTCTTCATCTTTTTGACAGATACGAAGATTACATACAACCTTGCGTTATAGTAGTTATCAATAGCTTCCGTTACCTCAGCGGGCGACGCCGAATCAGAGTCAGATGGCGCCGGGATTGGCGGCGGAGGGGGTTTCTTGGACCTCTTGAGCGGGTGATCGTCGACGCCTTCATCCGAGCTGCTGCTGTCGCTGACCTTTTTCATCTCCTTCTCTCTTTTCCGCTTCTCCTCCTCCTCCTTTTCACGCTCCCGTAGCCGCCGAAGCTCCTCGGCCTCCTCTCTTTTCCGCCGCTCCTCCAGCTCCTTCCGCCGCTCCTCGTCTCGTTTCTTCCACTCGCTGATACGGTCCGGCTCGCTGTCACTGTGGGGAAAAAAGTGGTTGAGCGTGTGCGCCGAAAGTAGGCATCTCAGGACAACAAAAATAAACATGACTCGAAAGATTCAAACAGCCTTCTGACCTATCGCTGTCTGATGACGACGATGCTGCTCGCTTTGGAGGCGGAGCTTTAGGTTTCCGTGCACGAGGCTTTGGCGCAGGTTTATCTGTGGAGATGGAACAGCACACAAATTATGTATTAAAGAAAAAAAACAAGAAAAAAAACAGCCACTATCAAACTTGCCTGTAGCTCTTTTGCGTGCTGTTGGAGCCTTCCGTGGAGGCGGGTCGGATTCGGATTCAGACTTGGAACCGGACTGAGACTCAGAACCGGACATAGCTGGTCGGGGCTTCTCGTCCTCAGAGTCGCTGTCCGCCGCTTTCTTCTCAGATCCAGATTCCGAGTCTGAATCTGAGTTGGATGAATTTTTCTGCAAAGGCTAAGAGAGAGGTATTGAATTAGGCTCTGGTTTTATAATCAATTGTAGAATTTAATTGTTTCATTAGTTTGTTTTCTTAATCTTTGTAATAACTGAAATGATCATACAGAAGACAGGAAAATGTTGCATTTCTGTATTTTAGATTTACGAATGATGAAAAGTGCTGCTGATAAATAAATTAAAAAAAAGAGGAAAAATCATTAACCTTTTTCTTCCCTCTGCCTGCTGTTGCCGCTTTCTTTCCGCCTCTCCCAACTGCTTTCTTCTCCAGAGTAAAATCCTATAAAACACAAAACAGCATGAAGCCATGATGTCGTTATTGTTTTATTTAAGTCTAATGACCTGGTCGCTGTTCTTGCCAGACTCCGACTCCGAAGGGGTGGCTTCTGACTCTGACGGTGATCCGCTTTCCACCTCTCTTTCGCTGGATGAGTGACGAGCTTTTTTCGGGGGAGGAGGACGCTAAGAGAGGACACCGACACGATGGAGGAGACGTACTTGCAAATAAATGATTGAAAGTGAAAACACAGAATGGTTTAAAAACCAACTCTGCACATGTGTACCTTAGATGCCGGCGGCTTCCTTTTCACCCCTCCTCCTCGTCCCCTTCCTTTATCTTCACTTGCAGATTCAGAATCTGCCTCACTTGCCGACTCTGCCTTCCTGGGCACAGGAACATCTTCATCGTCGTCTTCGTTGCTTCCTCCGCCGGCATCGTTGCCCTCGCTGTCTGATGAGCTGGCGGGCTAAGAAGAAGAAGAAAAAAAAAAAAACACGAGTCAACAACTGTGAATGTCATCGAACGTATGAAAGACTGTAGAAGGGACAACTTACCACAGGTGGAGCACTGTAAGAGGCATGTGGATTGTTCTGGATCTCCCATAAGCCTTCATTGAAGCCTTTCCTTTTGTTGGGCTTTCCATAGCGATCGTTGTATTTTTCATAAGCAAAAAGGTCCTTGGCTGCCAGAAATGCACTGCGCAACAATGTAAAAAAAAATAAAAATTTTTTTTATAATAGACAACCGTCAATAAAACTGGAATAAATATGATATGATAATGGATAACCAACACAGACAGTGTTACTCTCACAACTGACAGTGGCAATTTTGGTACTCATTCTACTAGCATTAGTACTTTCAGCAAACAGTAGTGTACTTACGTTTCATGAGTTCCAAAGAAGAAAATTGGAATTTTATTAGGTGGAGGCTTCACAGCACCATCAGCCACATCTTCAATCTGAATATAAACAGAAAACTGCAGCATTAACTATCCTAATATCGACATCATATCACTGTCGAGGTGCTCGGCTAGTTCACTTCAGACGATGGCAATCATTTTGGCGTTGAGGTGACGAGGAGTTAGGGCTGACAAGTTGCGATGTTTGTGCAAGATACGTACGTTGTAAGCCAGTCCGAAAGAAAATAACGTTCGCTTCGCTCGTAATGTATGAAGACGAGGCCGATATCATCGCATGCACACCGGGCCTCTTCAACCTGTCGTGCATGCCCATAAAGTGGCCAATTAGAAAATATAAAGCTACATAATAGTGATATTGCATGTGTGTCCATCTTGCACGGTTGCAAGGATGTCTTCGCCTCCCCTCCTCCTCAGCCTCCTCCTACTGCCACTGCTGTTAGCTTGCTTACCCTGGCTGGCCAATGGGGGTAGCCCTTCATTTTAGCGAAGACCAGGTCTCCGGGCTGGAAGTTGTGCGGCATGTTCCCACTCCCTTCGGCGGCCTGGTTTCAAAAGTAGGAGTAAAAGCCGCTCGGCCTCCGGCGTGTCTCTCTCGGTACGCGGGGGCCAGGTCGTCACGAAAAGCTGTAAAACGACAGCGTTAGCTAAGTGAAGCTAATGGTGTACGAAGCTAAGCGTTACCGCGAGAACATACTAGCGCAGATAACAACCACGACTTCCGCTCAGGGGCTTCTTCTTACAGTTTCAGAATAAAACCTTTCCTGTAAATGATCAGTATTGGAAAAAAGACCATTGATAAACTGAGAGGACGAACGCTTTATATATTGTAGTCTGAATAAAGTATATATATGTGAAAAAGAAATGATCACAAACAATATTAACAACACAAAGCAAAATGTATTCTTTCTTTATAAAATACGGAAATAAAAGTCAATAATTATTGCAGTGCGGCCTGAAGCTCCTGAATAATGATATATTTTTTTGTGAATAAATCACCACAACCCAGTAGTTATAATGGTTTTTATTTCAAAAAATCTTAAAAGCGTTTAAAATGTCCAAACACTGGTGGTGTTCTAATAATGTTTCATCTTCGCGTTTAACCGGATACAGTCACTCCGAATTATAAACAGCTTCACCACTTGCTTCCAAGCTCATCTTTTGATTGGCCGCATATGCCGGAAACGGCAACCCCCCTGACTTTCGATTGGTTGTCGAAGGCTCCCGTTCCCATTCGCCCAATGACAGCCTTCCATGCGAAAGGCAGTTTCGCTACGGTGACCTCCTCTGTCTTCACCTCTAATGTGCAGCCATGTTTCGCTCTTTTCAACGTGTCCAGCAGCTGCAGCGCAACTTGCGGACTTTAGAGAGGATCCGCGCCGACTGTAAGATCCTCATAAACCCTTGCAGAATGGCCAGTTCGGACTTCAGGATCGAGCGGGACACGTTCGGTGAGCTCAAGGTCCCGGCCGACAAGTACTACGGAGCCCAGACTGTCAGATCCACCATGAACTTCAAGATCGGGGGACCTTCCGAGCGAATGCCGTTGCAGCTCATCCATGCCTTCGGAATCCTGAAGAAAGCGGCGGCTCAGGTCAATAAAGACTACGGTCTGGACCCCAAGATCGCGGACGCCATTTGTCAGGCGGCGGACGAGGTGGCGGCTGGAAAGTTGGACGATCATTTCCCTCTGGTGGTGTGGCAGACCGGCTCCGGAACCCAAACGAACATGAACGTCAACGAGGTGATCAGCAACCGAGCCATCGAGATCCTGGGAGGACAGTTAGGCTCCAAAGATCCGGTCCATCCCAACGACCATGTCAACAAAAGCCAAAGCTCCAACGACACCTTTCCCACGGCCATGCACATCGCCGCAGCCACGGAGGTCCACCAAGTTGTCATCCCGGGACTGCAGACTTTGCACGACGCATTGCAAGCCAAGGCATGTATATACAATTTTTGTTTTTTTTACTTACATAAAATTGAATAAAGATACACTAGAGTGACGTCAGTACCACGTCTTGACACATCTGTATGCTACATATCCATTCAATAATAAAATACACACAATATACAGAAATAAACATGAATTGGCTGCATTTATCATGCATTTCCTTCTGCTGTGCACACCTTGTCACCATCTATGGCATTTTGCTACCAAAATATTTATTACATAGAGCAGCTGACAAACTACCAAAACAATTCCATACAAATAAAACATTGTGAGCCTCTCGAGAACAATAAGAGTACTGATTCTGACTCAAATCAAATTGTCTTTTTTTTTTTTTTACTTCCCCAGGCGGAGGAGTTTAAGGACATCATCAAGATTGGTCGCACCCACACACAGGATGCCGTGCCGTTGTCGCTGGGCCAGGAGTTCAGCGGGTACGTGCAGCAGGTCAAGTACAGCATAGAACGGGTGAAAGCGGCCATGCCGCGGGTGTATGAGCTGGCGGTCGGCGGCACGGCGGTGGGAACAGGCCTCAACACGCGCGTGGGCTTCGCCGAGAAGGTGGCGTCCACCGTTTCCGCCCTCACCGGGCTACCGTTTGTGACGGCGCCGAACAAGTTTGAGGCGCTGGCAGCCCATGACGCCTTGGTGGAGCTGAGCGGGGCCCTCAACACGGTGGCGGTGAGCATGATGAAGATTGCCAACGATGTGCGCTTCCTGGGATCGGGCCCGCGTTCAGGCCTGGGCGAGCTCATCCTGCCCGAGAACGAGCCGGGCAGCAGCATCATGCCCGGCAAGGTCAACCCCACGCAGTGCGAGGCCATGACCATGGTGGCCGCCCAGGTGATGGGCAACCACGTGGCGGTGACGGTGGGCGGCAGCAACGGCCACTTCGAGCTCAACGTCTTCAAGCCCATGATTGCCAAGAACGTGCTGAACTCGGCGCGCCTGCTGGGTGACTCCGCTGTCTCCTTCAGCGACAACTGCGTGTCGGGCATCCGGGCCAACGTCGAGAGGATCGACAAGCTGATGAACGAGTCGCTCATGCTGGTGACGGCGCTCAACCCGCACATTGGCTACGACAAGGCGGCCACCATCGCCAAGACGGCGCACAAGAAGGGCTCCACGCTCAAGAAGGTGGCCGTCGAGCTCGGCTACCTCACTGAGGAGGAGTTCGACCGTTGGGTCAAGCCCAGTGAGATGCTGGGACCCAAGTGAACCCGCTCAAAGTTCATCACGGACGCTTAATTTAATTGATGGGAATCATGTGGCTGGACTAAGGCAGGGGGAACCAATGCTGCATTGAAACAGCACACAAAGGAATGGGAATTTTTTTACATCATGTGCCATCCTAATTGTTTCCAAATGGCCTGTGGTTGATGCAATGTAGATGTATGAATTAAAAAGACATACTGATGCATCCTTTGCAGTTTTTCTTTAACATACTAAACATTTATGAATGAAAAGGTTTTAGTTTCAGAACAGCAAACATTTTGGGAGGAGTAAAGGCGCACTTTATCTTCAAGATGTTTTTGCGTGCGTATGTATATAATAAGCAAGAAAACTAGCCCGACAAGGACAATGAAATATCAAATTAAAGCCATTAGGTTTCTCATTACTCTTAAAAACAGACACTTGTAACTTTAACAGAAAATGACCAAATGTGATCACAGTAAGCAGCATTTAATTGTAAATAGATAAAATGGCATAACATTACGTTCAAAAAACAAAAATGGAACCTTTCTGCCCATTTATTTGGTCCAGCTGACTTTAGGAATATCGTAATGTTCTGTCAGGTTGTCCAGATGGCGATTGAAGTCCTGCAAAAAAAAAAAAAAAAGTTAAGACTATTCAATGCTGATTTTTTTTATCAAACATAACATTTTGTTTGAACCAAATAAATGCAATTACAAAATTTGGATGCTTGTGTAAGAACGTACCTCCACTCGATGCTTGTGTGTCTTGGAGGCTTTGTTTAGAATTCTTTCCATTTGCTGTCAGGAAAGAATTCAAACTCAGTTATGCGGAACTAATATTTTATGGGCGAAACATACTTCTCATCAGAAAATACAAAAATAAAAGCAGTTTATCCGTCATAGTCTTGCCTCAGTTAAGCAGTAAGATGCCTTTCCCGCAGTGCCACAAGATATACCTACCCTCTTTTCTTGCATCTTGTCAAAGGCGATTTGCGCAGGCGTCCTTTTGTCCATGAACGCCCGATTGGCCTTCGTCTCCTCGTCGTTCTGATTGGTTGTCATCTGCTCCATGCGACGCTTGCTCTCCTTGTCCTTCTTCTTCTTCCTGGAACATAATTATAGACATTTGCATCTGATTGACTGTCTGAGATGGGATTAATTTGGCACTAGCTGCATTACGGTAGACCCTCGTTTATTGTGAGAAATATCAAAATCCAAACCCATCTTGGTAAAGGTTTATGCACATTTTAGATATATTTGAATGCAAAACAAGGCTATAGTAACTGTACAAATTGTATTATCATTGTCCTTCACAATCAACTGTCAGTTGAGAGGACTCACAAATTAACATTACATTTAAACTTTGAACAAATACCTAGCAAATAATGTCAGCTAATATTTGAATATAGAACCCCAAACCAAGCTTAGGGGTTTTTAAATGTACGGTTAAGTGAACAAATATCAAGCAAAATATGTCAGCTAATGTTATTGTTAGCACAAAGGCTAACGCTTGGGCGACATTACCTGAAAACTAGTAAAAGCACCACCTCTACCAGGCAAACGTTGAAATGTTTGTTACTAACTAACCTTTGCACGGTACTTACTTTTTGCCAGAAGAAACGGTTCCAGCCCCCTTTATTTTTAGGGCACTTTTCTGTACATGCTCATACTCCGACATGTTTTCCTGAACGATGTTGTCGAAGTGTCTTCTTCTTCGGCTTTAATAGAAAATTGCAAAGCACCATTAGACCTGATTAGCGCCATCTAGACACTGATGACCAGACAGTAAAACTAACTTTCAATTAATATTGTAATGTTCCAATTTATATTTATATATTTATCTAAATCTATATATAAACGCACAATAAGGAGCTTTTTGGTTTGGAATCAAATATTAGATAAAATAGCATACCTGTAGTGTGTCTTTTTGTCCACAAGAGGCAGTGCAGATTTTAGAAGTAGTGTCAGAGTAGCCGGAAGTACGAGAAGTACCAGTATGAATGTCATGTTGTAGGTACGCTAATGTCGTCTGCAGTAAGCAATTTACTGTAAAAATGACCGGGCACACTTTATTTAGCGTCGCATTGTTAACCAGACACATTGCAAATGCGTCACTACTAACTCTCCGCAGGAATAACGCGTTAAACAAGTTACAAGCGTGTGGGTATGCGAAAAAAGTGGGTAAGTAGCTCTTAAGTAAAAATGTATTTCAGTTCCTTCAATGGCGATGTACTGTTTGCAATAACATTTAAATGTCGCTTGCTCCTGCAGTCGCTAAAGGCAAAGGAAAGGGAATGGTTAAAGAGGAGATGCAAGGACCAGAGGTATGCAAAGATCCAGTCAGACTGACTTCTTATGCAGTGGGTGTCAACATCTACAAACAGGGAGAAGACCCCAAACTCAAACCAGTGGAGGAATATCCAGAGTGGTGAGAACCACATATTTGGTTACCGATACAAATAAAGCTGCAAATAAGGGACAGGCATGATTAGATTTTTTGTTCTTGCTAGTTTTCTTCATACATTGTAGTCTAAATTGACAATTTCTTTTTCAGGCTCTTTCAGTTAAATCTCGAGGCACCACACAAGCTTCACGACCTGGAGGAGCATACCTGGGAGTACTGGAAGCGTCTCCGAAAGGAGAATATCTGGCGTCACAACAGATTACATAAAGGAAAGAAGTTTTAGACAACTGGATCGGACCGGGTTGTTTCTATCATGTCGTTTGCATTCAATGACTAGTTTTCATGTATTTGTATTTTATTTTCTAATATCCATCCCTCATTAAATTTACAGTATATACTTTCACCAATTGTGCATTCTTTTTTGCTCTAGTGTGTCTACTGGTATTATCCATCCTAGTCAATTGTCTTCATTTAGCGAAAACATTTGGCAAATCACACAAAAAATATTGTCTTTTGTCATTTCTCATCTCCCATGTACACTTTACTATGAAATGGACGGATATTTAGATATTTTTATTAAGGGGACATACAATAACATTTTAATATAGTGCCAAACAAAGCAAATAATCAAAAAAGTGTGTGTTTAATGTGAACAATTAGGTGATGTGGAAGGGGTGAAAACAACATCCCTCACCCAGCAGAGACCAGCTCTGACTGAGACCAGACAGTTCATTAGGTACACACGGGCAATCAAATGGTTTCCAATACAAGAGCTATTAAAGGAATCTTTACAACGGTAATCATTAGATATTCACCTATCAAATGTGTTAAAAAGCAACCAGATTTTACCCCTTTAATCATTTTTAATATATTCTAGATAATTTAATTTTGAGTCTTATTTTTAATTCCAGAAAAATCCCTTTTAAATGTATTCATCCGTTTTCAATTGCTTACCTTTTTTTTTTTTTTAATTACATTTTGTAATTATGCCTGTGTACCAAATAAACCGTCCACTAAGTGCATAGCTATCTCTGCCATCCGTCACACATGTGCAATTGCCTCTGCATTCCTCCATCTTCTCGGTCACACAAGTACATCTCGGGCTCCGGTTCTGAGGGGCTGTGGTGAGCCGAGCCGGGTCTGCTCATGGGGGATTGGTCTCGCCCGATGCCATGTAGTGGGGACGAGGCGGGAGAGGATGCATGCTGCTCTGGAGAGCTGCTCTCAGATTTGATGTGCATGCCCAGGAAAGGAGGATGCGATAGGGTAGAGGAGAATGGTGGTGAGGAGAAAGAGCAGACCCCGGTGGACATCCTGGGAACAACAGCAACAGGAGTTACCTAGTTATTGTCACCATGTATGGTAACTCTAGTATAAGAGAAAAAACAAAATTGTAACGCATCCTTACCCTTGACTTAAATGAGGGCCATGGAGCTGGTTTGAAGGCTGCGTTGTTTGCCAGGAGTTCACGGCGCCTCGCTGCAGACTCACAGAGTGATAGAAACTTGGCTGGCTGTAGTCTTCACAAAGAAAACTAAGTTAGAGGTCAAATGAAAAGAAGAGGAAACAAAGTGGAAGCTACCTGAAACCCCGGCGGAGGCGAGACCGTAACCAGCCAGGGTGTGGCCAAACAGCCCGGCTTTGCCCGTGGTGCCATGCAGGCCCGTCTGGTACAGGAGCCCCCGGCTCACGGCGGGATTCGGGCCGGTGCGTGAGCCCTGATTGGCCGGGAGGGTCAGAGGCGACAGAGGAGGGGGAGGAGTCTTCGGATGGAGACTTCGGCTCATGTGGGAGAAGACGGAGTAGCCGATACCTACGGAGGGAAGTGAAAAGGAGGATGTGAGCAACTGTGATACCTGTGCGTAGACACTTGTAATGACATCATCACAAAGACAGGTGCAATAATGATTGTAGATGGAAACCAAAAGATGGCCACAGCTGTAAAAAAAAAAAAAAAAAGTCATGCACCGCACACTTCCGTTTGGGTGATTGACAGCTGCACGCACTATTTCGAGTCTAAGGGAACAACTTCTGTGAGGACAGAAAAATGGAGGCTTCTTCTATACCGGAGTGTGGTGACATGAAGGAGGCATGAGCTGCTGCTGGAGCCGGGCTGGTGCATTTGAAGGCATTGTGGGGGGCTACACCGGGTCCGGATGAGACTGGGAAGCTGCTCTCCGACATTAGGAACTGCGCTTCTGGGGAGCGCAGGGGTGGAGCCTGGAGAGTGATATCATCATATTGACTCATGAGTCACTTAACGCAATTCACTACTGCTATTTTAGAGGACCAATCACCTGCATGCTTTCATCGCCATCAAGCTCAGAGGAATCCAGCTCAAGGCCTTTCCTCTTCAGAGTCTGACGATAAAATGCAAAATGAGATCCCGAGATGGGTTGGGGAACGACAAAGCAAGAAAATGAAAACCAAAGTTGTCGAAATTTCCGTACCTCCAGAATATCGGTGTTGGTGCGGCTTTCGTGCGGCTCACTGTACTCGGTGTACTTGAGGAGGACCTTGTCCATGTCGGTGCTGGCGTATTGGAAGAGTCGGTTGGTGCTGTTGAAGATGATGAGGGCAATCTCGCAGTCGCACAACACGCTCAGCTCGTACGCCTTCTTCATCAGGCCGAACTTGCGCTTGGTGAACGTCACCTGCGATGCAAATCATTCTTAGGTTAATTGCACAATTAGAGAAAAATAAATACCTTATTTGGAGTAAAATGAATAATTTTACAGAGCAAATAAATATAGATGAAAATAAAAATAACTCATTTCTGGTCAGCTCACCTGTCGGTTTCTCTGATCCACAATGCGAGAAATTTGTATTTTCTTTCTTCCCATCTTTCCTGCAGTTAGACACCTCTGTGAAAACACATTAAGGACAAATACAACAAAGTGTCTTTAAAATCCAAATCATTTTATTTGGAGTGTTTTTGAGCCACATGTCTCCCCTTGAGGTTTTCTAGCCAACAAAAAGAAAAACAATAAAATGGTTCTGACTAACGGATGTCATCATGCATACCGCAATCCACCCATGTCATCATGTACGCTCCCTTTCTTCAATTCTCATCAGGGCCACGCATGAGAGAAGAGTGGGTGGCTCGTACCCGTTGACAACACTATTTTCCTTCGACTGCCAGCCTCTCACCATTGGGCGACTAACCTTCGTAAAAAAAATGTCATCCGTCACGTACAGTATTTTTAACCCGGGTCTCTTGGGGACGAGCGGCGCGGTCGGCCGCCGCTGCCGGCCCGGCTCGGCCCGACGAGCCAGACAGTGTGGGTGTTAGACTGTGTGGACTTTAGGGGCCATGCTAACTTTAGCCTACGTCGCCTCATGGGGGTAAAAATACAACATGCTTGGGACTTGAGCCACTTTCGATGAATCGAAATCAGCCTTAAAAAAAATTAAAAAAATCATTCGTATCACTCGGGCCCTAATAGTGGAATTGATTGTCGATTAATTGAGGCGAAATGATAGGCAGGTCAGAGGTGAGATTCAAAACTCAGAACCTCCAAACTCTCGTCTGAACCCGTGACCTGTCTGTCTAGCCCGGAGGAGTTTTCGCTGGTTTCCCTTACTCATTAATGCACTTGTATTTCTATATTTAGTAACGCCCCCTCGACTGATGATGATGATGCCTTGGCGGATACGGCGGCAGCGTTTCCCACGACCCCTGACCTGTGCGCGTACACAAACATCTTGGGCATTTAGGGAAGAGATGCCCATTGTATTACCTTATAAAGTGGCGAGATCATCGTATTCAGATCAAGTCGTATCAAATTTGATTTGCTTCGTGAAAATGTGCTCTAAAATGAAAGCAGAGTTGCGCAATGTTGAATAAGCCCTTCTCTCAAACTGAGCAATATTCGGGCCCATGTAAAGATAGAACCATCTTCTGGCTGACATCATTGCACATGAGAGTGAGGTCAAGCGGTTCAACTATGAGGCCTTTGCCAAGTGCAGCGATGTGCAGGAAATATTTGTCTAATTTTAAACAGGAGTTAATTGAATTGCTTTTGATATTTTTGATCGAGTCGACATGGCAACACAAGTGAATCTGCCCACCTATGAATGCATCTGGACGGGATGCAATTTTGCTCAGTCAGCACGCTTCCAAATAAGTTTTTAAAAAAAGATTTCCGCGCACAAGTTAACCTATTGCACCGCTGACGTCGGTTTAAGAATAGCCTGAAATTGCCGAGCATCTCTTTTTATAATCAAAGACTACGTCTTGCACAGCAACACCAGTTATTTCAGCACAGAAATGAAATGTATTCAAATCTCACCTAATTGTTGATCACACTCGTTTGCACATCAATGAAGGCACAGGAGACGTCCGATCCAGAGGATGAAGTGAGTGTGTGAGATGGTTGGTGTGTGTCTCAACGGAGATGACAACCTGATGAAGAAGGAGAGCACTGCCCTCACACAGCTGGGTTGACTCAAACCGCCCTCCTCCTCCGCCTCTTGTCACCATGCATGCAAGCCAATCCAATGCAGACTCCTTTTTTGTTTTGCCATTTTCGCATCAATGGACCACCTAGTAGAAACACACAGAAGACAAATTGCGGCTAATATTTTTTCTGAAAATAAGATTAGAGGTGGACAAATGTTTGCGCTCAAGGGCTACATTTGATATTTTGACATGTGAGCCAGGTTATTATGAAAAGTAAAATATGTTTGTTGAAAATTTTATTTGTTTAAAACAAATTTGGAAAAAAAAAAATAGGGATTTTTTTTTTTTTTACAATTAACCCACAATTCAATTACTATTGTTTAAGAAAAATGAGCCAGGACTTCCTACTTCAAGCTGGTTATTACTAGCCGCAGCATAACAAAGATGTGTATTTATTCAAAACACAACTTAAAATAGTCTGCAGTATCATATGGACACAAAAAGAAAAAAAATATTAGAAAAAAAATAAAATAAAAATAAAAAGCAAACCAGAACTTCTCAACTGGTACTGACGCAGAATGTTGCCATCAAACTGCTAGATCTTGAATTGAAGTTTGAGATCTGCCATTTATTTCGCTACAATTGGACTTGATCACAAAGAAAATAAAAGAGCCTGTTGCAAAGTCAACAAGGATACATATTAACAGTCAGTTGGGAGCCAGATGATTGACTATTTTGAGGATGTGACAATGCGATGCACTAAAAATAAGAAACATATGCAGTTGGATAACACGCAATCTTACATTGGAAGCGACTGACAAAAAAAGATGTGCACTGATGCAATAGTTAGCAACAAACAACCTCCGGGAAATTGTGCACTCGACTCCCAGTGACCTAAGGGGTCGTTGTTGGCCTTCATGGAGATGTCTGTTCAAAAATGTATTTGTGGCAAACATTAACGGACCTTGACGGAATTTGCTACGTGCGCTTTTGCCATTCAGTGAGCGACTTACTGGCGAGATCTTCCTGCCACTTGACTGAAACTTCTCACTTCTACTTTCGGCAAGTTACAGCATGTGTCTAAGCCACAGTCTTCAGAAATAGCCTTTGTGATTTTAATCATTTGTGCCACCACGTCAACTCTTCTTCCATTTTGGCTTTGACATGATTCATTAACAATACTGATATGCCAAATTTGCCTTTCTGTGACTCTTCCAGTCTCTGTTGCAATTGACTTAATTTGACCTCTAAACTTTTGAATGCACGTTAAAGTACGTTTTTGCACAATTTGCGTGTTCATATTTGTCATCAAGATTAAATGAAATCACCCTGTTTGGTTTTATGGAAGAAAAACATCCATTGTGTCTAAGAAATTAATAATCTGGGGATTCGACGCACATCACATGGGTGAGGAGGAGGAGGGACGTTCACGCGCCCTCGGAAACACCACGCTCGACATGTAGACGCACTTTTTGGACTACTTCAACCCAAGACAACTTTTTACCTCTTTGAATCCAATTAGGAGAAGATGACGTACTCTTATATTCAGCGGTCCGTCGTTGTTCTGTCTCTCCTGGGGATCCTATCGGCCATTATGTCCGTTTTATCGGTCATTCTGATCTTCCAGCTGCAGCAACACACGGCCATGAAGGACCACAGCCCCTCGGTCGTACCGACTCACATTCGAGCCTTTCTGCCTTCGGTATCCACGGTGCTGTCGGCTTTGTCACTCACCCTTAACCTGAGCTCGGTGGTAGTCTGTCTGCTCCATGGCTACTTTTCCACCGAGGTGTGTCGAGGGGAATTGGATAAAGAAAGGTAAAAGTTCTAAAATCCACCTGTCCGTAAAGGCTACATCCGGCTAATTTGCACATCACGGTTGTTTAAATTGGACCAAAAAGTAGTTCCGGTCAAGTTTTAACAATCAGGTTTTAAATCCCCGGCGACCGCATTGTAGCCAAATAATATTCTGTATTCATGCGCGCATTTAGTAAATTAGGGGTTCTGCAGAAATTTTGATATTTATTGATATCATCAACCGAAAAGTGTGAGCCAACGTACACGTTATATATAAATAAAAAAAATTGGCCTGTTTAGTTTGACAAAGTTATTTTTCTGTTTTATATGCACAAATGGCAACAGATGGATAAAGGAAAGGGTTTGTGTTTCTAGTAAAAGCCAGGGATCACATTTTAGCTTCATGTTCATAAAGTTAAATGTAGTTGAGTAGTTAAAAAAAAAAAAAAAAAAAGTTGTGAATAAAAAGTTGACAGTATCATGGCCGGGCCTCTCAATTCCAATAAGCCTTCTTTTCATTCCTTAGTCAACACACAGCCTCGAGCTTGCCCTTTCTTACGTCGACTTACAAATCCAGCGAGCCCCCTCCCTCTGGAATGTGTGAAACAGTCTGAATAATAATGTGCTTTTAAATTTGTTGACAAATATTGTACATGTGCAATTGAAGGCGCTGGTTTGTAAACATAGGGGGGGGGAAAAAAGCACCAGTGGGTCAATCTATGAAATTTGTCTCTACAGAGCAGACTGGTTCTTCTTGGACACCAGAGCCGAGCGACATGTGGCCATCGGGTTGTTCTGCCTCGGAGTTTCAGTCTATTTAGCAGGTATAAACCAAGGGTGGGAATCACACAGTTTGAAAGATTGCTTAACAACTCGAAATGTAGTCTTTCATATTAATTGATGGTTTATTGGCTTTTGTTTTGATCATAAACCTAACCTGACAAAAGAAAATCACATTTAAAGGCATTTGCAATCTTCGAGTTATTCAGCTCTTAAAATGGATATAAAACATTACTGTTAATTTGATTTGCTAACGATACATCACAACATTGATCATTTGTCCCACTGTGGTGTCCTCCAAACAAAACGGCTTCTAATGTCCAAAATGTCGGCAGGGAAGTCAACAGCAGAGAAAGAGCACTGCTTGTTCTTGTCCATTGAGCCCAGGAGAACAATGCAGCCTTTGAGCAGCATCCGTGACTTAAGTGTTTTTTTTTTTTTTTTTTTTTTTTAAGCCGAACCTGGCAGAGCTGGGCTGCTCTGTTCCACTGAGCAGCTTGTGCTTGGTTACGAATTGGGATTAGGGCCTTTACCGCCGCACGTCAATCAAGGAGCACAAAATGACTAAATGCTGGGAAGCGGTCACATTCCAGAGTTGTGCCTCTCGATAGCATCCCTCTGCATACCCGAATCCACCGTCCTCTTTCTGCACATAAAATAAGACCAAAAAAAAACTTCTAAGAGACTTCATTCTAAAACAGACAAACCTTTCCTCATCTCTTTCAGCTATGTCCATTTTTATGCTGCTCATATTTGAGGCCGAGACAGGAATCGCCAGCGCTTGCGTCCTGGCCTCCGGCATCTTGATCCTTCTAGTGGTAGTGATCCACTTCCTTGTCAAGGTTTCGCGAGTGGCTAAACGCAACCGAGAAGACCGTCTCCAAACTCTCTTTCGCAACGAGCACAGAAATAGCAGCAACAGTGCCGTGTCTTGGCCCTGCGAGCTAAAAATCGGTGTGGACAAACTGCGAGTGCCTCGTAGAGAGTCGCACCTCCAGCATCAAATGTCGCTCACACCTTCCGGCAGCCCCAGACACCAACCGCAGGAGGAGTACTGCCCGGTCGGAGAAGAACCGCAAGACCGTTCCAGCAACGTTGACGGCTACAGCGGCGGCGGCGGCTGTCCTCGCTCGCACCGGAGTTTATCTTCAGACTCGGTTTTACTAAAAACTAAACCCTGGAACGGCGTCAACAACGAGATGAGGAGTGTCCTGGCGCGTAAATCTGGCATTTCGGCAAAAGACTCAACCCTGGTGTAATGCGGAAGAGGATTTCATTTCATGTAATAGCTTTAAAGATTCCAGACCACCTGGAAATGGAGCTAAAAATCCACTCTGATGACTCCATCATTAATCAACTGATAAATTAATCCAGTGGTGATCATGTACTGTATATAATTTGTATTCTACAATAATGTCATGATTGACAACCTAGTGTGCTGTGAGAAGTTATCAGATGTGCCACAAGAAATTTTAAAAAACTGGACAGTATACAACAAAGAGCCATATGTATAGTTCTGTATGCAATAGATTGAAACAAGTCAAATAGTTTGACATACTGTGAAAAGCAAACGTGATATCTGCTATCCAGAGGCTGATCTGTACTGAGTTTTTGTATAAAGGAGATGTGCCTTGAGTGCAGTTGTCCTTTGAATGAATGCATTTTACAGCTAAACTTTGTCTTTTTTGTAGGAACCAAAATTTGGATATCTCCGCTTTATTCCTTGCATATGTTTGTACACACATCTTTGTTACGGAATGTTGTCCCAAATGTTCTAGCAGCAATATGAATTAAATCAATCCTTGGAAAAATACACTTCTCTGGTACTTGTTTGCCAATAGGAGGAGCTACTGACCTTGCACAAAGCTCTGTCATGAAGATGACGAGGCTGTTGAGGGATGTGAAGCAGCAACGAGGGGACTGGGAGAAGGGTTGGCAATGGCATCATGCAGAATTTATGCAATGTGGATGAAGGTGGTGGAGGGGGGGAACAAAAACTCATAAAAAATGATATATAAAAGAAAAAACACCCTACCAAATGATTGGGTGATGTATATATAAAGAAATAATGGTTACGTATACATCACCGCTGCTTTCTTACCTGCGTCCTTGAGAGCCGCTGATCTGCTCCTTCAAGCTGATGGCTTGTCGCAAGAGGCTGTCGATGTTTTTGAAATACATGCCGCTGTTGGCCATGCCTCTTACGGCACTGTGCAAACAACAACAAAAGTCTCAGTAGACTCCTTCAAAAGTATAGATACACAAATATCCATAATGACAAACCTGCATGCATATTCAACCGAGTAGATGGCTCCTTGACTCTGCTCCTCCCAGCTCTGCATGTCGGTCTATTGGAGAAATGATGGCAAAAGAATATTAGAATCTGTAGTGGCACTAAACATGATGACGTCTACCAAGTTAAAATCTCTATAATTGTGCCAATTAAGTTATCACGGAAAAGATCTTATATGGGATCTGCGGTATCCAATTTAGAGTTTAAGGACCTTTAATAGTCATTAAATTGGGAGGATTGACACACCTTATGTTGCACCAGCTCTGGCAAGGACCTCCTAACGTGCTCCTGCAGTCTGTACAGCGCCACGGACGGTTCGTTAGCCAGGACGTACATGCTCTCCGTGAACTTGTCACTCACTGTAGGTGTATAAAATAATAATCACAACAATAAAGTAATATGAGTAGTAGAAATTAAAACGGTGGCGGAAATAGAAACGTCTTTGTGGCTAACCCCAGCTAGTAATCGGCTAGCAAAAGTTAAGTTCCACTTGACACTTACCTCGTCTGACTTTGAGCTGCATTTCTTGGTCTTCCATAATGAAATATGTAAATTAAATTCACCAATAAAGTAATAATTATGACAATAACACGTCTTTTGACTCTCTGATAGGCACTACTTCCGTGTTGTGAATGATGCTGTGCATCGCCTAAAGCCACCGGACAGGCAAAACAATAGTTCCGCCTTCACAAAATATGAATTCTCTCGAAAACACAATTAATTCAAACCTGACGTGGTGTAATTGGGGGAAAAAACAATTTTTTAAAATGACCACGGGCTCTTTTAATAATAAAAAAATCACCATGTAAATATATATATATATATATATATATATATATATATATATATATATATATATATATATATATATATATATATATATATAGTAAGGCTTTTTTTTGTAAAAAACAAAACAAAACATGTATAGTAAGGCTTTTTTGTAAAAAAAAAAGACCATGTATAGTAAGGCTTTTTTTTTTAGTTAAAAAAAAAGACCATGTATAGTAAGGCTTTTTTTTTTTAGTTTAAAAAAAAAAGACCATGTATAGTAAGCCTTTTTTTGGGTAAAAATAATGACCATGTATAGTAAGCCTTTTTTTGGGTAAAAATAATAACCATGTATAGTAAGTACCTGCCCACACACAAGTCAGAGGAGTGTACCCCTGTCTGGGACAAAACAAAAACAACACTGTGTACATTAGACAATTCATAGAACTGTTTTATTTCATAATCATTCTGAGTGAGTCCAAAGACACACACACACGCACGCACACATACATACAGCCATCTATTTATACTCAGGTACAAATAGATGAATATACACAGATATACATACATAAATCCACATTTCTGATATGTATTCATTTTTTTAACCATGCTATGTCTCTGTAAAGGACTCTTCCTATTGGATGACACACAACACACACACAACACAGCTTGAACAAGTTGGAAGAATCCCTACCGGCTTGCATGTACAGTAAAATCCACCCAACAGCTGCATGCAGCTCCTTCTCACGACCGAGGAACATTACTCAGCAAATCACGCAGATTGAGATCGTCTCTCGGCCAAGCAGCAAAAATAAAACCAAAGAAAAATAACATTCTCCATTTCCGATGGAAAATATATCTGTATATCTTTCTATATATATTCTTTTTTTTTCTTTATGTACACATTCTCAGGAGCACAATGACGAGAAGGAAAAATAAATAGATAAACCGCAGGAGTGAAAGAAAATCATCTAATAAGGCAAATTGAAAGGAAAGGAGGTGAGGACCAGTACAAAATATTGCTGCTATGCTTTCCAGCCGCGATGACGGTAGATTGAATACACATGGTGAGCAACACGCTGGCGTCTGTTACACACAAAACATAAAAATCAAAGAACATTTGTGACGATGTGTTCAAATACGACTGAACCGCCAAAGTCCACCATTTTTTTTTATTTTTTATTTTCTTACTAGGAATGTAGTTTGACCTCTGAGGCGTATTTTTCCCTAACTGGTTGTTGACCTTTGAGGCGTTGAACTTTGGAGGTTGCATTGGATTCCCATTCACACTGAATCGGATTCATATTCAATAAACTGCATTAACAACACTATGCGCTACTTGGTGGAGGGTGACCATGGTAACGGGGGGAGGGGGTGGGGGTCCTGCTTGTTAAAAACTCCATCGTGATGAGAGACGATTTTTACAATGACACATTACCAGGGTCATTTGATTACTGCAGACCGGACTAGTTATGTAGTATTAGGGGTGATGGCATCGAATTAGAAGGCAGGCTACTCTTTGGGGGGGAAAAAAATATGATATCGAAAAGTGCCGCACTCATTGATGCGCCCAAATGATCAAAGCTCTTTGGCTGAAAAATTGATTTTTAAAATCTCGGAACAATCTTAAATAAATATTAAATAAATAAATACATGTGCAGAGTAATACATTACGTATTAATAATTTTCAAATCAAATATAGCTTGCTGCTTTGAGCTGGTTGGCAATATGCGGCAGCCATGTTGGAGAGGCTCCCGCCCAGCATTCTCAATATTATATATATTTCATGTGTCTCATAAACGTCTCATTAACATGTCCCTTCACATAAGTGACAATGGCAACCCACACCAACATGTCCTGCTCCAACATAGGCGCCTCAGGGGCAACTGAAGGCGAGCCCGATCGATGTTTAAGTGAACTAAGACGTATGCGTGTCACGTCAAAAAACATACAACACACGAGCATACTTGTACTATGCCACGTAAACACAAGTATCACATGTAAATGGCAGGGACCTGTCTGCTACGCCACTGTGTTGATTTCTCTCCCCCCTCTTGAGACAGAAAGATTGCATTCGACCGTTGAGGAGGTTTTGGACTTGGGCTGGACGATCCCCTTCATGCCTTTCAGTCAGTAAGCAGGGTTTACTGCAAGGAAATTGATGAATGAAGACAGTCAATGCATAGAAATATAGTCTGATGACAAGTTAGCATTGTATCAGATAAAGTGCTTTCTTACATTATGCTAACAGTTAGCATGATATTATTATTATTGCAAGATGTGGGATCCTTATCACTCTCTTGTGTGAGCGTTCTTTTGATATAGGATTCATTAGAATTGACATTAATTGCCTACTTTTCCATACAGTAGGCATCCTCTCATGTTAGTTATTTTTCTTATTGGAAAAAAAACTTTGGGGGTTTCGAACAAATGAATGCCATTTCCATTCATTGCAATGGGGAAGGATGATTCTGAAATATTTTGGGCTTTTTGCAAAAGTTTCTCTGGCTTTTGTTTTTAAAATGGCATAGCGATCATCTGAGCAGGCTGATGACGTGGCATGGTGCATGCAGCTTGCTACTGAAGAAACACGGGGTGCACTAAACAGTCACTCGGTGACCGTTTGCACCCGAATGAATGCTGCGATGCACGGGGCGGGGAGGGTTTGATGGACCTGAGAAGCATCAAAACTGCTTCACATGTGGAGGATTCTTCTGTTACGGTGTATTGCTTCTCACTTACTGTCTCTCTTTCCCAATCCCCATCTGGCAGGGCCTTAGACTCTGAGCCATAGTGTAGCGGAGAGTACACCCAGGTCCTGTCCTCTGGAGGCTGGTTTGTTTGTTTGTTTTTTTTACACGCCAAACACAGCAGAGGGTGCCAGGGGGACAGAGGAGAGGGCCAGTGGCACAGAGATAAGCGGCGGCGGCGGCAGTAGCAGGCAGGCAGGCGGGCGGGCGGGAAGAAAGATGCAGGAGGTCGCAGGAGGAGAAAAGACAAGACAGGAAATGAAAGTTAGGGGATGCATAAAGGGGGCGAAATGTTGCCTAGACAAGCTCGTGTTAATCCTTCAAGCCAGAAGCGGCGCTTATTGCACAGTGTGTTCGAGTCCAGGGTCTTCTAGGTCATGTGAGTGATGAAAAAGGGGAAGGGTGATAGATTCGAGGCTTTATCACTGTAAAATGCGAAAGTACCATCATGCAAACATCTTTGTCAGGTGAGGAGCCGGTCATGGAACGAATTACGTTCTACTTTGGAGGTTTCACGCCACCGAGTCTAATCTAAAACTGATATCCGACGCCTGGCTGGGCTCACTTACTGGCCAGCCGGACTGCCACTTGCTCCTCTGACGGAGAGGTGGGACCACCCAAGTCCTTCCGTCGGGGAACTGACCACGACAACGGGGGGGAAGGAGATGACAAATGGACAAACGTGTAAAAAGAAGAATGAGAGGGAAAGACGTGACATGACTAAGGCGGCATGCCGAGATGAGAATGAAAAAACAAAAAAACATCCGCTTCAAAAACATGCTTAAGTGTACGCCTTGGCATTTCTCGCTTAACCCTGAATTTTTATCTTCAAGTCAAAAGCAGCAACATGAGAGCCAGTGCTCACTACTATGCCGCCCCGTCCGTCAACATCTCTGTGGGAGAGCATTAAAAGTGTGCTGTGCGGTCTTACAAAGTAGATATCCGTGACCGGCACGTCGTCCTCGTCGTCCACCGAAGCCTGGCTGGTGCACCCTGAGCCCGACGCGCAGCTGGGTGTCTCCGCCGCCGGCAGTTTGGGACTGGACGGAGTGGCCTCGGCAGATGCGGGAACGACGACGACGGTGGGCGAGGAGGAGGAAGCTTCGGGAGCTTGAGAAGCAGCGGAAGAAGCAGCGGCGGCCTCCTGAGCCTCACTGCTGGAATGAAAGAAGCATTTGGTTGCGTGGCCTTGATCCTTTGTTGTTCCTAAACACAGATGAGGAAAGTCCACACTGCTCCGAGGGAGCTTTGTGCACCTGATTGGCTGAAGGGATAAATGCAGATGTTTGTGTTTCTGATGCTCACAAACCTGCGCCCTGCCATCCTTCCAGACACTTTTCATCACTTTAGATTAATTCTCAGCTAGAGAGATGAGATTAGAGCCGCTTTTTTGTACAGCTGAACAAAAATCAGGTTAAAATGTGCCCAAAATGAGGTCATGGTGGCTTTACGGGAACTGCCTCGGGGCCCCCAGGACCACTGCCCTACTTCTTCTTGCTGGTTACCCCAAATTGGTCTCATAATCTCCCGGCAGCACTTTTAGGGACGTCATTCATATTTAGGCTAAATTGAGGTCACACATGGAAAAAGAGCTTTGTGTCTGGTACCTGGGTTCGGGAGACGGCTGCGGAATGGAGAAGGTGGGCTCGCTGTCGTGTCTCTTTAATTCCACCTCCACTGTGATGGTCTGCTGATCTTCCTCGCGCACACGCAGCTCCTCCTGGGTCCTGCGCCCATGAAAACACAACACACACCGATGTAGTCTAGTCTGAAAACCAGGTTTCCGAAATTTCCAGAGCCATACCTTCCATCGTGGCTGAGAGATTGTGTGTATCTCCTGGGGTCAAATGAAACAGCATCAAATAGAAGCAGGAGTCAAAGGGCAGGTCAGGAGCGTAGGGTGCTAGCTAGCTACCTGTAGCGCGGGTGCTCGACGGTGTCACAGGGAGATCGTTCCGGGATGGACAGAGAGGTGGTGGAGGAGAGGGTGGTGGCGATGGACGCCGTGGTGGCCTCCTCGAACGACGGAGGCGTGCACGGGAGATCGGCCCGCCCTAACGAAAAAAGAACATTGGAACAACCGCGAATAAAGAAACAACGCAACTACCTTCGTCTTCCAGCGTGGGGAAACTGCGAGCGCCTCTCAAGTCGTAGATGTTCTCGTCTCTCTCGGAGGTCAGCTGGCTGGCGGACCAGGCTGCGCCGGGACCGCCGCACTTTGGCACGGTAAGCGACACGCGGCCCTTCTTGGATGGAGACGATTTCAAAGCTGCACATGTTACACAAAGCATCTCTTAGGAGCAGAACTCCTCAATAGCAACAACTTCAGACATTCTCCCTCTTGAATTTTTAACGAAGGAACCGTGTTCTTGTGTTACTATGATGGATGGGAATGGAAGTTGACTCCTACTTTGACTAGAGAGCGTCTGAACTCTCCCACATGATGCCAAGCAGCACCGAATAAGGCAGTTTGAAGACTATCTGCTATTTCCTTCCCACGCAACAGCGCTTTGACTATGTAAGGCAGCGGAATGGACTCACAAGAGCTCTTCCTGAAAACAGTGCTGCTCATGAACTTGAAGAACCTGTCGGCGTAGAATCCGGGCCGGTGGACCGAGACAGTGTCCTGTGGGCAGAGATGAATGAGATTTAAAAAAAAAAATAGAATGCCGGCAGATTAACCGATCAATTAGATCCTCTTGTGTTCCATTTTACTAATGTATGTCTCTGGGTCAAGCCACTCAGCAGAGCAAGGATCATAAACAAACACAGGCAGACATTATTGATTCTCCAGCCGGCTGATGGCGGACATCCTTTGGAGGCAGAATAACGCCGAGGCAGACCAAAATGAGTAAGGGAAGCCCATTTTTAGCGTCAAACGATATTGGCGCGTTATTAAAAGCTCACCCCGTCGTGCACCAACGCCTTCCACGTGTGCTCTAGTTTCTTGATCAACCTGCGCAGACAAAGAAAGGCGGGGCGATATGGCTGACGGCCGTGTGAAGCAAAGAGAGAAGCTAACGGCGCCGCTTACCTGTACGACTGTAAGATGTCAATGATGCCCACGTAGAGCAGAAGTCGTTCTCCTTTGCCATTGACGGCAGGGATGCCGCCCATCCTGAAAGACAAATTCGCAATGAAACCGTTTTAGGAAGCGTCAAACGCGACATTTGGTCGGCTCCTCTCACGTGTCTTCGGTGTCGATAGAGCCTCCGCAGGCGGCCCCGCCCTGGATGGACTCCATGGCGGTGGAATAGAGAGCCTTCTGCTGGGCCATGGGCCGTTTCTCGTCGCTGTCGCCTTGGGAGCCTTCCATCTGCCGCTCCCTCTCCGCCTGGTCCATGTTGTGAACTCCCAGCAGGAGGCTGTAGTCCATGATCTTGAAGCTTTCCAGCACCTGAGCAAAATGCCATGACAGTTAGCTCCTAGCATGCTAGCAAATGCCGCGTTTAAAAGTTACCAAACTTACCAAACAGTCCCTCTGCAGCGTCTTGACCAGCGCGTTGAACGTGTCCTGATCCAGCATGAGTCCATCCTGCAGGTCCTGCATAAAGTCCAGGTCCTTGAAGGTGGGCCGCGCCTTCTCGCGTTCCTTCTTGGATGCTCGCCTCTTGTAGGTGGAGCCCTTCAGGTCATACTTGAGATGCATTCGCACCACGCGGGGCAGCACGTTGTTCATCACCACCACGCGGATGTTCTTGCCGCCCGACTGGACGCAGTAGAGGCCGAAGAACTTGGGCAGCAGAGTACGAGGGTTCTGATTCAAGTTCTGGAGGGGGTAGAAATCATCCATCCATTTTTACTTATCAGATTATTATTACTACGGAGCCACGTTAGAAAACAAGTGTTTTTTTTTTCTGTGTGGACTTCAGAAGAGGAACTGAAAGATCATGTTTTGCCCTCAGCGGCCACGCAGAGATGTCGAACAATGCGACACGTGAGGAGGGCTGGGGGGGGGTATGGGAATGCAGATTAATGCGTGCCAAACATAAAAAGGAAAATAAGCTGCTGAGTGTGAGAACGGCCAAAAGAGCGGTAAGAGCTTGCTCACTCAGCCGTCCACCTGCGACAGACATGGGGAGCTGACTGTGGGTAGCAGCGCTCACTAATTGGCTTCTTGTCTCCTTCAGTGTGTGTGTGTGTGTGTGTGTGTGTGTGTGTCTGTCTTGACCTTGGCATGGGTTTTATCTCTTGAAGCAGACCTCCACCGCCAGGGCCGAAGCATTTGTCATCAAGAGAATTGCTAGTATGACGATCCTAGTCTAATGGAAATGATGGTGTCAAACCCGAGGCTCGAGGGCCAGCTCCGACCGGCCACATCGTTTTAAGTGGCCCACGAAGGCAAATCATGACACTTTCAGGGTTTTGCTGGATGTATGACGCGCACGGCGTATGCTCCCCTACCATGTAGTAGCCCGGCAGCAGCTTCTGTAAGAACTCCGCCTCCTTGTGCATGACCGTCTTGATGATGAACTCGTCGTCCTTGGTAAGATAGAAGACGGAGCCGCTCGCGCCGGGATTGGATAGCTCAATGAGTGGCTCGTTACATAGGGAGTACTGCGGAGGACACGGGAAATATTAAACCTCACACTACTTTGACTTGCAAATTAAAATATACAACAAAAAGGTACAGTCACCCAAAATACACATTTTTGGAAGTGGGAGCTGTAATTATATTATTGGACAGTCCCTAAAAACATCTTCAAAGTGCTTTGTTGTAGTAAAAAAAAAAAAGTCCTGCATTTAATGACAGAACTGGCTGCTTACTGAGGAGCATCATCATCATCATCATCATCAGCAGCAGCAGCAGCAGCAGCAAGCTGTCCATCCTTATTCTGACACCCACACTGCTCAAGAAGACCAACTGCCATTTTCTGAACGTGCACGTGCATCCATCCATCTATCATTTACCAAGTAGTCGTCGGGCCTGATGCCAAACAGTTCCCGGAAGTAGCGGAAGGCCACGGGGGCGTACGTTTTGAAGCGGAAGTCTGGGAAGTGATGAGCTGGAGTGAGGTTGCTCCCTTCGCTGAAGACAAATAAACAAAGCTGATTAAAAATATGACTAGGGAAGAACATATTAAAAAAACAAGGGTTGACAACCTCGGGAAGAAGATGCTCTCCACCACGTAGAAGTCCTGCATCAACACATCCCTCTCGGGCTTGGAGCTCAGGTTGCCTACCGTGTAACCGATTCCGAGCTGGATGGCTCCTTTCAGGGCAGAGGAGGTGGTCTACGAAAGGGGGGGGGGGTATGCTTTTCTCAATATTTATCTACTCTACATGCATATATATATATATAGCAACCTTTTTGTAAGTGGTTTCTCCAGAAGCATCCACCCCTCTGTGGCCAATTTTCTTCCCCTGACCGGGAAGGCCCGAGGAGGACGGCATCTGAGGAGCAAAAGAGACCGTTGATGAATTGTGAGCGAAGAAAATGGAAGGACAAAACATAATTACCTCCGTGATGAACGCTTTCCTCGCAGCATCTAGAATCGAGACAGAGAAGAGTCACATTTAATTACGCCAGTCAAATAGGTGACGGAATGAGTGTTACCAAGTGGGTACAACCTGAAAAATATTTTTTTTTTTTATCTGCTGTATCTTTTGTCCCATCAATTAATCACCATCAATTTACAACTCCAAAACATAAAATCACTACGACAACTTGTTTAGATTATGTGGTAAATCTATAGGTGCTCCTGTTTTGGTTAGCAATAGAGGCTCAGCAGTTAATCCTATAACATATGGACAAGGCAACTTTTGTGCCCTGTTTGAAGTCATCCGAAATGAATGACGCAGTCGGGCAGCGCGGTGGCCTAGTGGTCAAATTGGCGCACGGTGTCTGTTGGTGAAACCATGTGAGGAATTTGAGTGAATCAAATGATGTGAATAATGCGAAGCATAGATGTGTAAGCTCAGGAGCAGCTTGAGTGTGCAGCCTTTCTCTTATCTGCCTCTCGTGGAGCGCTCATGTGACCAGGCAACAGTAAAGCCTGTTTTCCGCCCCTCCTCCCCCTCCTCATGCTCTCCTTCGCTTTCCCGCTGTCACACACGGTCACGCAAGAATGAACACGCCGAGGCACAAGCACGTGCAACGGCAGCCGTGCTGCAATGTGAGAAAATGGAGGAATGAAGAAATGTTTTCAGATCACCAAATGTCCGGATGTTTGTTTGTGTCTGTGTTCGAGCTAGCGTGCAAATTGGCTGCTTCAGGTCAAGCGGCCATGTTGGACTTATGCATCCAACTGAAGGTTGCGCCACCACGCGTGTGTGTGTGTGTGTGTAACAAAATGGAACGTTAATGTGGCACAAAAACAAAATCGATAGGAGATAGTCCCAGAGCGTAAGCTAAGTAAGGAGATGTCACTGAGATGATTGTTAATTATCTTGTCAGAGTGATGGAGCATCTGGCGATCGATTTGTCTTCACTTTTCTTGCCAGGACAAAATATTTGGGGTAATGTGCTCCGAGCATCCAGGATGGACACATCCATTGTGTGTGTGTGTGTGTGTGTGTGTGTGTGTGTGTGTGTGTGTGTGTGTGTGTGTGTGTGTGTGTGTGTGTGTGTAGGATTAGGAATTAAAATATTTTTTCATTCTGATTCGTCGATGAATCGGCAATAATAATCGACATTCTTTCGTTACAGCCCTAGACCGGCTTATGCTGCTATCTGTATTCTCCACTGCAGCGGGCCAAAGCTGTATTGTCCTCTACTGTCAGAGCGGATCTCAACCCTTGGATCATACGACAAGTGTGTGTCTGTCTGTGTGTATGTCTGTGTGTCTGTGCGTATGAGAGAGATTTGAGTGGTTGGCCTTTGGCGACAGGGACGCCAGCAGACCTAATAAAAAGCTTGGCGTCTGCAGCTGGTGGGGAAAGAAATGTATTATATATTAAGATATTTCCCACTTTAAAGCACTCAATCCCTTTTTTTTTTTTTTTTTTGCACTAAATAAGCCAAGAAAGGCCAGAATTAGAGTCTTCTCAACCTGGTCACATGATTGGAACTTGGCGCAGGTCATCAATATCGTCTGAAACTTTAATTGCAATTTGCCCTATTGGCCAAGAGATGGCGGTAGATTTTCCCATGAAAGACAAGTAGCAAGATTTTTTAAATCAGCTATTAATGCTGGTGCGTATGACAGCAACACGCCACCAGGAAGCTTGAGGACATCTTGTACTGTGCCCGTGGGGGACAGACGAACTGACAATTTTGTCAAAGGAAGGAGCTAAAATCAGCTCAGTCCTGGGGGCACACAAGGAACACTCAGTCTGTGCTCCCCCTCTTATGCAATTGCGCAATGTTTTTGTTTCATTCCAGAGCTTTACTGAATCTCCAAAATTGAGACAAATGTCCTTTTACAGACATCAGAGAAGAGTGTGGCTAGATGGACTTGAACCTGACTTATTGCTGAGCTCAGCATCCACAGCCTTAAGTCGGCCAAGTTTAATGTCACTTTATAGCCCAAAAGAAATACAAATAATTGTAGTAATTGTACAAATAATAATACAAATATTTTTGCCAGCGACAGACAATCCAATACTGCACAGAGAAGGATGCTAATTGCTACAAGCTAAACTGTGCAGTGTTTACACCTGTCCAAGTGAGACCCAACTGGAGATCATTTAAAATGGACCAATTTGCTGAGTATGAACACACTTTATTTGTATTCCATTAAAATGTGATCAGAGCTTCTATCATGCACGCAACCTTCACTTGAAGCCAAAATGGTGACGTCAAATAAACCGAGTCATCTGCTACATTCTTTAGTGACGTCAAACATCCCGGCGGATGCTCCAAATGTTACTTATACAATTCGGGAGTGAGTTGGGGAGGGATGGAGGCAGAGTGTGCAAAGCATGCAAAAGGACACATCAGGATAGAGCAGATGGAACCGCCGATTTATGCTTTTGTCAGCAATTTTGACACGCCTCCCACCCTTCAGCGGAACAGGAGGCGAAAAAAAGCAAACGAATAAGGATTTAATCAAGAACTTCATTAACTCCCTTAAAGAGGTTTTCCCAACGTGCATACGAAAAGAGCTCGGCAATCCAAAAACGATTTAAATCCTTCTATATATAAGGTGCTCTTTTAGTAGCTTTATGTTATTTTAGTTTGACCAGTAGTTAGTTAGTTCTTACACTAGAATGTAAAAAAATGCTAGCAGCTGCTCCAAACATACATACACATACAGCCACATGCAAACAGCCAGTTTACACACCGGGGGCAGCTGAACTAGCTCAACAGCGCAGCCTACAATTACATTGCACAAGATGTGACATTAAGAGAGCTCAATGGAGCTCTGCGGGCCGCTGCAGCTGACATTTAAACTCAATTCTACTAAGCACACTCCTGTCAGTGGATGATAACAACCATCATCGCTTACTGCCCCCTGTGTTGAACCTTTGCAGCTGGAAATGGACAATATATGTTCAAAACTTTATTATAAAATTATTCCATACTGAGATGGCAAATCAAGTCCATCCTTTTTTCGTACCACTTGGGGTGTTTTTTGATAATTCTGTATAAATGGTAGGGCACGGGATGACAGGCAGTTTTCCCACTTTTTTTTGTCTCCGACACCCGAGTGAGAATAAGGGCTGCAAAAAATGGGATGGATGGATGGATGGATGGACAAAAACTTTCCTATTGCGTAAAAGCCAGCTTTAGTGCTCTTTTCACCTCTTGTATCCCTCGTTTGTTGCTATTGGCTGCACACAGCACTGACACGGAAGCAGCCCAAATTGACCTGGCAATTTTCTGGCTTATTTTTCTTTTGTCTCTTACACAAAAGAGAATTGAGTGCATCAACTGACAACCAACATACAATTTCATACACACACAAAAAAATGAAGGAAGGATGCATGAATAAAAAAACAGGTGTGACAGAGGGAAGACAGGAAAGAAGACAGGCAGATAAGGAGGTTTCAATGAAGGATGGAAATAAGGATGCATGAATAAAAACTTGCTGTGATGGATGGAAGGCAGGAGGGAAGGAGAAAGGAAAGGAAACCTATAGGTGTATTTTAAAAGTGTATACTACAGTATACACTGCAGTATGTGTCTCTCTTTGGTTTAAGATGCTCACAAATCACCCTCACTTAAACGTGCACGTTCTGCAAGCTCATTTACGTAAAAGCACCTTCTCAAATACCTACGTGTCAATTGCAAGGTGTGGTTTATTGCACGGCCAATAATGTGCTGTTATGTGCTCCGAATGTCTGCTTCACCTGTTCTCCTCATCCACTCCGCTAAGCTAGAAGCTACTAGCACAGCTAAGCAGCTAAAGATGAGTCGGTGCTTTTCTGCTTAAATTCCTCACAGAATCCGATTAAAAAGGCAAATGCATGTAAACGACACACTTAGAAAAAAAAACATGACTGGAATTGGTGAAAACATCTGCAGGTCGAAACCTACCCATGTCTCCGGCGTCCATTCCGAAGCTAACCCCGACGACCGTGTCAGCATCATCGGATGATGCGGCCCCGGATAGAGGACTCCCGTCCCTGGCCTCCGACAGCCCGACTGCTCCCTCGGCTTCCATTCAGCCTCCGGGAGGTGCTGGTCCTTGTGGCGGTAGGAGGGGAGAATCGGGTATGCGACGATGCGTACCGTCGGAATCCTTGCAGAAAAACAATGAAAAAAGGATTGTCTAGTCCTATTTGGTGCAAATAATTACTTGGGAAGACATGTTATTCAGGGACGGTGGCTTCATTTGCACGGGCTATATAGCTCGCTGGGCACAGTCTCTCCAGCTCGACTGCACTGCTGCTCGCTGGCACAGGGTGCTGCTAGTGTTGGCTCGTGAGTGAACGATTCGTTCAAAAGAACGACCGTTTTCAGTGAACGAGAGTGAACGAATCACTTCCTATGCAAACTTTAGCTCAGTCAGCTTCGTGTGGGATCGAACCATGCTCTCCCCATCATCGGTTAAAGTTATAAACCATTCTGCCATTTTGTCGGGGAATTTAGGCTTTTTTTAGGTAGTGTATTGTACATAGAGGACGTCTGGTCGAAAAGGAAAAATGGACATGTTCATTTTACGCTGGGTTACATACAAGTGAATGGGGGCACTGCCATCTTGCGGTATCTTGGCGTCATTACATGAACCGCTTCATAAAGCATGATCCGCAGTCTTACACTACGCAAACTTTAGCTCAAAGTCCGCTTCATGTGGGGCTCGAACCATGCTCTCCCGATCACCGGGTAAAGTTATAAACCAGTCTGCCATTTTCTCGGGGCGTTTTGGCTATTTTTAGGTAGTGTATTGTACATAGAGGACGTCTGGTCGAAAAGGAAAAATCTACATGTTCATTTTACGCTGGGTTACATACAAGTGAATGGGGGCACTGCCATCTTGCGGTAGCTTGGCGTCATTACATGAACCGCTTAATAAAGCATGAACGGCAGTCTTACACTATGCAAAATTTAGCTCAAAATCCGCTTCGTGTGGTGCTCGAACCATGCTCTCCCGATCACCTCGTAAAGTTATAAACCATTCTGCCATTTTCTCGGAGAATTTCGGCTTTTTTTTCGGTAGTGTATTGTACATAGAGGACGTCTGGTCGAAAAGGAAAAATGGACATGGTCATTTTACGCTGGGTTACATACGAGTGAATGGGGGCACTGCTACCTTGCGGTAGCTTGGCGTCATTACATGAACCGCTTCAAAAAGCATGAACGGCAGTCTTACACTATGCAAACTTTAACTCAAAATCTGCTTCGTGTGGGGCTCGAACCGTGCGCTCCCGATCACCGGGTAAAGTTATAAACCATTTTGCCTTTTTGCCGGGGAAATTCAGCATTTTTATTAGGTAGTGATAGTACTTAAAGGACGTCTGGTCGGAAAAAAAAAAATGGACATGTTCATTTTACGCTGGGTTACAGACTAGTGAATGATTTTTCTGATTGGCTGTTTGATCTGTGACGTAACTCGGACACTCGATTAGGTACACCACCATTTTCAGGTGTACCTAATCACAAGCCACTTCATTAGGGAAAAATCATGGCCAAAGCTTAACGGAAAGTGAAAAGTGCCACACCCGCCCTCACCCCCACTTTCTGATTGGCTGGTTGATCTGTGAAGTCACACGGACACTCCATTAGGTACGCCGCCATTTAGGTGAACCTAATAACTTTATGCATTTTTTTAGTAATTCCAAACCAGCAATCTAATGTGAAATTGCAGTAGATATATTTGACAACAATATTTAGGCGTGTATATTAATTATTAAATTATTATATATTGAAGTATTTAAAAAAAAAACGGATCACTATGTGTGTGGGGGGGGGGGGACGATTCGTTGAACGATTCGTTTGAACGAATCTTTTGAGTGAACCAATTCTAAAGATTCAGTTCACTTAAAAGAACTGGAATGCACATCACTAGCTGCTGCGGTGGCTCAACTATCAAGGCGGAATGGCTCAGTGGTTGGATTAGTGACGCCCTCTGGCGGTCAAGAAATAAACTGCTACATGAAAGCTGTTTCCCAACTTTGGATGAACCAAGGCTATTGCTGGAAAGTAAGTAACGTACGTACAAAATATACGTTGTTACTCTGCTCCCAAGCCTCTCTCAAGACCATGGAAAGTGAATTCAGAGGTTTGTTTCTGAATACATTGTACATATTTGAAGATATTTGCTGAAAATCTTACTCCAAAAACTGACAACAAATATTTCATGTTTTTAAATCAGCTTTATAGAAAAAAAAGGCCAAGCAAAATCCAGCAAACAAAAGTGAGATGACCAGATATTTTCCCAAGTGCGACACGGGAAAGTGTATTCATCAAATGAGAAGTAGTTGTCCTTTTTTGTTAATTTTATTAAAGTTGTTAACATCTCTTTACAGTTGAATGACAAAATGAGTGTTTCTATACAGACAATGGTACATTTCATCGAGTTGTTCCGTGTCCCCCTTTCTTTCTGGTCCAGAAGAACCAAAGCTCGATGATTGACCCTGGCAGGTTTGCACGCCAATTGCATCGAGTCTGCCTTTTCCGTCAGGCGGCTTTACGGACAGACTGTCATAGGTCCAGGGACAAACTGAACCCACATCCACCGAGACTCAGAGCGAAAGAGAGGAAACGAAACAACGGCGAGATGGTGATCATCTAGGCGTTCAGATACTGAGGAAGATCCTGCTCTACCACCTGCACAAAAGAGATAGATAAAAATGAATAAAAATCTGAGATTAATCAGAATCTTGTGTATTGAAAAGAAAATGTTGATTTCCTCATTAAAAGAAATTCTAGTTGATAAATAAAGAAAATTCCATGGCCAGTTTTTCAAATGTATTTTTTTTACAAAGGTTTATTTTGTTACATCTTTACAACACATATTTGTTATTAAGTTTATATTTTTTTTAAATGCTCAAGTGAAATAATATAAAGCCACTAAAGCCATTTATGTACATACGCTTGGATCATCCATGGTTCCGTATCGTTTCACCACCTGACCCTCTTTGTTGATCAGAAACTACAAAGAAAGGATATCAAAAATAGTTTCATTTTTTTCATACATTTAAAAAATAAATCCAAACACAGCAATGGTACAACTTGGAGTTTTCTGATAACCATAATATTAGCACCAGCTTTTTTTTTTTTTTTTACCTTGGTGAAATTCCACTTGATGCCACTAAGGAGACAAAAAACAAACAAAAACAAATATAATGCAGAAATAGAACGGTAACAATCAAGTAGGCGATGGAAATGACTCACTTTCCCATGAAGCCTCTCCCGTTGGGCTGCTCCTTCATCCACTTCCACAAGGGGTGAGCGTTGGGCCCGTTGACCTCGATCTTGCTGAACATGTCAAAGTGGGCATTGTACGACTGTGCAAACTGCTTGATCTGGGCGTTTGTGCCTGGCTCCTGTCAGTTGACAGAACAAAATATAAATCAGAGATAAGCACAAATAATCACAGCACAGACAAGAGCAAATCGAGTGTACCTGATTGGCAAACTGGTTGGAAGGGAAGGCCAGAATGCGTAAACCTCTCTCAGCGTACTTGGCGTGCATCTCTGCAAACTGAGAGTAGTTTACGGGCGTTTTGCCTCATTTGGACGCTACGTTGGTGATGATGACCACGTTGCCCCTGGAAAAAGAATAGTCACACTTAAGGTGATGACTTTGGAGACTGAGGCCGCACGTGGAAGTAGAGGCTCACCGGTATTTTTCTAGAGAGACCAAATTGCCATCAATGTCGGTGGCTGAGAAGTCATAAATGGAGGTGGCCAAGTTCCAATCCTCTGCCGGGTCACCCTATGGGATGATATGAAGCCACAAGGGTCATGCGTGGGAGTACACCAAATAAAGCAAATGCATATGTACAACACATTAACATGACAGGACACAAAGAAACGCGAATCACTGTGGACTCATTTGCCAAAAACGCCACACGGTCTGTCTAGCTGCCCGTATTTGAGAGCATCAGATTGTTGCATCCGTCGCCCGACTAATGCTGAATTCTTACCAAAGCCTGCAGCAGGACACTGAACAGGACAGTGGAGCCTAAGAGACGCATGGCTGCCCCTCAGCAAGCTCCTCAGAAGGCAGAAAGGGATCCAACTCCTTCCTTATTTAGTGGAATCCTTCGCTACGCTCTCGGTTTGTCCCTGCAGCCTTTTATAAAGCCTTCGAGGGATCAGTGACTCAACTGATAAGCTCCCGTTACCCAATAGCTGATGTTCTGCAGTCCTGACCTGTAATCCACATCAGCTACGCACGAGTTCGGTGGTCCAGAGTCCACCACATTATCATAAGCTCATAAAAGGATCTTGTAAAATAAGAATTTGGAACAATACGTTCTGAGACTGGTTGAAGGTTTCATAATATTTTGAGGTGCACTGGTCTGATAAGTCATGAGTTGGAATTTTGGCTCGTTTTTAAACCTTAAAATATCTCCAAACCTTGTGATAATGTCTACAATCTTTGTTAAGAGCATCTAAATAACTGTTATTACTCTTTAGCTCCCTCTTGTGGTCGCGTTGCCCTGAGCAGGTGCCGAACTTGCTTGTGCTCTTCTTTCCGTAATATAACGCCTTTAAATTAATATTGCACGACCAATTGTATCTAAAAGATACCAATTAGATAGTTTCAATGTTTCTCTGCAGGCAAACAAATGAAATAAATAATGAATGCTGACAGGAGTGCTGCTGCGCTGAGTGACAGTGTGTCAACATGTCTGCACAGATAACAAAAGCACACATTTCAGGCACAAAGATCAACCCTCAAATAAATATTTTACTTTACCGTAGAAGGAATTAGAAAGTAGAGAAGCACCGCCAACGACAGCCCAATAGTAGATATTGCCGCGCATGTTGTTATTAAGCATAACGGCCTCATTGTGGAGGAGCACATTTTCAGCAAAACAATGAAGCCCCTCCGCCTGTCTTGTGTGTTACATAACCTCAATTTACATATTTAATAGTTTTCTACACAAACATTTCTATTTTGTATGAATATAACATGTTGTCAACGTTCCTTGTTTTCCTTTCATGTTTTTGTTGATTTTATTGAAATTGCGCATCCTGTACTGGACCTTGCTGTGACGTCATCAACCAGCGCCTGTAAGTAAACGATCGCGTGCGTCTCGCGGAAGCTGCGACAAAATCCCCAATTTCTGATTAATAATTGAAATATAACTTAACTTAATCTCTAAGGACTCATTGGATAAAGTATGGACGACGAAGAGGAAACTTACAGATTGTGGAAAATTCGCAAGACCATCATGCAGGTGAGTTTTCCGTGTGGTTGTTTTGAAGCTAACGCGTTAGCTCGCCGATGCTGCCATCCCGTCACTTTGACCATTATTAAAGCCGATTTAGTTAGATATACCTGCAAAGGAGAATTCACTGTTCCGTTAGTGCCCACAGTGGGGAAAAAACTCAAAGAAAAGCAGTAATGCGAAGTACTAACTACCTGATATTGACAAGTGATGAGCGGTAATGTCAACTAAGTTAACTACTTCTACTTTACAGCTATGCCATGACAGAGGCTACCTTGTGACCCAGGACGAGTTGGACCAGACTCTGGACGACTTCAAGAGTCAATTTGGAGACAAACCCAGCGAGAGTCGACCCAGGCGGACGGACCTCACCGTGTTGGTGGCCCACAATGATGATCCCACTGACCAGATGTTTGTTTTCTTTCCCGGTAAGCTTCTAAAGATTCGGAGGCGTTAAAAACGCGGAAATCTGAAGAAATGGCCTCTCTTTTTAGAGGAAACCAAGGTTGGCATCAAGACAATCAAGATGTACTGCCAGAGGATGCAGGAGGAGAACATTACACGGGCCATCATTGTGGTCCAGATGGGCATGACGCCCTCTGCAAAACAGGTTTGATTATAATACAACGGGTTGTCCATACAATACTTTTGTGTTTTTTGTACTCACGAGTGTACGTACCTCTTAGTCTTTAGTGGACATGGCACCTAAGTACATCCTGGAGCAGTTTCTACAGCAGGAGCTTCTCATCAACATCACAGAACACGAGGTGAAAACATTTTTGTTGTGGTTGTAGAAATGCAAACACTCTGAGGAAAATAAATGCTTTATGTTCTGTTGTTCAGCTTGTACCAGAACACATCGTCATGACAAAAGAGGAAGTGACGGAGCTCCTGGCAAGATAGTATCCTCTTAATGTACAACACAGATAGTGTATAAACACATAACCAGTCCAAAGGTTGTTTAAGCATGCTATCAAATGAGAAACGGTCCAAACTTTTGACTGGTAATGTATGCATGCATTTTTTTTTGTTTGCCTTAATGTACTCACTTCAGTAAACTCAAGGAGAGTCAGCTGCCCAGGATCCAGGCTGGAGATCCAGTGGCTCGCTACTTTGGCTTAAAGAGAGGACAGGTAAAAAAAAAAAAAAAGCATAGCTTGGAAACATGAGGGAAAGGTGTCATGAATAACAATTAGAGCATGAAGACTTACTGCAAAATGGAAAAAGGTGCGCTGTAGTTCAGTTCTGTTTTCCCCCTCTTGGACTTGTGATGCACCTTTTTTAAAGTCACCTTTAGGCTAGAATGTTTGACAGACTAAAGCTGTTCACGTTTGCAAAGGTGGTGAAAATCATCAGGCCGAGTGAGACGGCTGGCAGGTACATCACCTACAGACTGGTGCAGTGACAGGTAAGAGTCGTCCATATCAGACACAAGTACAAGATTTGGATTATGACCACTAACAGTGACTAGCAATATTTCCAATCCCAGATGTCACCGTGGAAGACTCGAAAGACGTTCCAGACATGCTCATCCCTCGGTGTCCTGTTTTGATTGTGTTACTTTTTTTATTGCTATTCTAAAATGTGAATTTTGTCAAATAAAAATATATTGAAAATAGAGCCAGAGTTATTTCTTCCGCTTAGATCAGGGCTGTGGACAAACATTTCTGGTGCACATGTAAGTTAAAGCCGCTGAGCATTTAAATACATATGCCACTCCTAAAAGAAAAAAAAAACAAATTTTTATTAATACATGTAAAACAAAGTAATATGAATTTGAAATAGCAACAAATCAAAACAAGTGCTGAAATAAAGCCAGCAGCACTTTCAAGGCAATAAAATCACTGAGTGTGCCAATTAAGTCCAGTTAGAAAAAGTTGACCGCTGCTGAAAGCTGCAAAAAAAGCAAACTATTAAAGAGCATTAAAGTGATCATCACACAAATTCGGGCTCTTTGGCTCGGTTTCTGCTGAGCATCATCTTCTTACTACGCAGGCGGGCCAGAAGCACTCTGGAGCGACCTGGCAGCGGCGAGCAGTAGTAATAATTGTTGGACTGGTTGACGTTTAGCTCAGCCAGAGACTCAATCAGACCGCCCTCAACCTCGCCCCCGTTGGAGTCATCGTCCGGAGGTCCACTGGGTGGCGGCAGAGTGCCGTCCAACTCCGGGCTGTCCTGATAAGTCAGCTGCTGCTCTTCATCCGCAACCTTTGCGCCCTCATCCTGCTCAGAATCTGAGTCAGGGAACTGTTCGCTAGATCCCATGGAGCCTGAGGAGATACCCACGTTAAGTCAATGTGAGACATCTCACAGTAGATCCAATCCAAGTAGACATATGCAGTGCAACAACAAAAATGAAAACCAACAAGCAACTCAAAATTGGTCCTTAACGTAGATTGCGTGCAGCATTTGGAAGAATTGATGAAATGAAACTCACCGCAGCCTTCGTCCATTTTGTCCGACTCCGACTTGCTCTTCCTGTGAGGGCCTCCGTCCTCGCCGTCGGCAGAACTGCTGGTCACATCCTCGACCTGAACCTGCGCCATCTGCACAAATGTCATCAAAAGCTCACATCGGCACACAATATGAAATACTAGTGGTAGGTTGCTCACCAGGAGAGCAGAGCTCGAAGCAGAGCGGCAGGTCTTGTGGCTGTGTGCGATCTTGGACTGAAAGATGGAGGCGTAGAAGACGATAAGCGCCTCCACCACGCGAGCCTGATGGGGATAGTCCACCAGAGACGAGAGAGAAATGGTCGCCCCCGTGGGACGAGGACGCAACAGCGACGGCCCGAACACAATCCCCAAGTTACTGGGATTCATCTTGTTCTCCTCATCCAGCTCGGCGATCCTAAGACAAGCGAGATCGTGGGTCAAGGAAGGTGTCGTGGCGCTACGGGGCGGGAGCCGCGGCGTCCTCCTCCTCACCGCCGAAGATGGCGAATCAGATATCGGAGGGTGGCCATGTTGGCTTTGGGCAGCTCCTGCAGAAGCTCCCTCAACTTGTCCACCAGCACCAGTGTCTCCGGCTCAGTTTCGGGGCCCAGATCCACCAGCTGAGTCCCCCTGCTTACCGGGGGCCCGGCGGGATCCTCGTGGTCGGCGTCGGCCTGCACGCTCTCCTTGGCCAAACCCACCAGACTGTTGTAAAGGTGGAACGGTATGATGGGCTCTGGCAACTGGATAACAAGCAAGCAGGGGTTATTGCGCAATCCCAAAGTCAACATGTAGAAATGTAGCAGCCTTATTTGACTGACCTGTCGCAGGTAGAGCTTGAGCACGTTGCTGATGTCATGCGGCGAACACTGCGACAGCTCCACCAGCTCCTTGCCGTTCTCAAAAGCCTGACACAGCTTCTCCACGCGAGTCTTTACGCCGTTCACCCGGTAGATGCCCTGCGGCCCAGCGCGCACGTACGTACAAGTAAGCGACCGTATTTGATTCATGTGACTCGATTTGACACCGACTTATGGTGATAATAATAAAAAAGAAGTCAGCCGAAGGAGCCAAAACACTCTCTCACCTTCATCTTCAGCGCCCGCCTCTCAATCTCCGAGATGCACTTGGTGACGATGAAAGGGATGCCGTCGCTGGCGCAGCTGGCCACCTGCGAGAACTCCCTGCCGAAGAGCTGCAGACGGCCTCGCAGCTTCTTGTGGCCGCACTGGATGGCCAGTGTCTCCAAGCAGCGCTTATGACAAGCCAGGAAGCACTACGAGCACATTATGAAGGAGACCGCTTGAGGAATTACTTTTCTTTTTGGGGGAGAGTTCCTCTGCGACTTCTTCCCTCACCTCCTCACACTCAGCGCCCTGAAAGTAAACGTAGCTGTCACACTCTCGGCACTTGGCGGGAGTGCGCAGCTTTCTCAGGCGGTGCGTCAGGGCGGCTTTGGACAGGCCCACATTTCGGAAAGGTCTGGTGGAGACCACCACGTCGGGGTCCATGCCGTTCATATCTGCGGAAGGATCAAAGACGCACAGTAAAGCACAGAGACTTGCCATCCTACAATCAGGTGAGCAGATGGGTTTTACCCATAACGGTGACCCAAAATGCCATCTTTGGGACATGACCTCCAAACTAAAAGTCTTACTTGGCGTCTCAAACGAGGCAACGTTCCCGTCTTTGTCGTCAGTGTCCTCGTTGGACGACACGGTTCCGGTGGATGACGTCCGGGCAATTTTGCTGATGTCGGCTGGTGACGTGAAAGGAAGCCGTGTGTCAAAACATTTTTCAGAGAAAGCGAGGAACTCGTGTGATTGGCGCACCTGTGCTGGCGACTGGAGACTCCAGGGCGCCGTCTGCTCCCACGCTGTCGTCACTCACCGTGGAACCCCACGACTTGTGACCCTGCCCTATGTTTGGAATATTGAATATTTTCTAGGTGTTTTTTTTTTAATAAACAACAATGACTTATTGTCATTGGGAGATTTTGGTGATAACGTGAGGCGCGACTCACTGGAATGGCGATCCGTGTCCACACCAGCGGCGACGTTGTCCGCCCGGCTCGTCTGCTCCGCGTTGAAGCTGTCATTCCTCGGTCTGAAGACGGCGCTGCGTTCATCGGACACGATACATGAAAAGTGTCACTTCACCGTGACGACGGGCGCCTCGCTTACTGCGACGTGGCGCCGGTGTAAGGCTCGAAGGCGTAGCAGACGGCGGGCTGGTCGGGCAGCTGCAGGTCTCGCACGTGGGCGGCGTACTGCTGGCCCGGGTCGTACAGCTTGCTGCTCTCGCACAGAGTCTGGTAGCAGACGGGCAGCGCCACCGTCTGCATGTGCATCGACTGGTAGTACGAGATGGTGGCCTGAAAGTTGCGGTGAAAATGACCAGTGAGGGGGAAAACCTTGGTGGAAAAAGACATTAAGGAAGAGACGCGCGTTTCGGGGTCGGACCGAGCGCAGCGTCTGGTCGCTCTGTTTGATGAGGTCCTGCAGCTGCCTCAGCGCCGTGACTTTGCTATGCTCCAGCTCCATCAGCTGAACCGTGGCGTCGGCGATGCAGGTCCTGTAGGTGGCCTCCGCCTCGTCCGCCTACAATCAAAATGGAAGTTGCCAGTTGGCTCTTTAAAACAACCCATAGCATGAAGACTATTGTATCGTTTTTGACCAAAAAAAAAATCTATTTTCTCAGACGACAGAGGAAGCAGCGGCGATCACCTTGTTCCGAGCCTCTTCCTCCAACCTCTTCTTTTTGTCCAACGACTTGGCGGTGGCTCCCGGCCCCTCCTCCTCTGCTCGGCTGGCCGCCGCTTTGGCCATGTAGTCCTCGCAGCGCGCCATGTAGCCTTGCTTGGCCTTGCGCAGGTTAGTCTCACATTCCATCTACGGGATAAGCGGCTCACACTCAAGACGCCGTTCGTCACTTGCTCGCAACGTCTTCAAAGACATACCAGTTTTCTCTTTGCTCGAAGCCAGTGCTCCTTGATTTCCTTGCGACGCTTCTCGTGCTCCTGTTTGCGCTGCATCAGCGGCTGCGCAACGACAAACACGCGGAGATGTTGGAGTTTGGCTTTTGGCGACACAAAAATGTATTCTCACAGCAACCTGAATAAAGGTCTGGTTGTGCAGGGTGGCGCTGGCCTGCTGGAGACCCACGCTCTGTTCCTGGTCCTGCTCCAAAGCGAGGGAGTATATGGAGAAGAGGGGCATGTGGGGCTGCAGGGGGGGGGGGGAAGAAATAGGAGCAGCCTTATTGACTGCATTGAGGTGCACAAAAATGGATGAATCGTTATCTTGCAACTCACATGTGTTATACTGTGTTTGCAAGACTGGTATAATCTCTGAAGACCTTTGGAGAATTCCATCTCTGATGGGAGAAAGACATACTTGGTATGAAGGGACAATTCAAATTTAAGGATTTTGTTTTCATAATCCTACTATCCTTGTGATTGTTTTAGATTCACTAGTAAAGTCGCAAAGCAATCGTAACGCACCAAGCGAGGTTCTCTTCTCCACGTAACTGATGAGATCCTTCATGTACTTGGCGATGGTTTTGGCGTACTGGAGAGCGGAGTCAACGCCGCCCTCACTGCGCTGCAAGATCACGTCCACTCCCTCGATGTTGCCTGCACAATGGAAAGATTATGACTTGTACGTTACAAAACGACAACAAGTAGAAAGGTCCAACGGGACGAGGCCGCCTACCCATGTCGTCAGAGTTGCTCCCCAGTCGACCGCCGCCCTCGTGGCCTGCAGCGCCATACAAGTTCTCCATAGACTGCACAACGCAAACAAAGGGCATAATTGTCCCGCTGCCATTGTGACAAAACAACAACGGAGCTGAATGGAGGAGAACAAGTCCGGCAGGCACTCACCCGGCTCTTCTCTGTGGGCAGCAATGAGAGCAGCGTGCTGCTGTCCACCTCGCCCATCAGCAGCTCGGACACACTGGACACAAGCACATCCAACGTTGTACATCTCTTTTAACGTTTACACTTTTTGTTGTTGTGCAACTATAGTTTGAGACTCTTTTTTGCCGGCTTCACACGGTTTTTAAAAGGAGAAATTAAATAAATACATCAAATTAGAGCTTCTTCTAACATTGGAAACATTTCAATTTAACTTAACACAGCAAGTATACAATCTGTCAGGTGCATGCAGTAAGCCAAATTTCATTCTTTATTGTGGTTGGAAACAGATTAGGCAGACGTATGTGCTCGTTTGTTCTCGCATTTTATTTCGAGAGTGTAAACTTGGGCACAGTTGAGTGGATGAGGAAACGAAGCCATCAGACATTTCAACTGTGCGACAGCTCACTTCCTCTTGCCGCTCTCTGACAGTTGATACAGACATGTGACCAGCTCCGACGACAACAAAGACTACTCGATTTATCACATTATAATAAGACTAATTAAAAAGAAACCAAAAAAAAAACATGATAGCTGCTCTGCGTCATTTGCACCCCAACACGGTGCAAAGAACATCCAATTGATCACTTCCAAGCGTTTTGAGTGGTGGCGTACAAGAAAACCACTTCCTGTTGTCGTTCTTTCAGCCTCATGCAAATGTGTCACCATTTACGCACTTCTCCCCCCCCCCGGCTTCCACGTACACGATTTCCAACACACTTCTGTTTTCAGGCTACTCACTTGCTGCTGAAGGCCACCGCGATGGTCTCAATGGCTTTCTCAAAGTCCTTTTTGTCCGAGTCATTGCACGCCTCATAGTGGAAACCTAAAAGAACACAACATAGGTACACAACCAGAATGGTATCAAACCAAATTAGTGTCAATGCTATGTTGAATGGAAACAAGAGTTTAGTCACCCATCCCGTTGGACTCACCTTTGACTTTAGATATGAGTTTCCCGGCAGCGGTGAGGATCTCCACCGTGTTGAGGAAGGGGTACGTGTTGATGACTTGCCGCAAGACGCGCAGAACCTCTCCCAAGCACTCGTGGGCGACGGGCCGCTGATTCTCCGTACCTGCGTGCCAAGCGACTTTTCGAGTCAGTTTATGACCGACATGTCAAGTCAAATTGACTGCTATGTTAGCTTTTTGCGCATGCTAGGTCCCACACGCTTTTCACTTTCACAGGCCCAAAGAGCCCGGGTTAACCCCGTAATGTGCTGTGCAGACATCTTTTTTGGACGAGGAAGTGCGGGCAGATGAGCGAGCCCTGCTGTTAGACGCAGCAGCTTCCTGTTTAGAAGGATGCGAGAACATGAAACTCGTGGTAACACACAAAAGCACAGTAAGTGTATCCATGTGCGTTGCAGGTGACTTTCGGTATGGTAGGTCGGCCAATTTGGAGGGAGCTCAAAGGAATAAGACACTTGAATGGAAAGGCGTTAGAATATTATGCTTCGTCTTTTAAAAACATCAAATCCATAAATTTGACACTGACACTCTCTCTAGGGAACTACGGGGGCACAGAAAAACAGCAGCATTGGATTCTTTGTATAGCTACCTTCAGCCAGCACCACCACGTCCTTCAGCTTCTCCACAGCCTCAGCAAAACGCGCCACGTCTCTGAGCAGGGCAGGGATGTTCTCTACTTCAATGGCGGCGCTCTCGGGACCTTCGGATGATGGCGGCGTCATGGCTCCTTTGGCCTGGCCTTTGGTGAACACCCACGACTGGAGAGTCAAACCTGGAGAGGGGGGGGGGGGGGTGCAAAGAATTTTGGTTGTAAATGTAGGTCAGGGCTTCTAATAGTGCTTCAGTCAGTGGAAAAGGCTAACTACAAACTACTTGTGTCTACTCACCCGCGGCGCTGGCGTGTCGGCTAAGGGTGGTCGGCCGCCTCAGGGTGGCGGTGGAGGATGCGGTGCCGGGTATTAGCTTGGAGTGCTGGGGGCTCGGGGTACCCGGGCAGGACAGCGAGGGGTCCAGGGGCCCCGTGGAAGTTGGGGTGAGTATGGATGAGGATGAGGAGGAATACGCGGGCGAAGAGGAGAGGGTGACGTCACCGCCATCCTTCCGCGGCTGCTCCTGGAGGATGGACAGCTGAGGGGCACAGAGGAGAGACACGCTCAAAATGGCTCATGTTTTGACATCATCTTGTCAGGAGAATTTCACAAGATCCTGCACAGCAACACTTCCTGATTCCAAGGGTGCGGTGGCAAAGATGTGAGGAAATACATCTCGTCTACAATAATCATTTTTAGCGAACGATCTTATTTTTCATACTCACCTGTTTTAGCCACACGTCCAATCGCTCTTTGCCCTTACGGTCCGCTTTCTTTGCCCTCAGACTGATGTTGTAAGGCTTGTAACTGCGTTTGCACCCCCGCTTCATCGTGGCCATACAACCTCAAAGCAGCCCTGACCACTTCCCCACTACCTATCATGCACACACACTTCACTCCACTCCAGTCCAGCCTAACTTGCAACATCCCCATTCACAATACATCATCATCTGAGCTTCTTCTCTAGGACTGAATGTTATCTGACGCCAAACACACGCACCAAAAGTGACAGTTTCTCAACGCGCGCCTACCGGAAGGGTGTTCACTCAATCACACATAAACATAAAGATGTGGCAGCTTTACAAAGTTTTGATCATCCACAAACTTGGATGTGGTACATTGGGTTAGGGATAACCCTAACTGGTACAGTTTGTTCAACAGCAATCACAAACTAATGTGACACATAGAATGAAATGGTTGACTGTCATGTCGAATGATGATTTGCAGAATCAAAAGCCTGATGCAAGTGATAGATTGGCTCATAAAATGGCAGACGCGAGTACTCGAACACAAACACACAGGAAGTTACTATTACGCACAAACTCGCTCCCAGCGCGCACGTACGCACACACATAAGGCATGACCACAACTCCCCAAAACTCACGCCACAAACAATATGGTGCGAAGTGATGGGTTGACGTTTTTTCATAAGCCCCGTAAAAGCAAGCATGCCACTCACCGTGTTTGGTGGTCCAGGACTCCCGCTCCGACTCTTCTTGGAGATGGACGGCGTCTTGATAAGTTCCCGCTTCTTGCGGGCGAACATTTTGAGGGTGCCTCGGCCGTCCATACCGACGTTCTTGACCTTAACGTACAGACCCCCCACCCACCCCCCCACTCTCCACTTGGGGATTGTGCCACCGCTCTCGCTGCTCAGCGGGTAGGCGTCGTAGGCATTCGTCCGAGTCCACGGAAGGTGTCGATGCGACGTCGGTTTCCTCGCGCCGTCGCACATTGAACCGCATAGGTTCAATGTCAACCAGCTTCCGCGCCGCCTGTTTCCTCAAAGGGGGGGTGGGAGGGAATTTGCCGGAAAGGTGCTACTTTATCGAATTTGACTAACATTCAACATGTGTCCCAGTTGAAACGTTGGTACTTCCCTCCAAGACATAAAAGAGCAACAAACAAGGGTCCAACTTTGAAGTCACATCTGTACAAACAAATCAATGATGGAGTTCCAAAGCAATCAAGTCATCAGAGCGCACGTGTGCATCCACGTCAAGTGTCATGTGGGGTATCCTTCCGCCGACCAGCCTCACCTGCGTTGCGACGCAAGTTAGACCCCTATTATTATTATTATTAAGACGCACAAATTGACTGGTGCGTTACTTAGAGCTGCTCGTCAGGTCTGCTAAAATAGAATATAGGCGTCCGTTTGAGGGTCAAAAAATTATTTGCAATAAATTATGTTGTATTATCTTTAAAAAAACATAGGCCTCCATAATAATCCTTGAATGAGATCAAGGTCAAGTACTCAGTAAAAATTTGAAAAACATTTATTCAAAAATAAAAAAAAACCATACTAAACATAGAATAAAAATACATACAAGGTAAAATGAGAATAAACAAAACCCCTCTATGTCAAAGAATATTATGAGCACATACAGTGCGTGTCACTGTAAAGTTCAGTCTTATGGTGATAAACTAGTTAGTCCTTCTTGGCCATAACATTAAATACATATATATATGCCCAGTTTATGAGAACTACCATTAAACAAATGATTAGTATATATTGGGGGCATTTATAGTGAAAAGATTTCCTTTTTCTTGTTCTTTTTGGCCATAACAGTTCCTTGAGGTTTTATATGCGCTTAGCTCCTGGTCCATAGAAAAAGCCTTTATTCTTTAATACAACATTCAGTTAAGACCAGTTTTTTTTATTTTCAAAGTGTCCTATGGTACTTTTAAAGTAAACCAAGTATGTATGGTAACATTTGTTCAATTGGGGAGAACTAAAAAGTGTCTTGGAGTGTCTTTGTTCGTTAAGACCGGAATGTTGGACACACGGCTTGTCTAGAGTTCTGTCGATGGACCCCATTCAATGTCCTCTGTCTCATCGTCGTCATCTTCATCAGAGCTGTTGATACCCCCTCGGATCTGCGTGCGTCTGACTTGTACCGCTTGGTGATGTGCCACTCTGTGAACACATGAAGGAGGCGGGTGTCAAACATCTGCAGATCTATTTCCCCTCCCCTAAAATTAAGCCACATGAGACTTACACGATGAACTGAAGGGCCTTCTTTTCCTCCGCTTGTGTCTGTGGCTCTGCCTGTCGGGCCTGAAAAGAACGAAAAGTTAACTCAAGCAAAAAATATATATATTTTGAAGCTTGACTAAGCGGTGAGCAACCAAACTCATTTCAATTACCTGCTGTATTTTCTTCTCAATATCAGCCAGGCTGGCTTGCTGAGGGCTCTCTGGCTCGTCCCCATACGATTGATCGCTGACAGAGTACCGCGTGGGCGGGTCGGGGGCGATAAAATCCGGGGGTCCGTCCGACGGAGTAGTGGGTCCGACCGCGTCGAGGTGGTTGAAGTCAGAGTCCGAAAAACTACGGTGTGAAGTAATGTCGTCCGGATGACGCAGAGGCGGGCTGCGGCTCTGGCGGCGGAGCGTGGAGAGTTCCGGCACGTCCATCAGCGGCGGGATTTTTCTACCCGGCGAGTACACCTCGTCATAAAGCTCGGGGTCCATCTCCTCGTTTGGACTGCCCCAGGTGGGCTCGGACGAGCGAGCCAAGGCGGTCCCGGACACCCTGGGGCTCCTGGCCGCGTTCTGACCGGGGTAGGCCTCCTCCGGGTCCTCGTTGTCCGTGTAGGCCTCGCCGTCTGTGTAGGGCTCACCGTCCGTGTCCTCCAGGTCACTGGCGGCGCTGAGGTAGTCCGACTGTGACTGATCCAGTGCATCTAGGTCCTGTTCCCCACCGCTCTCCAACTAAACAAGGGATTGTGCAGAATGGAAATTCAACATACCATGACGGACCATGTACGCAAGGTATCTAACTTCATATGTTTGACTTGCCGTGACTTCGGAAACCCAGACTGGTTTAGACTGTTGGTGGCGAATCTTGTCCTTTAGAGCCTGGTACCAAATATTGGAACCGGGCTGCAGGTCAACACGGGCTGGAGGAATCAAAGAACAAATTACTCAGAAGATGCCAGCAGTTGATTGATTTCAGTTCAATTTTGATTTTATACACCCAAGTTAAAAAAACAATAGAGAAAGGGAAAAATCATACAACTGACGTCCGTCATCTTAATATCTACTGCAAAGAACACACGTGTGACGCCGGTTGTTGACGTACATGAGAAAAGATGACTGTAGTCCTTCCTGAGCTTGAGCGCCTGCGTGTAGAGGCGCCTGGAGCTTTTGTTGGAGTCAGGGCTGTAATGCTGCCTCATGGCCTTAACGTCCTTGCGGCTGTGCGGGTCCAAGTAGATCACCATGGGGTGGTACTGGATGTAGTTGAGCCTCTCCACAGCTGTGGGTGTGATGTCCAACAGGGGGTGCTTGTCCTGGCAAAGCAGCAGAAATCCTGAGTGAGCCACCATTGGAGACATTTGATACTTTGCTGCTATCTAGCGGCACACCACTGTCGAGGATCATTAAAACCAGTTCGGTTTTCATCCAAACAAAAATAACGCCATCTTGTGGACATACTGACCTGTAGGAACAATGTTAACGTGCGTCAAAGGGCTTTAGACAAAATTAGTGCTTTGCCACTATCTTAAATTGTTTTACAATGAGTTGAGACATTAGTTTAAAAAGAAAAAAACAAAACACCATTGAAATATTGAAAATTGCTGGGTACTTCTCCAGCTCACCTTCTCAGCTATCTTCCTCACGGTGTCCAGTTTGATAACCGTTGAGGTGCTGTCATTGCCCCCGCTGCGAGGAACCATCTCTGATGAAAGTAAGTGGAATCAGAATCAATTAACTGAATGCATCAGCGATATACATGAAAACAAATATAAGAAGACACTAACCAGCTATTTCATATTCATCAGGCAACTCCCTGGCCAGCTTCTCCATAGCGATATCGTTCAGAGGACCCATAATGACGATGGGCCGCTTGAAATTTGCTTCTCTGAGCAAGACCCTCTCGTAAGCTGGGAATTTGCCCTGAATGGTGAGCTGTAGGAGGTCATCCCGCGAGCGTCGTGGGGTCTTTTCGTTCTTTTTGTTCCCTCTGAGGCCCCGTAGTTTCCAGAACTCTGCCCTGGGCCCCGACACCGGCCTCTCGCCGCTTGCCCTCTGCGCCTGCTCCTGGCTGGCCAGCACTTGCGCTCTGGTTTGGTTGGGGATGGTACCTTTATCGAGTTCGTGGAGGTCGTTGCCCATGCGGATGGCTAGCCAGTTGCCCAGCTTGCCGCGATGCATGGTGTCCACCACCCGGAACACCTCCCCTCGCATAAAGTTCAGCCCGATGGGGTGATCGGTCTCGTGGTCATAGTGCGTGCGGATGTAAAAGTTGTCCCCCAGGTTGGACTTGATGATCTTCTTATAGACTGAAAAGGAAAAAGCAACGACCATGAAGGCGATGGGATGCAGACTTGAGTGGAGCTCGCTGTGGTTCTACTTGACGTACTGTCCATCTTGTTCTGAGTGCGGATTTCCACCTTCTCTCCTCTCTTGATATTAAGCAGGAAATTTGCTGCCTCCTCTCGAGTGAAATGTCCAAAGTCAGTGTTATTGACCTGTGATGAAGGGAGGAAAAAAAAAATACTTTATGATAATATTCCAAAAATGCATCTGTAAAATGTCTTACCATTCTCAAATTTTTTAAATATTTTAATAGAATAAAAATAATACAAATAATTAAAATAAATACAAATTGTCATCGATAATAAATGATTGATTGTGCAGAAAAAAAATAAAGCCCCCATCCTTCACCTTCAAGATCTGGTCACCCTCTTTCATCCCCCGCTCGTAGGCAGGGCTGTTGGGCTGGACCCCTCCCACAAAGATGCCCACGTCATTTCCGCCCACCAGCCTGAGTCCCACGCTGGCTTCCTTGACGAACGACACCGTGTGCATGTTGGAGCTGTACCTGGGTGAGCGGGAACAGAAGAGCCAGAGGTTGAATACGATGCTGCGCGTTGAGGCCGAGACCCGGTTGGGACTCACCCTGGGTGGGATGTCGGGTACGAGTCTGGGGGTAAGGAGTAGATGGGCTCTTCCTCAGGCTTGGTGGGAGCTGAGGCTCTTGCTGCTGCAGCTGCTGATAATGAAAGCGTGTTAAAAGGGTGATTTGTGAAAAGAACCGAAAGCGGCTCTTACAGCTAACTGGTGGATTGCTCCTCACGGAGATCCCGGACCTCATCGTGCCACTTTTGGGAGTCACACCGGGAGCATTGTTGCTGTTGAACATACAATTATATACATATTATGCAACGTCTGAGTTCTTTTTTTAACTTTCTATCCAGAACGGCCGTACCTGCGTCTGCTATTACTGCGGTCCGAGCTGCCCGACCTCCGCAGGTGTGACAGTTCATCCGAATCGGAGGAATCTGAATGGCGTGAATGGAGATTCTGTCATTACACTCACTTGCTCATACATTCACTCATTCATTCTTAAACGAACCATCAGGAGGCGGTTGGACAGGCAATGGGATTCGGCGAACAGGCGCCGGATTCACATTGACCGAAGAGGGTTTGATCTCAGGAGGGATTCTGCAAGCAGCGGGGTGCAGGAAGTTCAAGATGGTTTGATGAAGATGATGAAAAGTATTGAAATTGCTCACCTGTATCGATCTTTCTCTCTGTTTGACTTCTCGCTGTTCGTCGAGTGCCTGCGAGGGACCGCCGTGTAATTGTCCTCTGAATCCGACTCGGATGGAGCTGTTAGGATTCACACATTTGTTACTGCCTCAAAATTAGATCAAGACTAAACATGTTTCATTTATTCAAGAGCTGGATGCATTTTTTTTTTTTACTGCGTAGTCGGTGTATGCTTACCTCGGTGCGGCGCACCACCAACCGAGACACCGGAGGCGCTGTGGCGCCTCGTTTCCGGCTTCGTGGAAACTTCTGGCAAAGGTCTGCAAGAGACAAGAGGGAGGCGGGAGTGAGGGAGGAGGAAGACAAGTCTCAGTTACATTTGGAAGGACGGGGAGTGGGCTTGTGGCTAACATGATGATTACGGATGAGGCAATATTCACCTTTGCGTCTGAGCGGACTCCTCTCTTTGACCGCTTTGTGATGACTATCGATCAATTTAAAGTATGTATGTCGTCAATATATTTACGGTCAGCACATAGCCACATCACGGAGAGGGAGGTGTTGAGTGAAAGTCACTTTTTTTTTTTATTTCATACAATAATACAGCCCAAAAAACACACACAAATCAAGAAAAGCTACAATGTGATCACACACAGTTGATAAAATAAAAAACAAAACAACAATCACAAGACAGAGGATGTAACTTTTTGTGTAACTTCAAAAATAAAAAAGGGGTAAGTCAAAATATTGTTCTTAAAATAAAAGCCTCAGTGTCCCAGCAGGGTGTTGAAGTAGGGGGAGGAGGGGCCTGCGCCTTCATGTGTACCTGTATCTGCTGCTGCTGTACGAGTCCTGACTGTAGTTGGCGCTCTGCCTCCGAGGAGGTGCCGAGCTGCCTTCTGACTCCGACTCGGAGTCTGTGAAGGAAAGGACGACGTGATCATCGGCAGGCGCTCGACTGCAGTTTGAAAAATGATTGCAATGTACTGACCTGGGGGAGGGACTCTCAATGGAGAGTTGACCCTCCTTGGGGGTTCCTGGCGCACCAGGATAGGGGAAGATCTCAAGCTGGTGAGGGACGGATCGGCAGGAATAACTCTGGGACTGACAAGTGACAAAAAAAAACAAAAACAAAAAACAATCAGAACTAGAACAGCTGACTCTCTGACTGATCTTAGCATGAATCAAAGTTTACTTATATCTGTGGTATGAGGCGCTATGGTCTGAGTCTGAGTCCGACACGGGCCTGTGCGGCCTCGAGGACGACGAGCCGGGCCTGGATGACGACCAGTTGGGTGTGGCGTGGGAAGACCTGGGGTTGGGCAGCGTGGACAAACCAGAAAGGCTTCTGCAATTGGCGGGAAGAAAGATTTCAGCTTCTTAATTATCGTGAGAATTGACTCGCGTGACATAACGATGAGACGACAACATTGGAAGATGACTCGCAAGTCGTGTAAGATGCATTTCGTTCAACTGACTTGTATTTGCTGGAGTGGCTCAGACTGTCCGTCCGGGCAGGAGGCGGCGAGGCGCTGCGTTCCGACTCGGAGTCAGACGCGACTGAGAGAAAACCACATGGTCACATCGGACAAGAACCGGACAAGAACCGGACACGGTGAACGGGCCTTTGCGGGACTGACCTCGGTGAATCCCGTAGCCTCTTGCGGGTTGACGAGTCAAAGTGGAGCGCACGGGGGAAGAATCTCTTGACTTGAGCACTGAAGAAGGAAGTTCAGCTCTGCTCCTGGTGTCAAAACCGGGACAGGAGGAAAGATTAACTGGTTGCCGGGCAATCACAAAACACACACACACACAGACAATAAGCTTGTACCTGTGTGTCCGTTTCTCCCTGGTAGGATGACGTGATGTTCTGTGAGAAGGTGAGTGATCATCCAAGTCGGATATATCTTCCCCCCCCACCCAAAAAAAATTTAAATAAATGTCAGATGTCCGTTATTGTTGATCAAAAGCTGATCTTGTCATCTCACCTTCCATCTCAGAGCTACTGTCTCTCCGCCGTCGTCGTCGCTCATCCTCGCTGTTGGGGGCGCTGTCCTCCACCTCCGGGATGCTGACCAGGAACCTGCGGCTGTCGCGGAGCACTGTCATGGTCAGCTTCCCGCGGCTTTTCTCCACCAGATGCTTGGTCTCCAGCAGAGAGAGGTTCTCAGTGGTCATGCCGTTAATCTGATGGGAGGGAGGGAGCGGCTCGTGTCAAAAATACCCGTACCAGTGAATGTTCTCGCGAGACTTGCCTTCAGGATCAGGTCTCCCTCCTGCAGTGTGCCTTCCTTTGCTGCCAGGCCCGTTTCAGTCATGTGCTTGATGAAGATCTGACTGCCCAGTTTCAAGCCGTACTCTGCAACGAGAGCATGATCACGTTACGGCAAATCTACAGCAAATCTTTTGGTTTAACTTACCATCTGAGATTTTCTTTTTAACCAGAGTCGTTCTTAGGGGCTTGTCATCGAGGTCGTTGTGCGGCAACCTCTTGTAGCCCGACGACATCAAAGGTAGCGCGGCTCCGTAGCCGTTGCGATCCGGCGAGGAGCTGCGAGCTTGCGTGTGGTTGCGGTCAGGCGAGGAGCTACGTGCTCGTATGGGGTACCGACTGCCGTCTCTGTTGTCGCTGGCGTCCGAGAAGCGTCGCGTTCTCCTCGGGGGGTCTTGGTCCAACAAATTGGAGTGGGAGGCGGCCCGAGGCCTGGTCGTAGCAGGGATCTGGATCTTGCGAGGACGTTTCACCGTCTGGACAGAAAACATAGTGAGGAACGTAGCTTTGGCTAATTAAAGAAGTCAAACTTTTCATTGACATCTTCATCACTTACAATATTAGCCGTCCTGCCGCACGTCTTGAGGGTGTGAATAGTGAAGTTGGAGTGAACGTTCTCCATGGAGACCCCGTTGACCATGACGATCTGGTCTTTGTTGCTGGAGAGTGAAAAATATACAATCAGACAAAACTAGATTTCACATCACTGTTATTACTTTAAAAGAAACATTTATTGGTGGTCCACTTACAAGAGGCGTCCCAGGGCCGGTCCATTTGGCAGCACGTCAGACACGATCACTGCCGTATCTCCGCTGTCCCTGCCTCCAGATAGGGCAAAGCCAAATCCCAATTTGGAATCCTGTCATGCAGAGTGATTGGAATGAAGGAGTATGCAGGTGGTTGCACATTCCAGCCCGGCCGGCGCTGGCTGTAGTAGGGTGTGCCTCTTGGAATTCAAGTTGAAGGTTTGTGCAGTCATCAAAATTTCGATATTTTGTCATGTTTCCTTTTGTGTTCTGATACGGTATCGCTACATAATTGTCACACTTGACTAACTTGACCGTGTGAATCACTTTTAGTGTATATTGAATTAACAAGGATACCATTAGCGATAGCTAGCCCAAGTACTTTTTGCGCCACCGTTCTGCCACGTCTACTTTAAGCAGAAACTTACTTTGGTTAGTGTTATTGTATGCTGCTCCCATATCGTGAGCTCCTCCATGCCTGGTTTCTGCAATCACAAAACACACAGTAGTGCTAAGAAAAGAAGACATTTAGCGTGATATGTCCTTACGAGGAGCTCTGCAAAATCCGTGTGTGTGTAAAACGCAGAATGAACACCAGTACAATCTGGAAAGACCGGTATGGCGGTGACGGTGGCGGTGTGTGTGTGTGCACGCTCAAGAAACACCCGAAGCGCAACGGTGAGCACACGACATAGAAAACTCTTGATATTTTCAAAGAATGAGTAGTTTTACTTGTATTTACATTTTTTATAAAATGATCAAAAATAAAATGGTTCCCAATGTAAGTGTGTGTGCATTTATAGAAAAAACATAATTCAATAAAGGAACATTTAAATCTAAGTCATTGCTTCAAAATTAAAGGTATCAAAACCACATGTGCAAATTATTTAGTTCACCTAGTGAAAAAAAAAAAAAAAAAAGGAAAGCAAATGGAGGAAGACACATTCCAGAAGGAACAAGTACAGCCAGCTTCTCTTGTCAAAGTGGAGACTACCGATGTATGCCGATACTGACAAGCTGGAAAAAAAAATGCTGGACTCTTAGTTGCCAATACTCGCACAGCGAACAAGATGTGAACAATGGTGCTGCTAAATGTGAGCAACACAGTAGGCCATTTGTATGTCACTTAGTTAATCATCAACCTAAATACCAATAAAGATGACCTGGCTGCTCAAACAAACATTTAGTTTGACTCTTTCAAGTCTCAATTTATTTTAACAACCACTTCTTGTTATTTGAGAAAATAAAAACTCAATTTGATTTTTTTGATTTTTTTTTAAAACGACACAGTTCCTATCAACATCTAAAGTAGCAAAGTAGAGTATGCAAGATAACACAGTTATTTGCCCTGCCCTCATTTCAGAAGAACAGACTGACTACTCAATTCATATTTTCACTAAAAACATGAGCTCAAACAAAATGTGAATGCATCATTTAGTCCAATTTTCCTCAGCGGCTTTATCAGGTCGTTTGGCTGTACTCACCCCTTGGTCTTTGAACCTCACTTCCATTTCCCACTGGGATCTCCGAGCCCAAAAACACCAACAGCACTAAAGCGCAAGCGGCTGATCATATTCCATACACAAACACAACATTTGTGCAGCTTCTGAAACCTGATCCTTCACGGTGGCGGGCAAAAGAAATGACAGGCGCTGGCTGGCATGGGGAAGGAGGTGGCAGGACTCACCTGGAGAAGCAAGCACACCTCCCCCACTCGTACTTTGACCACTCGTGCCGATTCTCTCACACACTCCATTAAACACTGAACGACCCCTGGAATGAGCACCGGGGTCAAACTAAAGACAATATGGTTAAATTTTAAGTCGCTCTGGCACCAAAACAAAATATACAGCTGAGTGACACTGTCATTCAACTCATCGATTTATTTATCTAATTAGGATAAGCGGAATGAACAGAAAAAAAAATCCTGCAAGCAAATTTTGTTCTGTGGCCCACAAAAAAAATATGTACCAACAATACCAACTTACAGGCACCACCAGGAGAGGTGGCGAGGGCTCGGGCGGCACAGAACCAAAGTGCTTCATTAGTTTGATCCGCTGGGTCGCATTCATGATCAAGACGCCCACCCAAGTGGACCTTCAATGACAACCTTGTTGTCTTAGGGGCAGCAAATCCGCAGGAAGACCACACAAAACTCAAAAATGTTTTGTCATTAGTCGTAAAAACATATTCCAAGCTCAGCCGATCCCATTTGGATTCATCCCTGAGATCAGCAGCTCCAAGTCTCAATGGTATGCGAGCGGCTCGGCCCACTTTGAGACTTTTTCTCATAAGACTGTTTTGAGTGCAGCGGGCACTATGGTTACGACGGTGGAATGAGAGCGCTGGACTGTTAATAATTGAAAAGCTGTTTGCTAGAGTAAAGCTTCCTGGGTGCCTTCACAGTACACAGGAAGTCGTAGTTTGTTTGGACAAATGTTTGCTATTTTACACCAACAATGGATTGCGATATTCTTTGGGGAATAAACAGGCCTCTTGATATTTCCGCATTTCATCTCAATTCTTATTCTTAGTCACCAAGTGGAAGAAATTAATAGCTCCCATACTTTGCTCCTGACAATTCCTTGAAGGCATACCTGGCAAACCTGGAAATTCCTAATCCATTCAAGGGGAATAAACAAATCCAACAAGGACTACTGTTACTAAAATAAACACTTAAATAAATGTATGCCGTCTATCGTTCAAGTCCCTCCTCCTATTTACAGCATAATTTATTGTGGTCAGGTTCGTTTTTGCCGACGGTATCTACCCTGCAATAAAATGCAAGATACATCAAAAAGATAATGCAAGGCACAAAAGAAAAGACACAACACTAAGCATTTACAAACGCATTCAGAAGTACGGCTGAGTAAATTAAAGCAGCACAAAAGACACACATGACGCATTTAATAGCCTAGAGGGGCACTGGCTCAGCGTGATGTCATCTATTTCCCACTTTCGACGAGGGTATCGGTAAGAAGCTATGAGTGGTCATGTTACTAGAAGGCTTCAGAGTTACTTAGTTAGATTTACAAGTGTTTAGATTGTGACGTCATTAAAAAAAAAACATTCCTGATGAATCCTCCACAAAATGATCAAAGTGTTATAAACTCTGCCCACATTACTTTATTTGACCTTTTGACTTTATTTATTTTTATTTATTTATTTGGGTCGTCTGTGTTGCGAACCCTGCATTTGAAATCAGATGAAAGGAATTATGTACTAAAGTGACCTGAGATGAATTGGACCCCACTACTGATTCTGAAGGGCCCTTACTACCCCTGAGATGGATGGACTATGACACAAAATGGAGGATTTCACTGCACAAAATGTCTGTCAATACCATTGTTTTACTTTCAAACTTTAAATTGTGGAGGTGGTGCAGAAAAAGGCTCAGGTATTTAAGGAATACAACTAGACAGCTGTGTAGGAGTCGAAACTATTACGAAATTCAGTTTGAGGCTGGTAGAAACCTGCAAGAGCGTCTGGAGAACCCGAAAGGTGAGAAGAGGAAGAGGATGAGCAAGGCAGTGGGCAAACATCACATGGAGCGCTAACTCGGCAATACCTGGACTAATAACTAAGATAAAAATCAGACAAACAGGGCCTGCTAAACAGAAAAACATGAGAAAATGATGAAAGCTACAATTTCACTAGCACTGTAGCACTTTCGTCAGAACAGATTCCGAGGACAATAAACACTTGATATTATTTGAAGAAATTGACATTTAAAAAAAATAAAAAAGTCCAACATGACTTCTTAGCATTCTTAGCTCAACTTAAAAAAATGTTTATATAAAGAGACGACGGTGGAATATGTCAGACGAAACAAGCTGGCTTTACCTGTAACACTTCCGGATGTACAACGATCCAACTTCAGTCAAAATCGCTCCCCGCCGCACGAAATCCTCGATAAAGTGTCACACGCTCACTGTTGTTGCTTTCTGCGATTAATAATGAGAGTTTCGGCGTGGACGTCTTGGTACGACAACAGTGTGGTTACTTTTAAATCTTACTGGCTTGTTCGGACAGGTAAATTTGACATGGGCCAAAATGGGCGTGGCTCCAGACAAATGCGGAAGTACACACACAGCATGTGAATTCTGTATTTATATTGGGGAAATTCTTCTGACAAGGATTATGATACAAAGTGATTGATTTTGACAGTGAAATATTTATGAAATGTGCTAAACTAATTTCCATTCAGGCTAAGAAATATATTCAGGGGAGACATTCAACTGTAGTGTCACATTGCGTCCAGTAGAGAGCGCTACATGAAAGGTTAAGGCAAGGAGTAGTGTTAAGTGGTGAGCGCCCTCTTGTGGCATCTAAAAAATCTAAAAAAGGCTACTTTTTATCCATCCTTTCATTTAGTTGGTGATCTGGAATTTGAAGGTAATTATGTGCAGATTTATGGCCACCTATTAAACTACGTAGTCATTTATTTATTTATTTATTACATCAGTTGTGTTTTCATGCAGATGAACAGAAGACACTTCTGAGTTTCAGCAATCTTCAAGTTTTTATTTGTTTACAAAGATTGCTATTTCATATAGTCCTTCCTTTAATGAGTAGAAAACCACTTTTTTGTTGTCATTTTGTTTTTGAAAAGAATTAGTCAAAAGGCACAATTTTTTACAATATATACATTTGGATCTAAATTATAAATATATAGAAAACAAAAGCAAAAACCCAGAATAAAAGTGCTGAACACAGTTTCTCTTTTTTCTCGTTTTTTTTATACAGAAAAAATAGAATTTGTTTAAAAATACATACAATCAGTAGCATGTTTTTGTGTTATTTTGTTGTTGTTAGCAATAAATTATTTTGAGTGATTTATAGAATATGCAAAAAGTGGAGAAACATGGATGGTTACAGTATACAAATCCATCAAACAAAGAAGACCAGAAGAAAAACAACACGCCAAAGCTGGACAAAGGGGGACAGTCACATGATGATGCCTTTCTTAGTGCAACGTGACAACAGGAAAATAAAAACGGGGTGCTCAAAATAGGTCCAGATGCAGTTTTGGGGGTTGAGCAAACGCTGTGGTCTAGTTTTTTTTTTTTTTTTTTGAGCAGCCAATTCATGTAGTTTGTATCCTTTTTTTAAATTACATTTGGTACAGTAGATTTCAGCATAGTCTTTAGTGAGAAACCCTTGCGAAAAAGCTTTACGGAATGTTTCTGCTTTGGAATATTTGGGAAAAACTAAACTCTATTTAAAACGGGGGAAAAAAAAGATATGACAAACAAATGTTGAATGATTCCTAACCATGTATAACTGTTAAAATTTTGAAAAAACTAACCAAACACAAAAAACGATGATGCGCTGCCCTAAGAAGGCATAAACATGTCCAATCACAAAACAACAGTGGGATGGGAAATCTACTGTCTGCCGGCGTATTTTCCCACGGCCCGAATCCTGTCATCGACTCATACGTTTTCAGAAATTTAAAACATACTATAAGAAAGATAAATAAGATAGCAGAAAGTTCCCCCCCGCCCTGAAACAAAACACCAATAAGAGCAAACAGTACATACAAGTACAAACACGTTGGTTTCAGCACTGTTACGGTGGCAGGTTTTTTTTTTTTTCTTCTTCTTCTTCTTATGTAACCCTCGCCCGTCCACCAACCTTTTTATTTATTTCTTCCTGAGATTGTTGAATGGTAACTTTAGGGCAACAAAAACACTTTGGTATCTCTGGGGGAAAAAAAACCCAACAACAACCAACCCCATGAAGCAGAAATCAATGGAGACATAAGACAGTGCAAACATATTTGGTGGCAGATTTGAATAGAATTGATCTTCCCTGACCAAACGTTTTGACTCTAACTTAAAGAACAAGCAGAAGAACACGGCTAAAAATCCCTTAAATATAAATAACAATATTCTTATCACACCTACAATATAAAGGTGGTATGTAACCAAACGGCAGCGAGGGGGGGATTTGCACGCCCGGTGAGAGTAAACAATTTGTGGTCTGCCAAACTTTTTACTTTCCTGTTTTTATTGCTTTCGGCCGAGCGCGGCGCACCAGCAGACATCGACGACAAAAGCCGCCAAGCGCGACACCACTCAAACACACGCCGGGTACGAGGAAAAGACGTGAGGATTTGGACGATGGTCTCATTTCATGGCTTTTGTATAGATTGATGAATCATGTTTGTGGATAGAATGAAGAAACATTGACTTGAACAAATCAGGTATTGCCACAATTGTAGCATTGACAAAAATGAGAGGGTCAAGTCTAACTCAAACGCTTCATGGAAAAACAGCTGGTTAATGTCATCAAATTGACTTTTTGAAAATTCAGATTTGTTTTTTGACTTCAGATTTGTTTTTTGACATCAATTAATTAATTTTTATTAAGCCTAGCATAGAGGCGGCAACTGTCCAGACACGGACGTCAATAATTTGCAATGCAAGAACCAATTATGTGTGGCGAGTCTGGATTCGGAAACAGGAAAATTGTACCTTTCATTTCCCATTGAAGGTTTGTTTTCATTTGAGATAACCAAAAAGACATTATTGAATACTTAATGACCCAAACTGACTGACACTAACACACGTGTACAAATGGAATTATACAACAAGACCAAAAGCACTTGAGACTTTCCTGAGAAATTTCAAATCAAATCATACCAGGAGTCAAATCTCTCTGTGTCGTCAATTTAAAAGAAGAAAAAAAAAAAAGTGATATTTTTTGGATACCTTCTGCTCACTATGCTTGTTGGTGTTGTTGCAAGCCACGCACACGCAGACACACACACACACATACAGAGTTGAGGCTTCACGGAGGCCTCCCCTTGGAACCCGCCACCAGCATAGTGTAACACGAAGGGACGAAAAAGGTTAAATACAAATATACCATATTTAAATTAAAATACAAATCTATACATTAGGCTACATGGATTTTTTTGTTTTTGTTTTTAAAGACTGCATTTATAGATTCTCAGAAAGGCACTGTTTGCAGACTGCTGCTTTCCCTCTCCTCTTTCCTCAAACACAAACAAACAAACAAACAAACAAACAAACAAAAGGAGAGAAAGGGAGCACGTCGTGTCGTTTGGGGGGGGAGAGCAAACGGATCAAAAGGAGGCATTTCACGGTTTTGTCAGCTTTGATTTCTTCCTCTTGGATCTTCCAGTTTGTTGCCACCTAGCGCCTCGCTTGAATAAAGCAATAATAACAACAACAACAAAAAACAAAAGATTCCAGCGTCGAATCAGTTAAAGGACTTTTGTTTTGTTTCGACAGCTCCAGAAAGAGTTCCCTAAAGTCAAGTTTGCGTTTCAGCTGCCGTGGAGGAGGACGCACGTTGAGGGTGCGGGAATCCCAAATTGGGAGGAGGCGGCTGGCTAGAGGTGCTTTGAGAGAAGACTGTGAGCAGGACAGGCAGTGATGTTGACTGGAAGGTCCCCGAACAGCAGCGGAGGAATGCGTGCTAAAAAATATGCTTACACACACAAAAACCGAGTGGGGGACGTTAAAGCCTCAGTCTTGCTGGCGGTAGTGAATGACGGACTTGCGGTCGGGCCCCGCCGCCTGGAGCATGCTGTTCAGAGCCTCGCGCACGTCCAGAGCGCCCGAGCTGCAGTGACCGTTGGGCAGGGGGAGCGAGTCCGACTGAGGCAGGAGAAAGTTGGGGAAGCGAGGGGGGGGGAACTGCGAGGAAGAGCACGAAGACGGGGGGTTGGAAAAAAGCGAGCTTTGGACGAGGGAGGACGTGGACGAGGAGCTGGACGAGGCGGAGGACGAAGGGCTGGCTTTCTGCACGGGCATCGGCGGCGAGAGGGGCAGGTCGAAAAGGTCCAGCAAGTCCTGGTGGTTGTTTCTCAGGTGGTTGTGGTTCAGAGGCGGAGGAGGTGGCGCCGGGGGGAGCTGAGTGGACATCTGCGAGATGAGCGACTCCAAGTTAAAGTCGTCGGCGAACGGCGCGGCCGGGCCCGTCAGACCGTCCAGAGCCGTCCCTGCCTCGGTGCTGTCCGGGGAGGGAGACGGTGAGCTGATGGTCAGGTCCAGCACCTCCTCGTGGCCCTTCTGGGAAGACATGCGTGCTGTCTGGTGGATATGTAGGGGCTGCGGGAAGGAGGGTAAGAAGGAATGACGGTAAAACTGGGAGAAGTTGGAGCCGTGGACGACCGCGTTGCGCGCCGCCGCCTGGTTGGAGGCGGCCGACTTTCCGGGCCAGCCGCTTGGAGTCACTTGGGGGTTTGGGGGTAAAGACAGAAGACCTTGACCCTGCGTGTGCTGCTGTTGCTGCAAGACAGCCTGCATCCTCTGCAGCTGAGACATGCCCGCCGCTTGCGTCTTCTGCAGCGGGTTCAGTTTCTGCTTGAGGAGCTGACCGTGAACCAGCGAATGGGCCAGTGACTGGGTGGGCATAGCTTTCTGGCTGAACAGGTTTGCCAGTAGGTGCTTGTTGTCCTGCTCCATCTTGCGCATGCGCTCCTCGGCCAGACGCTGCTCCACGGCTTGCTTCTCGCGCTCCTTGCGTCTCCGCTTTACCTCCTCGTCCATTAGCATAAGCTCTTCGCGCACCCGGGCCACGCAGTTCTCTGGGATCTTGATGCCTGGGACAGTGTGGGTTTGGTTAGTTCAAGCTCGTTTGGGTTAACGAGAGCTCAGCAGCTAATCTAATCACGCTCTTGGACACTGACTGTCTTGTCATTGGCACTCACCGACTTGCTTGTTGTGCTGCTTGGTTTTGAGGCGAACAATCTGCAGGATGTTGGAGTTGGTGATGTCGGACACCACGTCGGACACGCGCTTCCAAACGCGCAGCAGAGCGCCGCACAGCATGTGGTACTGGCGCAGACGCATACCCTGGAAGCACTCCTGGCCTTCCTCCACCTTCTTGCATTTGCCGTTCCTGCGGAGAGGCCACGGTTACGTAAACGCAACTGGCGAGCTGCTCGCCTCTGACCTTTGCATTTGAAATGACAAACAGCAGCTTGCATGACTTGCACGCATTGTTGTTGTTTACAAATCGGGTGAAAGTGCAACAAAGTGTCCTGTGTGTTCCTAGTTACCAGTTGGCATGGCTACACTTCTTTAAGGAGAAGCTGAACCGGCTCTCCCAGTAGTCCTTGGCCTCCTCTGGGGTCACCTGAAGAAGCCAAGTCATCCATATTGTCATCTCACAGGACACCTTTGTCCACCCCTCGTTGTGTCATGATCATGTTGTTCCCTTTTAGCACACATGAAAACCAAACGCACCTTCCGATAGCGTTGCTGTAGGTTTTCAAGGCTTTCAGGATGAGTCTGCTTGCCGATGTTGGGCTTGTAAACAATAAAGTTCTTGCCTCTTCCTTGCTCAGCGAGCAACACGCAAGGCTGGTTTCCTCGAGGCTGGAAAACCAACAAGGAGCAGTCAATTTTTCCAGTCGCCTTCTTTTATGATATGCACACTCACCTTCTGGGACATGTAGAAGCCCTCGCCAGCACCAGTGAGACTGAGAAATCTGTTGCTGGCTTCATCCCAAGGCATACCTCTGTCCACACTGATCTGTGGAGGCAAAATGGAAAAGACTTGTCACCTCCAGGAAACATTCAATGAAGACTCAGGACACATCCGCAATGACAATTTAGTCAGTCCTACCTGGTAAAGAACCACCTGGCCATCTTGAGGGTTCCCCACTGTCATGAAGATTTCCTGCTTCTCCTCATAAATCTCATCGTTACCTGGAGCCAAATCTGTGTGCCACCCAAAAGACAACCAAAATGAGAATAAGGCTTTTTTTTTTTTTGGTAGTTTCAACAGTGAACCTAAAGTGCATACCTAAGATGCCCATGTCATATTTGCCCTCTTTCTTGTCTTTTTCTATTAGGTAGTCAAAATTGTCTGTGAAATACTGGAAGAGATGGTTCTGCTTATGGACCTCCAGCCCCAAGATTCGGTTTAGGAATTTGGTAATGCTGCAATCTGGAATTCAAATTAATAAACAAATCAATCTAAAAGTTGCCAAACGATTGGCCTCCTTGAGCAATTGCACACCACTGACCTTTCTCTGTATTGATGCCAAAGCGAGATTCCCGACAGAAAATGCCCACATCCATCATTCCATGTTTCATATCTGGCGTAAAAGGGGGAAGAAAAAAATAAAAAAAAAATCAACACGTTGCGCTTTGAGCACTCTTGAATGTTGATGAGCACCGAGTACCTACCTCTGAAGAACATGGCGTCACCTCCGGGGTAATCTTTAGGCACGGGCACCTTGTTCTCTATGTGCCCCAAGATTGATTTGGTGATTTTATCCAGAGCCTTGGTACCATACTGCAAAGAAGGAGCACAAATTGATTGAGCCATGTTGTGTTGATGTTGCCGTGATGATAAATAAAAGTTGCACCTGCACCTAAAAAAAAAATATCCGACCTGAGGCACCTTACCTTGTTCTCAAAGTTGTACTTGCTTAAGTCTCTGGTTTCAGTCGCCCGTCTGTCTCCGTGTGTTAACGCGCCCTGCGAAGAGGATGAACGTGAACTTTTTTTTTGCTAGGATTAGCATCATCAAACAAATTACAGGAAGACCAACGTGATGCGGGAGTACAAGAACAGCACAAGATGATCCCAGGCTGCAGTTTTAAGTGAGGTCACCATTTTTATTGTACAGAGTTACCAGAAACATTTTTATTGGGTCATATTAGTTTGTGGTTTACGTCTTATGACATTTACGAGTGTTATGATAGTGGCTACAAATTGTTGTTTTTAGTCGCTATATGGCCACAAAGTATTTCTCTTTTGTTTTAATAGTGTTCATAATATTAAAGATGAAGATCTCTAATGTGCTTTTCCCATCTATGTGGATGAATCTCTTCGCTGCTGATCCGGAGTCGGCAAGGGCGCAAAGGTGGTTGGTTGCACACTTCAAGTGCGTGAGTAAACATTTCATAAACTGAGCACAGGGAACGTGGGATATGACCGACGGATTTACCGAACACGCTTGGCAAACACAGCTGTGGCTTCCTGGAATGGACATCCCCGCCAGCCCACCCCCTTGTGTCTTTTTCTGTTATGCTGTGTCACTCTGGAAATAAATGGCTTGTCGCTTAAGTGCATCATGGAAAGTGACCCTTGGCTTGTCATTTATACAGAAAGTCAGATTAAAATCTGACCTTCACATTTGTTAGAGGCCTGATTTTAACCCAGACAAATCCAATTCCATATCCCAATTGTTGCGCATTGACACAGATGAGTTTATAACGTTACAAACGTACACACAGGCGGACTATTTACCAGGCTTTCCAGTCTTTTTGCAACGATGGAGGCGAAACGTCTCTCGCCGGCGAGCTCCGAGATGAGGAAGATGTACTCTGGAGCTGTCACTTGATTGGACCGATGGGTACGGCCTGAAAAATTAAAAAGTAACTAATTAGATGTCATTAGAATAACAATTTTAGGGTCCACACTTTTTTAAATCTATTATTATTATGATTGTTTTAACATAATATGTAACTTCTGATCATTTGTGGGCTTTTAATGTCAGTTCTTCCAAGGTTTTACTTGTTTTTCGAACTGCATGGTCAAAAGCCATATGGTCCCCATCCCTGTTTTAAACCAAGACCATCTGCTTTATTGATGTTTTCTGGCGCCAGGTTTTCATCACAAGGCTCATCATGCATATGTACGTCATATACATGCACACACTGTCATTTATGCTCAAAGCCAGACAAGCACTGCTAATGGAAATAATTAATTGAGCTGTTAGCACAATGGCTGCAAACAATAAATCCATTAGAGACTACGACATACAATGATGCACAATGGACCGAGCAGGCAGTTCTTCTGTCTGAATAATTGAATACAACTTAGTGTCCATAATAGACAGTCCAATGAAAAATGAACAGTCCCACTGCGTGAGATGAATAAAAGCATTTATCTTGAATTGTTTTAGCCAACACAAATGCAACCGCCTCATGCAGTAGAGCCCAGTTGTGCCCACAAGTGATCCAAACTTGGACTCACCAAACTGCTGAATGGCCCTGTCTGCGCTCCAAGGTAGCTCCAATGTCATGTGGACTCGCCGCCGCTGGTTTTTTATCCTCTTGTCCGCCTGCAGGGAAATTCCAGAGCTGGCCGCTTCGGAGATGATGGCCACCAGCTAGGGTGTGAGAGAAAGACTCGAATTGCATTGTGTGAAGAAAAAAAAAAAGCTTTATCGTTTTATATTTGCTCACACATGGATGGAAAAAGAGTCCATTTGATACCTGTTGCTAACCAAAAACAGCAGTACCCAGCTAAAATTCCAATCATAAGCACAAATAAAACTGACCTTCTCTCCACTCATGAAGCGGTCTTTCTCCTTGATGTTGATGTGGTCAATGGTGAGACCCTGCTCAGCGCGTGACTCGTAACGGACGATACCTTCAGGACGTCGCACCACACGACCCTTACGCCCAGTCATCTGTTTGACAATGATAAAAGAAATATATACATATATTTAAACATGCTAATTTTAATTGTAAAGTTGTTGCATGCTTCAGGCTCGCACCTCAGAGACTTTATCAGGACCTCCAAACTTATCAATAAGCTCGTCCAGGGTGTTGAGAGGTAGTTCTTTTCCCAGTTGTGAGATCTTATTGAGGAGACCCTGCTTCATCTCCTCTATCCTGACTGGAAATCCACGTGAGAGGAATGTCAGACCATATCAACAACAGCAAAAACAAAACAAAACCACACACCAGTGTGGCAGCTCGTGTGGTTGACAAAAATGACATCATCGTTGTCCAGCAGCGAGTCCGGAGACGAGTTGGAATCGGTGTCCATGCCGTCAGAGTCGGTACTGCTGTCGTCACTGTTGATGCTTATGACGCCGACGCTGTCCACCGTGTGCTTGGGTACCTTGGGATGGCGACCTCGAGGCTTGCCTGAAGATGACATGAGCAGTTAAGATGATGTCTAGAGACTAAACGGATACAACAAAACAGTAGACAAATGTGGGCTTACGTTTTCTCTTATTCCCGGGTGCCTTCTCTCTCCTCTGCTTCTCAGAAGGGAAATGTTTGGTAACGAGAGACTGGAATACTCCCCTGAAGGGAAGACGGTGAAGCTGTTAGGGGCTAAACAAAGCAGCTCGAGATTCATTGCGTGTTTGTCAGGTACTGGCAGGTAGATGAAAATGCTGTGTGTGCTTTAATATACTAAATTTGCCCAAGGGGGTGTAAAGTTGGTGAATCTCAAACACAGACAAAAATGTGAATACATTCCAAAGCTTATGGGCTCACTCACTCTGCGGCGGAAACAAATCGGTCAAGGTGACCATCATTCTCGTCCAGAACCTCTCTGGTGCGCGACTCCCCGGTAGACTGCAGGCCAATGACGATGCACTGTGTTGGAGAGTAACAAAGAGGTATGAGCAAACATTTTAAACAACAATCTGCAGGCCAATGACGATGCACTGTGTTGGAGAGTAACAAAGAGGTATGAGCAAACATTTTAAACAACAATCTCATATAGAACAACCTAACATGCATGTTTTCGGAATGTGTAAAGAGGCCAAAATGAGAGAACTATGCAAACAAAAATGAGATTTTTTTTTTTTTTCTTCTCTTATGGCCAGCACCATTATGTGCAATTTCTCCCTTGTCTGAATTTCCGTCTGGTTATTTCCACACAGAGAGGAAACTTGCTGACTCTGCGTTCCAGTGATTTGTGCTGACCTTTCCTGCCTCCAGCTCTTTCTTGGCCAACTCCACCAGGCAGCGGACCTTGGCAGCTATACAGAGGTATTTGAAAAAGCGCTGGTGAGACGACCAGAACTGGCCCCACAGGGACTTCCTGCTGACCAGGCCCAGCTCGTCGGCGGCGCGCATGAAGACCTGCAGTGCCTCTGCCCACTAAAAAAAACAGAAACAACGTTAAGTTAAAAGGCAAATGCGTTCTTCGATGTTGGGTTGCGACGCTCACCAATATGGCGGCTTTATTGTAGACCAGCTTAAAGTCGCTGTCCAGTCCGATCTCTTCAATGCGGAAAGACACCCCTGAGAAGCTCAACTGCCTGGCTATGTACATCCCGCTCACTTTCATATCCATGGCAACAATCTCCATGGCGCCCACGCCTCTGTTTACACATAGCAAATATAGGTGCATCTCAACAAATTGACTGGGCACAATTGACTGAATAAAATAAAAAAAAAATAAAAAAGCCCCGACTTGGCTACGATATGAGGAAATAGATGTTATTTTACAAGAACAGGAAACCCGCATGATTTATGAGTCATTTGAAAACATTAGACACCGCAAACCTTTTCTCGATGGCGTGCAGGAAGTCGTCAAAGGCCCTGAAAGGCGTGCCCTCACCCCAGATACCCAGGCGGCTCATGTAGATCATGTTCTTTGGCTCAGAGGCACCTAGGCGACAAAAAGGGTCTTGAACTGTACCTCAGGCATCATCCCAATTCAAAACTCTGAGAAAGGGTCCCATTTTCAGGAAAATGTGTCTCCTAAGTCACAATATATTTTTAAACCTGGCTGCTACAATTTATTAAATATCAAGGTCATGTACAGTGTGATGTCCACATGGTTGTTTTAATTTTCAATATTACTATCATGAATGTTCATCTAGATACCAAGTCAGCATTCCAACCACAAACCTCATAACTGTGACACAGACGTACTAACCACTAGGACACCGCGCTGTCCACACATTTGTTTTGAAATGACAAACACTGGGATGTGACAGACGTCGTTCCACTTTCACTGTTTGTCCAATCAGTTTATGTACCTGTGGCACTGGCATACACCACTCTGGCCCGTGGCAGCTTGTTCTGCAGATCAAGCACCGCCTTGCCCATCTTTGTTGACGTGGCATTCTTGGCTTTGTGGCATTCATCAAAAATAATCTGTGAGGAGGAGAATTCAGGTCAAGGGCAAACAACACAGAGGACTGTGTGTGCGTGTGTGTTCAAAGCACACTGGAAGTGGAGGAGGAATGTGTGCGTCATTGGGGAAAATGAAAGGATACAACTCCGTCAAAATCCGGCTTGCACCAGTCCAGGATCTGTTTAATCCGCGTGCGGTGCTGCCCACCCGCCTGGCTCTCGCCAATCAGCGCAGAGTAGGTCGCAAAGAGAACTCCTTCTGAGGTAGCTGTGTCTCCATACTTAATCTGCAACACAGTCACACGGTCACCCGGTGTGACTTTGCTCCGTTTCGCATGAGCGCTTAGAAAGCACGGCCTTCTTGGTCAACAACCTGCACTCACTCACTTTGTTTAAGGCATGCACGGGAATAGTCGGTGCATCTATGTCTTTGAGATCTCGCTCTGCATCAAATTTCAGGTCATTGGATATGCTGAACCTGCGGGCAGAGAACAGTAGGATTAGTCATTCGGCGTACGCAGCTGGACAGAAGGAGTATAAGCGCATGCAAATCAGGTGATGTTGGCCCGTGCGCATGAATTTTATGGCTGCCGACCGAAATCTGGGGCTGGCTGAGTGGTGAGTTCACATCCTGTCGGGACGTGCCGCACGCACAGGCTACAATTAAGATGGCATTATCCTGAGTCACTGCTCATCTTTGAAAATTCGCTGCAAGCAAACTGCAGCCTCAAAAAACATCACATATACATGACAAATTGAGACAGTCCTCAAATAGAAGCTGCTCCTTGAAAAAAAAAAAAAAAGCGATTTCATCCGCTTAAGACAAATAAATACCTTTTTCCCAAACATATTGAGTTCAGCTCACCATAGTGATTTTTTTCTTCCCTTAAGGTAGTTTTCCAGGATGATTCCCGCAACAGTACGTCCCTTTCCCACGCCGGCCCCATCTCCAATCAGGAAGCCTGCCCGCTGGTTGTTCTGTAGGATGACCTCGTGTTGCTGGCCGTGCAAACGAGAGAGAGCGGGGTCACTCGTTGCCGTGAAATGGAATGACTGCCGGGAGATGCTTCTGGCGTGTGAATGTGTACCTGACAAGCGTAGATGATGGCTTCTAGCTGCAGGGCGGAGAGCAAGCCGCTGTTAATGGTCGACTCGGGTATTGATAGAGTGTACGTGATGTCCGGAGGAGGGACGCTGGACAGAGTGTTGGTCTCCACCACTATGTCGGGATGGGAAATTCCGATAGTGGCTGACGAGGAGAAAGGGGAAAAATAAAATGAAGTTGTCTGAACGGGGCCTCATTTTGCCATGGTTTCTCGTGACCTACATTTGGAAGGCTTGTACTCAGCATACGTGTCGACATGGCCCAGTTCCTCTGAATCCTCTTCTTCTGCTTCCTCCTCTTCCTCTGGGGGTGATGGGGCTCTCTGAGTCTGGCAATACCAAAGACAACGTTCAACAGAGCCATAAGCGCCGCTTGCGTGCAGTTCTGAATTTTGCCTAGGTGATGTTGGCAAAAGGAATGTTAGTAGCCAGGCAGTAGGCGCGGCACAATTAAGGAACACAAATGACAATGCAGCGATGGAAATAGGAGTTAAGGGGAAATATAAAACAATTTGCTGGAGATCAAAATGTTGGCAGTTAACCTCACAGTATGACACTACATAGTCATTTTAAAAAGGTAATAGGGACACAATGAAAATAAAAATGTAGACATATACATACACAGAAAAAAAATGTCATAAAGTAACGAGGACAAAGTAGATTAAGAAAATGAATCATATGATTTTTCCTTTCTAATGTGGCCTCAATACTGCTTTGTAGTTGTCTGTCTCAGCGTTGTTGCAAATAGGATGCAACGCTTACATCATCTGCGATAATACAGAATGCTACAAAATAATAACGAATGAGCATCTGTCGCAATTTTCAGCTCAAGTCAAACCACTTAAGCTACAACCCATACTTTATCTGCATGGGAGAACATTGGAGAGCAAACCACTCATGGAGGTGCGTAATGAGAGAGACAGACAGAGCGTGTTACTCAAATTGATGCGGCTACCTGAAATCCTCCTAAAGGTGGCACGCTGATTATAGCGGTTATATCATCCAAACTGGCCAAGCCCTGAAACCTGCTGGAGCCTTTAAGCTGTCAACAAAAACATTCAATAAACACAAATGGATGTGGAAAACAGATGAAAAGGGGTGAAAGAAAAAAAAAAAAAGGTCACACATTGTGTATGTGTGTGTGTGTGTGTATTGACCTCCAGCTGGTTCTGCGCTGGTGTAGTGGCGGCGCCGTTGTTGGTGGTGGTGGTACTCGTGTTGATGTCCCAGAGCGTGGGCACCGTGTCCAGGTGATCGGTGCTGATGAAGGACTGGGCGTCGGCATACTCGGACAGCGAGTCGGCCGGAGAGGAGAACAGGGAATTGGTGGAGAGGTCATCGATGCAGGACAGATCCTGTGGGTGGAGAAGAGGAGCATTGAGTTTCACCTTGATATCAGGGATGAGTTGATTTTCCTTTCTAAAATGTTATTGCTTTTTGTTCAAAAAGTATGACTGTCGCATGAATTATTATTTTTCTTTATACAATATGAAAATGCATGTCGCAATTTGACTTTGGGTGTCATGTGCTGCAAATGGCAATTTTGCTTTAATTTAATTTACTATATTACAGAAGTTAACCTTTTATGACAGAAATAACAAAACATTGCCCGCATAGTTAATTAGGGATCTTTCTTTCATGCAAGCAGCTTCTTAAAAGGTTATGCTTGCAGTAAACCCATGTCCTACTTTTCGTTCCGATTACGAGGATGGGTCTCCACAGTCCAGGAAGCCTCAGGATATCATCGTGACTCCTTTTAAACAATATGCCAGACTAATTATCACCGCGCATTACGCCACAGTTCCGCCGAACATGTCTGACCGGCGAGAAAGGACAAGACGCTGGGGGCTGTGGGTATCAACATGACCGCATGGTGTGGGAATGAGGCCTGGGTGTTATTTTTGTGCTCTGATGTTACAGAAGTGACTTGCGAAGGGTCGCGTGAAAACAAGCTTGGACTCTCTTTGTGAGAGTACAGTCACTTCTCGCGGGCAGGATCAGACATGAAAAAGAAGCTTTCTGGATTTGTCTCTGATTGGCTGCCTTAAAAGTGGGATGGAGGGTGAATGTTAGTTTAAAAAAGGGGGAGGGCTGGACGGGGGAGGTACGTGTAACTTTGTAGCGCCTCTTTCATCTGTTGTGAGTCTTTATTATTCTATTTCACCCCCTGAGCTGGTTTGGCTGCGACAGATGAGTAAAGAAGGCCAGAAACAAAGGACCCACCCTTCCCTTTTGCAGAGGCACCATGGTGGAAACACACAGATAAGCAGCATATTGTCGTTTTTAATCGAGGAAAACAGGATGTGTTTTTTTTTCCCCCCTTTTCCAAACAGCAGCAAAAAGGCTTTTGTTTACCTCTGGCGCATTTACTGGAGGGGGTCTTCTGTCAAAGTCATAGGCTGATAAATGGCGGCACACAAAATACAGTTTGACTTCCAAATATGCAGTACGAGAATCTCATTTGAAATTCATCTTACATTTCTCCTAAAATGTAAAATGTGGGTTTGAGCAAAGCGAGTCGGGCCGGTGCTAAGCGAGACACCTCCGAGCTCAGCGCTATGCTAATCGAGTTGTCAAGCGGAGTGGAACAGAGGCAGCAGTGTTACTTGTCCCGCGGCAGACGTGTACTCAGAGCTGGTTCATCTACTATTCCTAAAACCGGGCCCTGCCACACAGAGATAAGGCATGAATTCCAACTGCACTGATGCTAATCTGGCTCCTTTGGCAGCACACAGCCAACGCATCCATGCGACCGCTAATCCTGCCTCACTCTCTTCTTAATCCAAATTTCATTAACAAAAAAAAAAAAACCCAAGCCACACAACATGAATGTTTTTCAAATTGTTTCTTTCCAAAATGATTTCCAGGAGATGATGAACATATTCACAGAAGTGCATGTGAAGTCTCGTGTTGTCATTTCTCCACCCATGTGCTGTTCAACAAAAGTACTCTTTCACATCTTTCACTTTTGCCCCAGTTTCCCAACGCAGTCACACGTCTTCTTTTCCCCCCTCAGCGCCGCTTGGGCAATCTTTTGATCAAATGAACTTAATGTGACAAGCAAGTTGCTGTCCTGCACGCAGAGGCAATAAATTACAGCACTCATGCGCCTTGGGATGAATGATAGCAGGGAGGCGCATATTGCTAAGAAGCAATCCGTTTGACACAGTGGTTCATGGAAAAAAAATAATAACAACAAAGCAAATGTGACAGACACACTGCGACATGAAAATGCAATAATGTGTGACTGTCATGAAGCTTTGCAGCTGCTCTTCATAAAAAAAACAGCAAAGTCATTGCTTATCACATGAGCCTTAAGATAAGTTCCAGCACGACCGTACAAGGAAGTCGATATATAAACATAAAACTAAAAATATGTCTGCAGCCCAAAAATTTTTTTTCCACACGGGGATTCTGCTAAATAGCCATAAGGGTTAGACACTGGCTTTTATTTCACACAGACTCCAGGAAAGGTGAAATATTTCACACAGTGAAACGGCTTTACAAAAAGAGATGATTAGATATGTTAAAAATGTCAACACAACAGTACGAGAGACATGAGAGGTAGTTTTTAAATTCCCACTGCTGCCCCGCCATTTATTCACCAAAGGTCCGCTTGTGTAATATCGGGAGTCGGCAAAGTGTAGGAATGACACCCGTGTGTAAGGAAACGCCAAGAGTAAAATCTAACACCTGTCACGCCCTTCTTTTTTTACGCTTGTGTTGAAAGCAATTTGTCACTGTCCAACAAGAATGCGAGCCGAAGCAAATGCACCGTTGTGTGCATATTTCACCTTTGCTGAGTTCTGTATAAAAAAAAAATATCACGAGAATACATTTTTTTTCCCCGAAGCGATGCAGGGTAAACAAAACAAGGATCTAAATAAAACAAAAACAAGACAAGACAAGTTGAATGAGGGAGGACCGGAAGATTGGTTGGTGTTTGGAGATCTAAAAGATACGTTTGTTGAGCCACCCAAAGTAAATGATCTTTGCGTTCCTGCCAGCTAGATTTTAGAATAACTGCTGCTATGATGAAAATGCAAGTTTGTTCACCGGCCACATTGCGGTGAATTTCAAAACGCATACAAGACAGGCCACGTTCAGGGCTTCCCCCGCCTACACACTGCACTCTCGCTCGCTTGCTTTTCCAAGGCTGAAAAGTCAAACGAGTGACGTCACTATTCCAAAGTCTTCCAATTTTGCCCCCCCCCCCCCCCAAATGCTCACATTTGGGCTTTGTTGATTCTGGATTTGGCTTTCAGCCAGGTTCCTCCGCAAGAGGAGGAGCAAATACTTGAAACGTCGGTGAGAACGATGTCGCTGTTGTTTGCAGTGTAAGCACCGGTCCTCCGTGTCAATATCTAAACGGTGTGCGAGTGAAGCAGACAAACTGCGGGCAGTGACATCACTTTACCCGAGCGAAACAAGCCGTATTTTGTGCTCAGCTGTTGACCTTGTCCAAGCAGTCAACACAACTTGCCCCATAGCGTCTGTGTGAGTTCATGGGGTACATCTGGAGGCCATCATGTCTTCATTATTTTCAGTTTAAATCTCATGTGGAAAAGGTGCCACGTGTCCTAACAAGGACTTGTGAAGAAGGAAATCAATAATAAAGTGTCACTGAGCACGTGGGTATAAACACCTTAAGGGTCACATGACAGGAGAGCCAAAATTGCTCAGACGCTGTGCTGAACGAGGCAGATTAACCGTTGTAATTAGTAAATAATAATTTGAAAGATTTTGTAGCGTCATGACCACTCAGTTTAACAGAAGACTACAAAGGTATACAAAAGCTAACATTCTAATAAATGACACGTGCCACTTATTCACTTCCAGCAAACGACATGCCAAAGGTCACGGTTGACGATTAACCGGACAACCAGGAAGCTGACTGTCTCCAGCTTCCGACAAATTTTCCTCCTAACAAACTCGCATGAAGTACTGCAGATATTACTCAAAGCCAAAGTCCGGGTATTTAATGATGCAAGGACAAAAATGTTGACATTGCAAAAGGGAACCGAACACAACACAGGCGACTTTGAATGACATATCGGGTTCTCGCTTTTCTGGGAATAGAATGCGGGACAGAAGCAGCCGTTTGTCATGAGTGGAACGTTGGGCTACATGTGGGGGTCAGTCTTGAGTCAACGCTCAAAGTGGATTCAATAACAAGCGTGTTACAATTAAGTTTTGAAGTGCTTCTCTATTTTGGAAGACATTAAAGCACCTCACAATGTTCCTCATGGAATCGCAAATGTTCTTGAAACAGCAGGTCTCTTGTGCCAATTTATTATATGAACAAAGAAGTCATGAATCCAAAGGCCAAGTCAAAAGATCAACAAACCATCAATATATTCTTTTTCTATTTTTTTTTTTATTATTTTCTTTTTAAGTTGAGCTGGAACCCATCACAGCTGATTTTGGGCAACTACACTCTGGACTGCTCTCCACACAAGCGCAGGGGGCAACTCGAGATTCATTAATGCCGTTTACCGATAAAACACTCAGGTATGCCGCTAAACTCGTTTTGGGTTCTGACCCACAATTCGGGAAAACTCAGAGTAATTCAAGGCAAAGCAAATAATCGTACCTTGGGGAGTGGCCGTCCCAGCTGTGAATACAATTTAGTCCAGAACTGCATGAGCGACATGGGTCCAGACTTTGCTTGAAGGGGAGGGGGGGGGGGGGGGGTAGACACACGCAAAGAAACTCAAGACAGACTCCTGCTTCACCTTGAAGCCCTGACTACAAGATCCATGAGGCTTCCCTTCCAGCCAGTGGGACCCACTCAGCCCTTTCACGGCTCCTCTCTGGTTGAACGCAACACATCTGCCTTCGTTGGAGGTGACGCTCTAGTGAATGAGCCGAGCAGCACCCAGGTCTAAAATAAGGCCGCTAGGGTATTGGCGCTAAGTGATAAGTCATGGTGGTTATGCACTAATAGTTCCTCAAAGAGGTGGCCTGAGAGAGCGAGAGTGAGCGAGAGCGGAGGAAAGGAGGGGAGAGGGAGGGAGGAGAGGAGGAGGAGCTTTCAGGAAATGATGCTTTTGTTGGTAAGTGACTACAGTTACCGGCAGTCAGACCCATTTTACTGTACATGGTGTAACTCAACCGCATTTGTAGTGTAAACAGAATTGCGCTCTGAACCCGGCCACTCCTATCACGCCACCGTTTACTGCTATATTTAATTGGCATCTTTTTTTTTTTCTTTTGAACGATTATTATATTTAGAAAACTAATGCGCTGCCCGGTTGCTGTTCTAAATACATCCGCTTGCTGGTTATTCCCGTTAAGGCTCACTATTGAGACCTCTACTCTTACCAACAGATCTTCAAAATATTATCAAGCCAAAGTGTGATAACGCCCCAAAAATAACCTTTTGACAGAAAAGGCAGCTCAGTCAAATATGAGCAATGCAATTATTTTGATATAAAATGTATTTTACTGATAGCAGATGGTAACATAATTCCCCCTATTATACAATTATCCAAAACAATATAATTGACCTCTTTTCAATCTGCTCCAACAGTTGAACACATTAAAACGTTCCCTTACACAATACCTGCAGTTATACACATTTATTTGTATATTTGTCCTAACGGGAAAAACTGGTTTGTAGTTTAACTCATTCATTACCAGATTGAAGACGTGAGGCAAATTTGATATATCCTGTTGATCAAAACATTTTTCTCTATGTTTAACTCGCACACTTTTTATCATGAGCAATTTCCATTTACACGAATTCAAGGCCATCATGGCAAGAAACAAAATAATTACACGAGCAGATTAAAAACACCTTCAGGCTTTTCTCCAAACATTACAAAAAAAAACATCCATCAGTCCCATTGCTGTTGAGACAAATGGGTCCATTTGCACCCCCAGCTTCCAGGAATCCATGATATCACGTCAGGATAATATACTGTAATATCCATCTTTGTGCGAGTGAAATGGAGAAAAGACTCTCATAGACAGAGTGGCGCCTGTCCATGGTGTCATCATATAAGTGGGAATACTCTGCCCGATGAGTGTGCGTGTGCGCCTATAGTAAAGAAAATGGCACCAGTGAGGCTTGACTATGAATCATGAGCACAGAAAAAAAAAAAAAAGATAAACACAACCAATATCAGGCCCTGAGCCACATTTAAAACAAAAAAAAACTTGTCACTTCCACATAACGGGCTTATCTTGACACACATCAAACATATGTTTGCATGTGGGTGTACCTCTATTATCAGCGGTGAACTTTAAATAATCATGTTAACGTTGATAAAGATGTTGGCTGTACAGGAAACATTTTATGAATGAATTAATCCGTTTTACACTGACCCACGTACTTTCGGTTTACCATTCACAAATTGTAATGCTTTGCCAACCTTGACCGCCATCCCACAAGATGGCGCAATCCCCGCAGGCTAAATAGTAAAATGAAAATTGGTGCCAAGGAAGTACTAGAAATTCTGTTGCACGTGAAAATGTCGCACGTCACCATCGTGCAAGGGCATCGTATCGATCAAAGCTTGTCAAGCTGACCGCCGCCACTCTGTTCATAAATGAGATCACATTAGACAGTGGCAGACGCTGATGTTTATCAGTAGATATGGAATAAGATGTCAACCATGATGGAGCTCCCAGTTTTTTAAAGCGGAAGGGGGGAATGTTTAAAAAAAAAAAAAAATTATGAACGCAACTCTGAGCTTGAACTGCGCTTGAGTTTCAGTCTTGAAGAATGTCAAATTACAGTGTCGGACTGACGACACGTGTGGACTTGCACTGTGGTTGTCTAGACAACACAAGTCTTTAATCACACGTCTCTACGGTACATTAGAAAAGGTGAATGAATTCACACGCGGGAGGAAAACGGGATGATTCTTCCCGCTGATAGGCGAGAGTGACATTTTTGAACTGCTCGCCGTTCACCAACCTGGGAGAAATCGCCATTTCTGGGCCGGTTGAGGCAAGGGAAATCCATGTCTGAGAACGCAGAGTACATGTCAAGGTGCACATCCGGTGTAGTGGCGGCGGGAGCGCTGCTGCTGTTCAAGTGGTATTGCCTGGAGAGGTAGAGAGAGAAAGAGGTCACGTTTCATTTTTCCGAGAAAAAAAAAAAAAACATCTCTGGGAACAGTATAATTCACATGACATTACTTCCTCTGTGAAAGTTTCTTTTGAAATAAGAAGTCAACCGTTGAAGGTTCACTTATATCATCATTGGCTTGTGAACCAGCCACCAACCAAAAGGAATTCCACTTTAATGCGTGAGAGCGGCTCATTATATCGTTCCATGTCTGCGTGCTTCGAAAAAGGTGGAGAAGGCACACACCCAAGAAACCAAAAGCAAACCTTTGTTCAGGTGGAACTGTTAAAGCGCACCACCACTTTGCGTATCCACCAATCACATGCCAGAGCTCAGGAGGACTAAGTAAGCTCTGCCAAAGCTATTTGCAGGATTTTTCTCGGTGTCCTTAAGCACAGGTCAGAGATCACTGGATGCTTTAAAACACCCAAACAGTAAAAGTAAGATAAAAAATAAAAAAATCTGTCAAATATCGTTCATCTCACCAATGGCCATTGAGTGTGAAAAATGTCGGTGCCGATCAAAAATGTTGAATAGCAACATCAAGCAACCCACAAATGTCCTTTCAAGGAATTAATGCAATGAAATAAATGGAATCATTTTCCCAAATTAGAGATCCCCTTGAAACATTTAATTGATCCTTACATTTTAGTTTATGATGCGTAGACAAACTTTATCACACGTTAAAATGGCCAGACACGCTAAACTGGTTGGGTTGCTGGAACACATATTCACGGAACGGAACGTCTACAGCGACAGTGTTGTCTGATATTATGCAAGTGTGACCAATCTCTTCCTTTCAGTCTGCACAATTATGAAATATGAAACCGGGACATTATCAACACGTTGCTATCATCCGTAAAGTCTGTCTACAGGCGTTGTCAACGAGCGCGCAAAGAGTATCCGGCATACCTTGACTGACTCCCGCCCGGCTGTTACAAATACTTGTTTGGTTTACAAATAAATGGACAAAAAAGTTCATGTTTGGAACCACAAAGAAAAAGAAATGTTAAAAAGATTAAATTCTCATTTTTGGTGATTTCTTTTTTTGTTTTTTTTTGTTCTGCAGTGTCTTTACTTATTATTTTTAAATACTTTTAAATGCGCCATATAAATAAAAATATCTTTCCTTGTCTTCCGGGCGTACGGCTTACTTTCAAATCACCTGTCCAGACAAGACGCTTCCACATTCTCAGCAGAGTTGTGATGCGCATGGAGGGAGACCGACGTACACAGGCTCTCTCGTGCTCACGCTACATACAGCCTTTGACAGTAACCTCTAATTCAGTTATGAGGTCATAAAGTCGAAAGACACTGTCAGATTAAAGGCGGTCTCAAGTAAAACCTGGACGCCTCCCTCTGGCCTTTTGGCTATACCTGGATTGACGCAAATAAATAAGACTAAATTAATGATCTCAAATGTTATGATATTAATGTGGACTTGTGCATCTGTCAGTGAAATACATTTAAATGGTTGGCGGTTGCTAATGAAAAAATGAGAACACTTTTTTTTGGGGGGGGGTATGCTGTGCTTGTGGTAAACACAAACAACTCACTCATTATATATACACAAGATTCATGTGTGAAATGAAATCATGTTTCACTTGGGGGGGGAGGGTTGACACCGGTTGCCACGGCAACAACAACAACATTCACACGATATTCAGATTGATTTAGGTCAGAGCTGTCCAAGGTCCAGTAAACAGCTTGCATTCTGTACTTGTAGGCATATTCGAAAAAAATACAATAATATTAAAGGCCAGCGCACAGCAAAAATTTGTTTACTTTTCTTCATATTTTAAAATGTTTTGAGGAGCATTTTTTTTATTTTTATTGTAGGGTGCAAAAAAAAAAAAAGCAACTTACTGGTTTCCGGATTGCATAGGGCAGTGCACGCTGTATCCGGCCTGCTGAGAGAAGGACCTCCAGGAGCCAGAGGAGCCAAAGAGGGAACTCTAAAAAAACACAAAGTTCACATGCAGAACCAAGAGAAGATGAAGAGGTGAAAATAAAGGAATGCTCTTACCTCCATGTTTGAGGGGGCTACAACGAACAAGCTGGTGTCCAGCTGAGGGCCTTCTGGATGCAGGTAGTTCTCCCCGTCCATGGCCAGCGCTGAGGGGAGGGTGGGCATCAGACTGGAGTTACACACATGACCACGAGATGACCTCTACTATGGCCCAAACTGCCAACCCTGCTGCTGGCGCTGTCCCAGATTGTACCTCTCTCACGGAAAAACACTCTCCATGACCTGTAAAAAGACAAAAGCGGGTTCCTGATATTGTATTTCCAGACATGTTAAGATCCTTTTGGCGGATCCACAAAATATCGTCTTCTGTGACAGTATGAGCACTAGACAGTCTTCTTTCGCCAGAAAAAGTGTTATTCTATCTTTTTCCTTTCTTTCGTAATAAGCAGAACACGAGTTGGTTTCATCAAAAACACTGGTGTCTGACAAAAAAGCAGAGAAAATGAGAGCCATTCAAGCACAACAGTGATTTCAACGTTATTTTTCTTGTGATCACCTCAAATTACAAAATAACCAACCAGAAAAAAACATTATGGAAGGCAAAATAATCTTGACAGAAATTCAATAAATAAAAATACGTTGCGATCAACTCTGACTCCCTGCATGACCGAGATTCACCTGGTTTAGCCTCTTACCTTTATCTTGTGAAGATCCTCAATGCTCATTATGTGTAAATAAATGTGCGTGTGAATGGTTGCGTGCCAATATTGGCTGGTGACTCATCTATGTAGACCGGACAGACACCACAGATAGCTACAAAGAAAATGAAAGCTCAACAACTCAAATTCACTTCAACTCCAAAAGAAATCATGCAGCTTTTGAATAATTCTGGCCTTAAGCGTGCCACAAGTCACAGCAGTCTTCTAGAGTATGTTAATTGTGGACTCTTGAAACAGCCTGAAGCATAACGGACTTTTTTTAATGACCCTCAGCAATAACATGGCACAAATCTCACCCAGTTTGACAGCTAGATCAATCCAATTTCTTCATACTCTACAAATTTTGTGTCACTCCCTCGCCATCACCCTAATCAAGCACGTGACCCTCTGCCCTCCCCCAATCTTGCTAGCTTACTTTGCTCTCGTAACAGTGTGCCCCCGCTTTGCCGGGACATATGCCAGGGTGTTGTTCGCTGGGAACAAAGCTAGGGTGATAAAGCCTAATAGAGTTCACGAGGGTCGGAATAAGAGGGCCTTTGTCTGTCTTGGTGCGTGTGTGTGTGTTTGCATATGAGAGAGACCCAATATGTTCACTGTGCACACAAGGAGGCCATTTTACTTTCAGGCTGATGTTGCTTCGAATCGGCCAAAAAAGGTAACATACCTGAGCAACCAAAATCAAGTGTGTGTGTGTGTGTGTGTGTGTGTGTGTGTGTGTGTGTGTGTGTGTGTGTGTGTGTGTGTGTGTGTGTGTGTTATATACATATATATATATATTTTAACAATATTTTTTTTTAAATTGAAATTTTAGCATTTGAGCTTCAGTGAGCTTTCGTTACAAAATTAACGGCGGTTAATTACGCCGACTCGTTGTGCCTTTGTGCAAACAGCACTGCTTTGCCAGTAAAAACTGTCCTTTTTTTTTCTGCCCTAATTGGTGGAAAAATCTGCAAATGAGGTCACTTTGGGATGCAAAAGCCTGATTTCTCTAGGGACTGTGTATAAAACAGTTGAAATACTGGCTCTTCTGTTTCAACTTGACTTGCTGCGATGTAAACAAACGTGCTGGTAAATTCTATGGCTGTCTTTCCTTATGCTTACCACACTCCAGATAATCAATACTGATTGTTTTAAGACTGATCCCAGATATTCTCATCCAATAAACCTCCAAATGCTCTCACGCACAGAGGAAGAGGGAGGTGGTGTGGAGTGTTATCAGTAGGAGGATGGGCGCTGGAGCCAGGCAGGATAGACCAAACGAAATGAAACATTAATAACTAAAACGCAACCATTGAGGACACAAGAAGTATTCACCCCAAAAAGGAGCAAGCAATTCATTTTAGACCCCGCGTGGCTATTTTTAAACAAAACGACGGAAACCACTTCCAAGTGTTATCTTTCAAATCTGTTTATAACCACAGTTCTTCTGTACAACCTTCTCCGGAGTCTCCCCCACCCTCACCCATCTCTCTCTCTCTGGGTGGCCTAAATTTAAGCTGCGTTCAGGGACACGAGGTTAAATGAACTCCACTGTAAAACTCTTTCTAAACTGTAGTACAAAGCAAACACATTGTTGAGATGAATCCCAGACGCATTTGAGAGCATTCGCTGCATTTCGTTTGTGCATGAAGTCGCTGATGCCACTTGAAAAACACACCACGCATGCTGTTGTTGGCTTTATAGCATCCGACGCGTGCTTGGTGAGGAAATGCGGTTGTGCGCCGGTGGTCTGAGCAAGCGTCAATGGGCGCATGGAGATCATCCAGGAAAGTGTGACTTCCTTAAACTGCTGTATCACGCGGAATACTCACCAGGAAGCAGTATGTGTGTGCAATTAATAAGTACATTATTACCGCATCTTAACTGATAGCCCAGCTAACATTTGAGCCACAAGAAATGCTCCCCCGAAGCTCCATGTCATTTCCTGAGAAATTAAGAGCCAGAGTTCTTCAATGTTCAAAGCCACAAATCACACAACCGCTTCCTCCTCGGGTCGTGATACACATTCAGTCGCGTGAAAACTGAGCCTCTGGTTCTTATGTGATCCAGAGAGACTTGAGAAAGCGATGATGACGAAAAAATGACCCTTGACTGACATAAAGTATTTACTGCTAAACACGCTGGCCATTCTTCGCTAATCTGCATGTCCGTCAGCATCGGCGGTAATCAGGTTAGAATTTATCAGGGCCCCAGCTGTCTTCCTGCGCGCCATCGAGAGGGCCGTTAGCTGGTTATGATGGGCCCACCCGCCCGATTCATTAGCCGCTGTGATGAAATATTCATAAAAGGAACCAGTGACTTCCCAGGAAAACACTGGTCGTGCAAAAACAGTCTACATTATTCATCCACACCTTGGGCATCTATTTGCCTCTGAGCCAAACACGCGCCGATGCGTGTCCGATTAATCAGAACAGCCGTCGCAGTTTGGGTCAAAAAACTCATCTGTTCGGTCCCGGCCACAAATGAGCACATCACACGGTGCGTAATGAATAATTGAGCGCGGGCATGTCTCTCGATCCCCCCCGTTCGATTGTCGTCAATTACGGCAAGTGGCTCTTCTGCCGGGGTTGGGTGATGGATACCGCGGTGCCCGCAAACTCACGGGAAGGAGTGAGAAATTGCAGTGATTCAGACCTTTAACGGGGCTCTTAATTCACCTCTCGCGGTAAATAAAACCGAGGAGCAAGGTGAACCGAGAAGCCGCCGAGCGTTGGGTCAATAGAGACACGGAGGGTGAAGGAGATAAGCAAATAATGCTTTGCAGGGGATCAATGGAACCCCACAACATGTAGATGAAAGACCGGCTGGATCAGAAGGGAGATGCATCCAATTAACGGCCACTTAGCTCTCTTTTTGTTCCACCCAGAAGGTAAACACACTGCGGTTATGGGTCCCGTACAGGTTTAGTAACAACATGTTGGTTTGACAATACAAAATGTGACCTTTTCGCCTCATTGTGGAAAACTGGAATGGAACCACCGGTGCTTGCTGTTGTTCCCTGAGGTTGAAATTAGAAACTCAGTACATTTGATACTTTCAAACATAATCCATTGCCTATGAAGTTAATAGAAGGCTTTTGTGTCAAATTTTACGATCGGTATCTTTGGTGGGTTGAAATGTAAACGGCGTGAAAATGTAAGTTGGGTCAAGTGTTAACGCGAGTCGAAAGCCAGGACAACTTACAAGTATGCGGAGATTGTCTGGCCTACATTTTTTTCACTTGAGTCAGCGTCCATTCACAACTGCATATTGCATTTGTGTTGCATATTATAAGAATTTCCCTTTGCCTGGAACACGTAAAATTATGAACGCAGTCTTCTGTCGGATATTTTGTCATTGTAGGACCGCTCAAGTCTCATCAGAGACTTACATTTCTACTTCATATCTCTACCTCGAGCCATTTGTCTCTATGGAGCCTGCTGAGCTATTATTAGGCTATTTTTACCCCGTCCGTTCCTCTGGAGTTGATTCAGGCGTGTAGCGCTGGTTGTTGCCTCTCATCCTGTGTGACACTAACACCCTCAAGGGCTTTGCCGTTGATTGAAGGTTGGGTGTCTCCCTCACCTTCTATTCACACCTTTCAGCCGTGTGTGTTTTTTTCCAGGACCTCCTTCTTAGCACTATTAGCATAGCAAAAGCGTTAATCCCCTGCTATGGAATGCGTGTCTAGCAGTACAATATGAGCACTACAATTACTTTGTAAATGTAGCGGGACAGGCAGGTAGGTATCTACGTTCAGAACCATATAGAGATCTGCTGACTGGATGGCGGCCATGACACGCTTTTCTCGTCTCCTTGCCGCATTTGTTTATTTCCGAAGCATCAACGTGGGATGTCAATTTGTGCTGAATCGCATCCTGTCATCCAAATTTGACACAGTACAAATGCAGACGGGACTAATTATCCCAAAAGAATCTCATTATTCTGTTTGGCGTCACCACAGGAGCTAACAGCAGGAGTGAGGGGGTTGGGTGAAATTCTCCAGGGTAAGACATCATCATAAGTGGTCTTGACAGATGTCTGTCTGTGTGTGTTACTTAGGCATGCTAAATTCTCATCAATCGCATAGAAGGACACACTGTTCACTCGTCCACTGATGTAGATGTAATATTAATCTATTCTTTCCATTGTAGATGACTCATTGTTATTTTCTTTCACAGAAAGATTTTGACACTTTTGTTCCCAGGAACACATTGAACGCTAATCGGGAAATTCTACAAGGCCATCACATAGACCACTTTGAAGAAGAAAAATAAAATCCATGATCTGCTTGCTTGCTTGCTTGTGAGTTTCCTGGAAAGAAAGGCTGCCTTTCCAACTGCTGTTTTATAATGCTCCACATTTGTTTCACCCTCCCTCTATCAAGCCACAGGCTATCAATGAGATTTATCACTGCAAACAATCGGCTGACGTGGGGAGGAGAATGAAGCCTGAATCACACAAGGCAAAAGGGGGGCATGGGCTTACATGAACTATGAATCTTTGTTCTTCTACATCAGCCCACTACAGATTGTGAGATCCAACATAAACAAATGTGTTTCCTTAGAATTATGTTTGTGTGCAGGATATCACTTGAAAATTAGAATGCTGCAACAATTTGCGCAAGTGACAACACATTAATTTTGATTTTTTTTTTTTTTTATAAACACCTATTCGAAAAATAGGCGGTGGGGGGGCTTCAACTATTCGCGAATTTTCCCCCATTCGCCTCCGGGCTTGCTTACTAAAGCAGCGAAAAGCGAGGGGTTAACTGTACTCCACACTCATTTCACGACTCCAACTATGTTTGAGGTCAACTCGAAAATATTTCAGTAAACGGACGGAAAGCGTTTCTAAATGTACTGCAAGTCCGTCAAAGTCACTTTCCCTCTATCGTTGTCGTAGTGAAGAGAAAATGAAGACATCTGTGAGAAGTGAACCACATCTGTTTCCACACAGCACAAAGGAAAGGCATCTCGAGCTTCATTACAGTGTCACTCTATCACCGCTGCTAGCTTGCCCTACGACAAAACCAGCCATCAAAATATACTTTAATACTCACGACTACGCGTCTCGTCGCTAATGTTTGCTTACGATTGACAGACTAGAGACTTTAAAATGTCGAATGGTGTGTTGTGAATGTGAATACCACAAGCCGTAACAGCGATAATGACTAGCTTGGTTAGCATAGCTTAGTTTTGTGTATTGCGAGGATTAACGCAGTAAAACGACGATTATGCTCTTAATTATATACATCATTTGAATTGTTATGTATTTATTCTTCTTTTTATTTTGGTATTATTAGTCGCTAGAGAAATGGTTGTGCTAAAAATAGCATTTATTTAGCTAATCAGGGTTATGCGTTCCTGTTCCTACGTAGTAAGCGGAGCTAGCGTATTACACAGCGACAGCTCCCAGTCGGCTCACTAGTCACGCGAAGAATGTCAATTCATCCCTGTAATAACACGGATATGACTACGTATTGTCACATGTGATACATCCGCGCTTCACAAGACAACATATTCGCCAAATAACAGGCCAAGCATAAAGCAGGCGGCGTAACTCGATGTCAATAACATGCTGCCGAGAACGCATCTTGATGGCAAAGCTGCCGATGTGTCGCCAGCGCTTTCACGCATATTCTCGCATTCCACTCACCCCTTCGTCGTCTTTGCTTCGTCCCAGTCCGAACTCCGAACACGCGGGCAGATGTCGAGCCGCGGCCGACGTCAAATCGACGAAAATGGGCAATTTTATCCAACTTATTCGCCGCTACTTGTTTTCTCTACTTCCTGATTGAGAGGGTGCCATTTTGAATAGCGAAAAAATATTTCCGCCAGTGACGTCAAGATGCCAAAACTGGGAACAGCCCGGGAGGGGAAAAGTCAAATAAAGTACAAATAATTCATTCATTCATTCATTCATTCCGTAAAAATGTAAACTACATACAATTGATACAAAAGATTTTAAAATAAAACAAAAAAAAAAGGTTTAATTAAAAAACAATGACAAGAGAACACCTTGGGGTTGGGCAAATTTTTTAGTTCTTATATATATAAACCATCAACAGCAAGTGTTTTCCCCCTTTATTTATTGATTGATTTATTCATTCAATTAATTACAAAAGGAAACCCTTCTTTTCACATTTTTTGTTTGTTTGAATTCAATTATTTCAGCAAAAAATAATACAGGTGGGGAAATCGTGTTGGTAAAATAAATGAGATAAATCAATTGAATCCAAGAAAGGGTGAAAAAAAAAGCAAAGCAAGAGTAACTCTGAATATTGTCATTGTTCACTTTTTGAAGGGGGAACTAAGTAATCAGATTTTTGCAGGGGGGGGGGGGGGGGGCATAACTTGAGGTATTAAGGCCAAATCACCCAAATAAATAACACACACACACGATAATCACAGTCATAGCATATCAAAGATGCGGTATAAAATGTCCCGATTTGGCATCCATTGGTCCGTCCCACATTATCGAACAGTGCTGGAAGAGCTCCAGTTGTTTCCAGCAAACACACAAACACACACACATGCGCGCGCGTGCACACATGCGCGCGTGCACAGTTTTCCTGGTAGCCCCCCCACCCCTTTTCGCCAAGAAAAGAGGCTGGTGGGAAGCACACCCACAAACAAATGATGAATGTTTGCGTTTAAAAGAAAAAAAAATAATGTTGTTAGTTGTCATTGTTGCTGATTAAAAATATCTGACATCACTGTATGGGGGCTCAAGCAAAATGAGAGCAGGAAGTTAATCCATTTAAAACATCCTTAATTGCAATTAGTGGAATCAAAAAAGACAATGTGACGTCTGAGTTGAACGAATTAAGTTTGCTTTGACATTTGCTACCATCTCGTGTTATATCTGAGTACTGACTCATATCTAAAAACAGAAATAGGAAACTTGACTTTGGCATTCGGCAAGGTCATTTGCATGCTAATCATTACCATTTTAATGTGTTCCAAAATTTAGCATTTGCGCATATTCCCTATGCAAATGATATCTTACACAGTGACATTCAATTGATGCAAATTTTGACCAAAATGGTTTCATAATTCTATTATAGACTGTGATATGAGAAAAATAAAAGATTATTTGAAATACTAGTACAGTATCTCCAGGCACTGCAGTTCTAAAATCCTCATAAATGTATTTGCCATTATCTTTGCCCTTCTGTGGTGGCATTACATCAAAAAGCCAAAGAATATTTTGATGACTTTGAGAAAGAATCCAATTTTAGCTGATCATTCCACTGTAAGACGCAAAGTATGTATGTAGTCGACCTTTTTGCTGAAAACACTTATGCAAATTTCTGACCGGATCAAAATTGCACAAGCTTTGCTCCCCAAAGCCTCTTTTTGTCTTCTGTTCTGGTTCTCCCGTGAAGGCCAAGCCAGGCTGAAGTTTCATTAATCTTCGACGAGAGCAGCCACGCGGTAAGAGCCTACAGGGTTTGAATTTTTTTTCTTCTATAAATACACACAAATGGATTGGCATTGTTGTCAAATTGGTCAAGTCTTTTTGTCTTTCTATCGACCTCACAGAGTTTATTTCCACACCGCCGCGGGTTCTGCCTGGGAGTCAGGGCCGCGTGGCTTTTTGAACCTGAAGCAATGGAGACGCTTGTCTTTCTGTTTTCCTTTTCCGCCCTCGGCATTCTGTACTGCATGAACGCCGTTCCTGCGCTCCAAGAGTAAGTTGTGACCTTCATTGATTTGCTGCCTGTTATTGGCACAAGCTTTTTTCTTCTTGAACAATCACTGCTAAATATTTACTGTGGAATGTTCTCGCCAATATTTACAGTTGGGACCTTCACAGTCCAAAACCACAAAAAGCAGTGTGATTTGGATTTCAGGCCTCAAAATTCAACCATAATATGAAGCTCAAACCGTGATGACGCCATTAGACTGAAACTACACAAATAAACTCTGCTACACTGAATGAATTAAGTTGATTGAATCTAATTAAATTGAACCCATCCTTGTAATTTAGTCAAATTAACCGTACTCAATTACACTAATTCTACCAAAATACATTGAGATAGACCAATTAAATTGCTTAACACTTACAATTTAATTACGTGGAAATTCTTTCTTTAAAGAACTATTTGTTCACTGAAGTGTAGAATCACAACATATTCGTTAAAAACGAGCCAGTGGATTACTGCTAAATTATATTCCTATTACCAATTAGCTATAGAATTACATGAAATCTATAGGACTAATTTATGAAAATATATTTTACCTCCACTAGAGGTCGCTTTGAGATCAAAACTGAAGCTTTGGAAGAGTCGCTTCTAATGCGTGCGTCAAGTTTTCTGCACCCCCGCCCGTCACTTTTGCAATGTTGTTTGCTCTCCCAAGCTCTCAGTTGATTGATTAGGCTTTTTTTTTTTTTTTATAAATCAAAAGTGTGCTTAACAAGCAGCGCACACAGACAGCGAGCGTAGCAGTGAGAAGCAGGCAGCCATCAAAGGATGAACGCTGCAGAATTTAACGAGGTAGAAGAGACGCTGCGGTAGATGGGAAAGCGCGACAAGGGTCAACTCTGTGAATCGGACGGATTTGTGATGATAGAGAGCTTATATAATGATAAAAGTTTTTCCTTGAACTTTTCCCACTTCTCACTCAACATTCAAAACTCATTATGAACCTATTTCTGCTTCAGCCGTACTCAGAAATACCAGAATTGGAGTCATGTATTCTACTTTGTAATCATATTTGGCTATAAATGTTTGTGTTTCTTCAGGCCATATGTGATCCTGGTGATCGGCATTGCCGTGTTGGTTTTGGTCTTCATCTTTTACCTTCTCATCACTCGTGGGAACCCACCCAAAGATGTTCTGTTCTTTGGTAATCTCATTGTCGATTATCCCCCTCACACACACACATACACACATGTTAAATCTTTCTGCACTTGCAAATGTGTTTGACTGCAGAAGTTAATTAAATCCTCCGCCATGAATTTGGGCCAAGCTCTGACGCCTGCTTAAAGAAAAAGAAAAAACAGAAAAAACAGTAAAGGATTTGGAACTTTCGCAACTTTGTGGGAAAACAACAAATTACATTCAGTGTGATTTCACCTGATACGCTGAAAGCTGCTTACGCTCGTCTGGCTCCGGCAGATTTAGCGTGACTCTCCTGTGACATGGTTGACCCAAACTCTCAGGGAATTCATAAACCACACGTAATGAAAATAATAACGATTCACCCATCATGAATTTCAAATTCTCCTCTAATTGTGATTTTATTAAGCACTGTAGATCTTTCTGGAAATAGAAAAGGCCCAAAAGCAATGTGACAGACGGAGTGTTCTAATAATAATCGAAGCAAAGCCGAGACGGGTTCTCTCTAGTGATAGGGATCCATAATCCCCATATCAGAGCTGTCTGATTGCCAGTGATAAACTCGTTTGCCACAAGGATTATGAGGATGGTTGTACACCCTGGCGATGATGTGTGTGTTTTTGCCATGCGAGGAGGAATGTGTTACAGCCGTTTCGTTGTGTATGACGCTCAATCATTTGGCCTTGGCGCGGCATATAATTGAAACTGGGCCTAGAATTGAACTTTGCGGTACGCCACAAGCAAGGGTAGAAAAGGTTGAGCGGGAATAAAACCAATTTAGTGCACCTGCACTTTATTAATTTAGTGGGGTGAAAACTTTGCACATGCACTCTTCATTATCATTATTATAAACTCTTTCGGTTGTGAATTGAAACTTTTTGGGGGACAGTGCTTATTCAAATTTCATCAATTGCAAGTCATTCCCGATTTGTCCCTCGTTCTTTCACGAGTAGCGCTGCACACTTTTTTTTATGTAACACCAAATGTAGAGAAGGTGCAAGCCATTTGTCATGTTGTGACATATGGGGAAATTGCTTTCACATCACGGGAAGGCATTACGCTTATTCTTGGCCACGGGATGAAACAGACGGTTTGCTCATAAAAAAAAATAAAAAATCTGTTCATGAAAGATTATTAAATGGCCTTTCTTTCGACTCAATCTGGAAGAGAACCCTGTGGCCTTTCCGCGGAAGCAAGCTCTTTAGAATGTTTTGTTTACTGTGTTCAAGATGCAAACACACCTCCAACCCCGTCTCAACACTCAAAGCTTAATTTATAATAAACACCGTTGCATAACACATTCATTAGCTTTCCTGAGATAATAACTAGCTGGAAGGTTAGCACCCCTTGCAAAAAATTGAAGTTCTGTTTTTACTTGTGGGAGCACATAGAACATTTTTCAATTGGTTTTGTCCAAGGGACATTATTATTTTATTTTGCACCGAAGGAGGATAGACCTATACAGGTTAGGGTTATTTACATCTTAAATAACAAATACATTTTATTTTAAAAAAAAAAGTTACAATTATTTTCCATTTACAATTTTGTGCAATACCACCACGGACCACTAGAGGGCCGCGGACCATCGGTTGACAATGGTTGGCATAGAACAGCATTAAGTTAACATACTTGGCTTTTCCATGTTTCTACCCTTTTGCAGTTTTTGCTGAGTTTTCCTTCACGTGCATTATTGACTTGACCAGTGCCTTGGAGTACGATGGTGTCATCTCCGGCTTTATGGAATTCTATCGTAAGACCGTAGGTTTTCTCAGTGCCTTGAAGACTAAAAGGAAATGTATCAATCAAAAATAACAGCAAATATTGTGTGTTTCAGGGGGAGCCTTACCTGGGCACGGCTTACGCCATCATGATGTGTTACTGGGACGGAATAGCTCATTTTCTCATGTACCTTGTCATGATCGGCAGAATGGTGGACAGGTGAGGAATGTTTCACGGAGTGTCCCGTGAGTGACAGAACCCTCATTATCTGTGTGTGTCTCAGAAAAGGCTACCGCACACTGGGCCTGTTCTGGGCCGGCTCCCTGTGCGCCAACATGAGCGTGTTCATCACCGGCATTGTGGCAGGTGAGCCTCAAATGCCACGTTTTCGGTCAGGCTCGACATCCCTCCGCTGTCATGTACCATCAGCGTTGTCGTTATCTCCCGCCAGGGAAATTCGGTGCCGAGATTCGTCCGGCCTTCTGGCTCAACTTTCTATTCCTGGCGATGCCTGCGTGGGGGACGGTCACACTCTTTGCTCGGCCCAAAGACAGGCCGTTGATTGGTGGATATAATGTGAGCGCGGTGAAATAATGGCCGTTGATGATTTTTCCACCCGTTGTGATGCCGGTGTCCCTCAACCCGCAGGCTCAGCAGGCTCAGAGCATGAAGCTCATCTGGCGCCCGCTGGATATGATGCTTGTGCTTCTCCTTCTGGCCGCCATGGCCTTCACGGTGCTCCGAGGCCTGGTGAGAGGTGGCGACGTTTTGTTTTTTTTCTTACGCTGTACTTCAGGAAATACTCATTGGCTGCCAGTGACGCCTATAGACGTCAAAGATCCATTTGAACTGGGCTGGCAGCGAAATACAACTTTGTGGTTCTCCCCTTGTAGGTGGCGCTGGACTCCCCTCTAGGAGTGTGTTCCCACTACGTGAAGTACTACGAGCCCTATTTGCGTGATCCGGCGGGCTACCCGAGAGTGATGGTGTGTTCTAATCACTAAACTAACTTACATACCTAGACTGGACTTACTATTGCAGTCAACACGGCGGCATAATTGTTAGTCCATCAGCCTTTCTGTGCAAAATGTGCATATTATACCCATGATTACGTAGGGGACACATTTGTGTATATACTATAATATACTTCTAAATACACAAGAGCCCTTATCGGTTTTCTGCTCCACTGATTAAAAAGCCCTTTTTATCATTACAGACACTATTGCACATTTGTGTATGCACTGCACCGTTGCTTTGTTTCACACAGATAAGCTTTTATTTACGCCGCCCTCTCCGTTTTTTTGATTTCCTCTCAGTAACCCGCTGTGTTTGTCGATTGTGTGCGCGTATGTGTCAAAAGGTTATCGAAATAAGTCGTCCACACACAATTACGAGTCATTGATCAGATGCATGCTGAGAGCTTGATAAGACAATCTTTTTCATCTGCACCTCGAGGGCCACTACAAAATAGACGGCGGGACAGAAAATGGTCCCTAAGCCGCAGTTTGGACATTGAGTACTCCTGTTTACTTTTAATAGATGCTGCATATGTTCTTCTACGGACTACCGCTTCTGGCAGCGTTTGTTTACGGTCTCCTCAAGCCAGGCTGCACATGGATGCCTGACTGGACGGTGTACTTTTCAGGAGCAATGATCCAGGTACCACCACAAGCTCAATAAGGTCATTCAGATGAGGTGAACTCAACTGTGTCTTCTGCTACTTTTTTTTTTTTTTCCCAGTGCCAGTGGGCTCACATCGGGGGGTCACTCCACAATCACACAAAAACCCCATTTCGTATCCAGAATGATGTCTTCTGGCCCGTGGTGGCGGCCAATTTGCTCTACGCCATTATTCCCCTCCTGGTGGCTTTGCGTGTGCGCAGTAACCCTTATTTCTTTCTGAGGGTCGCTCCCTTCCCTGGGCAAACAGGTCTGCCAAATAGTGAGGAAAAAGATACCAAGTACAAAAACAAATAGTGGGATGACTTGAATGCCAAAATAAATGCTTATTTTTTACATCTTGAATGTCTTGTATCAATAATTAAAAGGTCTACCTCGGCATGTAGCGAGTTAGCTGGCTAGCTCGCTGAAAACAGATTCATTAGCTAGCTAGCTAAATTAATAGCTCGGTAGATAAATGGGCTAATTTGGTATCTTTGGTGGAAATGTTCATATTTTTTAGATAGATATGCAATTCATCTGCTAGCTAGCTGGCCAACTCTAGCAAGCAACTATAGATAGTTTTCCAACAAAAATTCTTTATCTCCAAAGAGTTTTTTTCTTTTTTACGCGAAACACAAAAAAAGCATTTTTTTTTAAAAAAAACTCCCAAAATGTGGAGTTTTTTTCTTGGACATCGATGACTTGCAAAAGCCTAAATACACATTACAATAGCAGCCAATGTCTGGGCCCCCTCCCACTGTGCCTTGTGTCTCATCCAGCGTGTGTGGACATTTCATCTTTTCCTCTACATTTGCTCTTTTCTCCCCCACTCTATGTGGGCGGCTTGCTTAATGATTTCATCATTACTTTTTGAAAAATGCTTCAAACGAACGACAGTGGAGCTCTGGATGCTTTTGTGTGTGCAAACAAACACGCTCAATTGACCAGCAAGTGGAGAGGAAAATGTTGGGTTTGTGTGGTGTTTGGAGTATCGCACACTGTGAGCACTACCGATTGTCGGTATGAAAGGCTAGAAGAAAAAGGAGGAGATTACCAACCACAACCTGAAATGAAAGTGTCAAAGTTTTTCACAAGGGCGTTGTTGTGCTGTGTCTCAAGTTGATACTTCTTTACATTCTTTACCACCCATCAGAAGGCAAGAATATGATGTAAGAGGCCTCGAGGACATTTGGATTTAGATCAGGATGTATTTATTCTACCTTGAGTGGGCCGCTGTCCCATCTTTTTTTTTTCCATCTTCTTTTATTTTTATTCCCAGAGGGTTCCTTTGCACCGCCTGTCACCCTCAGGATAGTTAGATCAAACAAATATGAAATATGAGACGCAAGGATGGTTTTTTTTTTCCACCCACTGTAAAAGTTTTGTGTACTTTCTGCTGCTAACACCAAATAGAAAATTCTAAATATATAAACCCCATAAAAAATCTCCAGCATATATATTTGATATTCTAAAATATAATTTTAAATCATTTTCTCCGCCTCTTTGTGTAAAAGTCTAAAGTAGATGGATTTTCTGTTGGCGCTCTGATGAGGCCATTTTGCTGAAACATCATCAACATTATCAGAGAAGAATAAAAGTCAGCCCTCGCATAAATATGTAAAAATTCAACTCACTGATTGCAAGTGATCTCACCATTAGCGCTAGCGAGCAAACAAACAGATGCCAAATCTAGCCAACATTAGCTTGTGGGGAAATAGCTTTTGAAATTGCCCCATCTCTGTGAATGATCCTGTCTGATGTGTTCTGTAATTGGAGTGGGAATGCTGCTGGTGACACATTTTCTGCATGCAAAGCAGTCCATTTGAGGAGAATGCTAATTGGCTAAATTGTGAATGTTTACCCCAGTGAGGGGGGCGCAAGGACATTTGATGGCGCTATGTCAGTTCAATTGAGGTTGCACTGAAATTCCGTGGTCTGCCAGACTTGGCGCGAGGACGCCAAATCCTTTGTTGCTTCTTCTAATCTATTTGAACTTTGACGCCATCATTAGCAGATAATGCAGAATAATGCGAGCGATCCCACATCGATTGGCAGAAGCTGTCAGAGGAGTCTGCTATCGACTGGAGAACAAGGTTACAAACAAGGAGGCGCGGGAATTATCTGCTCATTCGCATCACCTTATCTTTTTATTGCTTGAGTGCTGAGTTTATTCAGGAATTAACTTTGAAAATTAATTTACAATCTTCATTATGCTGCCTGAATGGCTTTTTCTGCCAACAAAAAGTCTTTGGCTGACAAATGGATTCTTCCTAGCAACAAGAATAAGAATCTGAGAATAATTTTAATACATTTTGATTTTTCTCCATAAATTTATGGCCAATTTGATCTAGAGCATTTTGACTGTTCAGTCTGATTTGTGATATAAGTAAAAAAAAAAAAACCTTGGAAAGAATAACAAAACATTAATGCTAAGTATGAATAGTAAAGACAATTTTAAAAGGCAACGAGAACAATATAGGGCAGATTTGTTTTTTTAAATATACAAAACTCACCACATGCTGATGACGTGAAGCCTGCTAAGGTTACAAATGTAGGCGTCGACTTGCTAATCAAACATTTGTCTAGTCCTTCCTCTCACCTTAAGACCCTGCACCTTCTCGTCCATCGCCGTGGCAACCAGGGAACTTGGCTTCCTTCCTCTCGTCACCTGTCTTTAGGCCTGCGGCCACAACCAACTGGAAGAAAATTGTTTGTATAATTTATATCTTTCTAGCTGAGGATATTTTCAGCTATTCCAAGCACATTCAGCTCAAAATGTGCCTGGGATTGAGACAATGCACCTAAAAATGTTTTTACAGCGCTTCCCAAAAAAAAAAAAACATAGAGCCAAGTGACTGATCCAAACAAGGTTGTTTTTTTTAATGATCGTTTGGCTGGAAAAAAAAGAGAATACAATGATAGGACTGGAATTCATATGAGGACAGATCAATAAATATAAATAAATATACACACACGCACACACACACTTACGAGCTTGTTAAAAAAAAGAGCTGCATGATGATTAGCCAGATACGGAGTTTAAAAAAAACAAAACAAGTATATTTACATGGCAAAGAAGATTTGAAACTGAATTTATTCCTTGTCCTTATTCAAATACCTTTCCTTCGAAATTATTCAAATGAATTCTCTGCACTCTTGCCTTAATATGTCACCCTAATTTGTCACTAATTACAATTAGCATGTCTGTGCATGAGGGCAAAGAAGATGTGAAAAGATATGCGATTTCATCATAATTGTGATCTAATCGTGTCATCTCAGACTCACAATCGGCTCTTTACCAGCAATTGCACGATGAAGGCTTGTTTTCTGCTCACAGATAAACTCGAATCGGAAACACGTGTGCGTGCTTGCGTTGGCCTGACGACGGAAAGTGGCTGGATCGGACCCTTTTCCTGCTGTGCGTCCGTCAAAATGAGCCATGCTGCCCCCGGCTGTGCTGCAGATAATCCATTTTCTTAATTAAACACGAAAAGATTAATTAAAGTGATAGGAGTTGTGGGACAGCAGCTCGGATTTTCCTTCTCATTGTCAAGGTGAGAATTAAGACATGGATTCCCTTCAGCAACCTTTTGCTCATGTCATGACAAATCATGGAGGGTGGAGCTAAACCTGCTGCTGTTAGTTGCTTGGTTGACAGAGAATTGAGGAAAAAAATGGAAAATAAGTATTTCTTGGGACCAAGTTGAAGCACATACTTGTGAGTTTCTTTTTTTTTGTAGACTTCACAGTGTTTAACATTGAAAGCAAAGTGTATTCTTGTATCTGCTGAGCACCCAAGATGAAAAGAAAAGTAAAAGGTGGGTAAAAAGACGAGGGATAAGAAAAACTGCAGTCAGTGATGTGGAGTTAATCCCACGAGCTGGTCTTAACTGCCGAATTTGGAGAGAAAGAGACAAAAGAGAGCAAACTGTCAGGAAAAAGAAGAGAGCAAAACTTCTGCTTGTATCTAGAGTCAACTGAGTGAGCGTCATTTATCTCTGACACACACACACACACACACACACACACACACGCACGCCTTTACTTTCACACAGAAACAAAGTGTAAAATGGCAACGGCAGAGCTTTCACACAGAGACACTGCATCCCGCAAAAAGACAAATCCATGATGTCATCGTCACTGTCTGGTGTGACGTATAAGATACATATCAACTGCTCTTAACACGAGTGCGTAAAACTGTTTCATTATCATGTACGAAATTACATCCCAATGATTACGTAATGTACTGTTTGAAATGATATCGAAGAATTTAACAATCAGAGTTTGCAATATCTTTCCTGCAATTTTCCCGCCTGGGCACATGTGGAATAATGACGTGATGCTTTTCACACACGCACACAAGTAAACACCAAACTAGAAAGTCAAGAAAGCCAAAACGAAAAAGGTCCTATTTACAATTTGTACTCAAGCGAGTGAAAATGGGGAGAAAAGGAAGGTCAAAAGGATTACGAAGGGATCGGCTATCATCCCGGCTATTGTCCCGGAATTTCCTATGATACAGCAGGACTCCAGTGTAGGAACGGGCTGAAGGGGGGGAGAGAGAGGAAGGGATAGAAGAAGAGAGGAGGAGAGGAGAAGAAGATTTTTTTTTTTTCTCCTCTTTTGGTTCAGAAGTGATCTTGCTTAAGGTCCCGATCGGCGTCGCGGCGAGCGCCGTTTCGGTGTCCGTGTCGCTTGTGCTTTCTGCGCTCCCGTCTGCCCTTGTGGTGGTGCTCGTGGTGGTGGTGGCGCCGGTACCGGTGGGCCCGTCGGGCTGCTGCGGGGAGAACACAAACCGCCGGAGCCAACGTCTTAAATGATGCTACCCATTCATAAGCTTTTCTTCGCAGGCCGGACTATATGAAATGTCCTGCCTGTCCCTTCCTGGAAGTTGCCAACAAAGAAATTCTGTCTGCACTCAATGATAAGAACATTACAACTCTGGGCTATAGAATTAAGACGAAGAAAAAAAAGGAGAAGATAAAGTGGCGCAGTAAAAGCAATCTTATTCATTTTTAGACAGAGGCGCCTATTATTCCGTGTTTTTTCATCAGTGAAATGACATTCGGGTAGGAATAGTCACGCATGTATCAAGCCTTTATCTTTCCCTAATAGCAACCGTTATTCGACGAAAAGGTTATGAAGTGAACACTGTCACTTTTTAGAACTGTATTAGGGACAACATCTAAATATGAACAATAGAAACGAATCTTTTGACGGCTGGGACAAGCAATAATTAAAATCCTCAGTAAGAGTTTTGTATTTCATGGTGAGTTCATGGTTGGCATGCTCCATCAAGAAGACAATTCAGCTCATTGTCCACTTGTCTATTGTACGTACTTCATTTACATTTGCTAGCAAGCAGAAGAAAATGCCAGGAGTTGTTGTTTGTCATTGGAGGGCCACAAAATGGCCGCCTCAAACTAGAATAGCAGCCTTGTTAACACATTCATAATGGTCTACTCATGAAAATTTTATGCGGCTAACTAAAACGTTTTTTTTTTTTTCATTTAAGAAACTCAGAAACTGAAAGAAAAAGAAACTCACTCACGAGACACCGACTCAGTCGGACATGTCTGTCACAACAAGATATTTCAAAGAGCCAAAACTAAACAGGGATGTCTGCCATTTTGAATTCCCCCCACTCAGCCCAAGTCAAAAGCGAGTATCGTAGACAGATCTTAAATTGGCTAACTAATGAATGGTTGATTGCTATGAAAGTTTTTTCCTCTCAAATATACTCGATTCTACATAATTTAGTCTAAAAAATATTACAGTTATGGTTTTAAGTCTGAAGTGCTTCAAGGAAACTCCGTCTACTTCGCAGTAAAGCTGCGGGCGGTCCGACCACTGTGATCTTTTTTGCTTTTTTGAAGTTGCGGTGAAGCTGAAATTCCACTTTATGAGCAAGCATATACAAGTAAAAAGAAAAGTGAACGTAAAAAAAACATTCGAGAATAGCCCAAAGAATGGTCGCTTGAATTGCTTGGGAGAATAAAACAACTCACATTTTGTGCAGATGATTTTCGGTTCATCCCACTTGCCATTGGCGCGACACTTTGCTGTTGGCACGTGGCGCTGCTGGAAGCCGTCGGCGCACTGGTAGCGCACGGTGGAGTGGATGTCGTAGCGGGAGCGCTTGCGGCCAACCATGAAGGCATTTTCCACTTGAGGAGGCGCTCCGCAGAGCACTGGGGAAGCAAAATAAAGACAACAGAGAATGAAGACGCCATTTAGCTAGCAGCATTTAGCTAGCAATGAGCATAGGCCGGCTTTTAGTGCGGCTAAACACCGCAACGATACAACTTAGAACCGCAAAGTAGCGGGCAACCTAAAACCAGTTGTATTTTGAATATTTCCTTTAGGTCTCTCTTCTTGCTCTTCATAATTCGAAAAGATGTGCCACTCATTCCAGTTATTCGTAATCATGAATCTCCAGCTGTCCTTGTCTGAAAAACTCATTACGAGCCGTGGCAAGGGGAAAACAATAAGTCTGATGAAATGCGTAGCTCAACGTTTACACTTTGAACGTGTTGCGGCGAGACGACTCAGTCACTTGAAACGCAAATAAAAAGCCCAAGGGTTGCTTTTCTATAAACCTCACCTTGGTGCACTGCTGAAACATTTTCCACAGCGCGGGGGGAAGAGAAAAGTACTGAGGTGAGGATAAGGGAAAATGTCATTAAAATGACTTACGACGGCAAATATGGCCCGAAGGAGGAAGAGCGCTTGAGTGGAACTTGATTCCTTAACACAAGGATCATAACAATGTATTTTGTCAAATACTCAGAGGGCTGCGCTTGATCTCTCTCCAGACAGGCTCACGGTGCACTTTTGGTTTCCTTCGGGGTTTGCCGCTGCTTTTACGCAGACTGCGAATGTCGCTCACATAACGTCATGACAAAGACGGTGACAACACATTTGGTGTTCACAGAAAAATCCCTCTTCCTTCCCCGTGCCCGCGGACAAAACAGAAACGATATCATCAGTTGTCTTATCTGTGTCCTGTTGCTATGATACGACTGCGGCTGGTGAGAGATGGCTACATTTTTCATCAAATATCAAGATTATTTCTCGTATCTTTCCCAAAATGTCCACGCGGCTGTGTGCTTTTCTACACGCCACGTAAACGAGACATTATCGGTTGGAAATCCTTGACGTGATTTCGAGTTTAATCGGCTCAGAGGTGTATTAATCGTTTTTGCAGTCATTGTTCCAACGATCGATTTTCCCATCACTTGTATGTGGAATTCCAAAAAATTCCAATTTTAGCTCCGATCGGCAAAGCAGCTTGTTGCTCGTTACATGAGGTTGTTTACATCTGAAACTGTCAAAAATTCTTCATAAAAAAACATCTAAGGACCTCCGCACTTGCTTTATAAATTAAATAATAATAAAAAAAAAGAAAGCTGGTTTTTCAAGTTGAGGACGGAGAATATGTCCATTGCGCGCTTAACTAGAAGCTGCTCAGCATGGAGCCGGTGAACGCCTCCCATTAAATTCAAGATGCTGGAGCGCCTTGGCGGGAAGATGAAAAGGTTGCCGTGATTGTGAGAGACTGATTAAGGTCGAGGGTGAACGGGAGGGACGCTGGGGACCGAGACGCAACAGCTTGCTTACTATCTCTTCTTTTTGTTTAGAACGAGCAAATGGTAAATGAGCTGTCACTTTTAAAGACAATACAGCCATCCATTTTTTTTTTTTATTGTGCAGGTGAGCTGGAGCCCATCCCGGCTGACTTTGGGCGAGAAGGCAGGAGACGCGGAGACGCATTTACACACGTTTACCTTCTGTTCCTCTCCTTACCTGTTCCCTTTTTGCAAACGTAGGGCAGGTTATAGTTGCACGGCACGTCGTTCCATTTGCCGTTCTCGTGAGCGATCATCACCACGCAGTCCTCGCCGCCCGCAAAGAAGTTGTCGGGCTGGTTTGAGCGCCAGTTCTCGTATTGCTGCGTGAGAGCCGGCAAAGAAATTCACTTTGTCGATTGATTGCGTGGCTAAGATCTTACCAGGTCCATCTTGTCGGTCCACTGGAAGTCATCCTCCACTGTGCGGTCGTTTAAGCCGATCCAGGTGTTTTCGTGACTGATTCCTGAGCGTGAAAAAGATGTCCGATGTTAGCTTAGCATCGCGAGTGCGGTTCATTTGTTGACACTGGCTTGTTACTATGACTACCCATGTTCATCAGTATGTGCTGATTTCAAATTCTTCTTTAAGCTTCCATGGGCCGCCTTCAGTGACGTGGCGGGCCAAATTCGGCCCACGGGCCCCATGTTGGATAGGGCTTCAAGGCAAAACCATGAGACAGCATAGCATAGCGCTCACACGTTTTCTTCTCTTTTCATAATCCCTCCAATGTGATGACTACTTTTTTTTGTTTTTGTGAAATCAAAAATGTCAGCGGGATGAGGGTTAATCCCATCGTGCGCCGTCTCCACATCACGTTACATCTGATTAACATCATCAGCGGGCACATTAATCTTCCTAATGACGCTGATCCCCTTATTGCAGGGGTGGAGACGTCTCGTCTTGAAGCGATTAAACGCTTTTTATTATGTTGTTGTTTGTGTGCAGAAGAAATAGCGAGGGAGCTCCATTGCATATGGGGAGTGGGGATTTTTATTTATTTTTTTCCTGCTCTGCAACGGAGCGAAAAATGTGATGCTTTTGCTCGTATCGTAGCCCGTGCGGACACACCATCGATTTGCTTTGCACAAAAGAAATCAGATCACCTGCTTCCAGACCAATGGCGGTGACACAAAACATGACAGCAGATTACACGCTGTGTCACAGACGCCTCCATCAGAACTCCTCCAGATGTTATTGAACATATGAGTAAAGCAGCTCTCGCTAAATTTCAACACTCACCTCCGATGAAGTTCTGCTCGGCCGGGCTGTGGATGCTGGCCAAGTGGCCGCTGTGCTCTCTGCAGTCTTTCTCAGCATCCTCCCACGTGTGCCGGCGGCTAAAGTAGCGGTAGCAATGGCCGTGGAACTTCCTCCACGCGTGCTCGCAGCCTTCCGTGTCTGTACAATAAAGAAAAAAAAAAAAAAATCAAGGTCACAAAAAGGTCTTAAAAAAGAAATCAATGCTCGTCTGTCACTTCTTGTCATGTTTTGATTTTTATTTATTATTATTTATGAGTATCTATTATTATTTATTATGATTTATTTTTTTATTCATTTTTACTTTACTTTGATATTATTTTGGTTTTAAATTGGCCATAGGTGTTTTGTCTTACTTTCCGCTCGTGGCTTGTTAAGGCAATAAACAAACTTTGGCCACATGACCAAATGGTTTTTGAAAGCGAGTAAATAAAGCAAAAAAAGGAAAGGAAAAAAAAAACATCAAGAAAAGAGGAAAAGGAAGATCAAGCAGCATGTTTCCTTCCCTCTCAGATCTCCGGCTTAGTCTCCGCTGATTTCCTCTCGCTCTCGCTGACAAGAGGCAGCCTCAGAGCTCTACATCACATCAACCTCTTCAAATATTTAGACATTATTCAACTTGTCTTCCTTTTTTTTTTTTTGAAACCCTCTTCTGTCTACTCCGTCACGCCGAGAGAAGACCCTAGCTCAATTAATATTCACACAGAATTTAACTGGCAAAAAAAAGAGTAATGGGCTCATTTAGCCACATCACTTGCACTATTTTTATATAGAAAAAGCAATGTGTGTGTTTTAGAGTATTTTAATTGATATTATGAAAAATATACATCTTTTTTTTTTCATCACTCAAACTGATTTCCCAGCTTCAAAGACATTTGAATGCTTCTTGGAATGAAATTTGGCAGTGTTGATGACTTGGTGTTAAATGTAAATTTGTTATTTGTTTTGCCTTTGTCGTTTTTTTAGGTCACTAAAATTTCCTTTATATGACATGTTTGGTAGTATATGCACCAAAATGTAAAGCTGTACTTTTTACTTGGGTAAAATTTTTAATGATCTTTTCCACCTCTACTAAAGTGGGCTACATAAGAGAAAAAAAATTTGGGAATTCATAAATCCAACCTAAAATCCAACACTAGCACAGTGTAGGCGATCACTTCAATATCCCGAGTCGGCAGAGAAAGTGACAGAAAACAAAAATCCACTTTATATCACATCTTTGCAATTTTTATATTTTTTAGACTTGTGTCTATTTTGAGGAATGGAATGCATTTAAGACTTTGAAGGAACGCTGTCACACAGGATTATCATATTTTTTTCCACCCCACGCTGCATAATTCCCGCTTTATTAAGTCTGTGTGACAGCAAACTTGATGCTTCACTGCCAATTTCGCCGATGGATCGGCATACTCGCTTCAGGCTAGAGTTAAAAGGAAAAAAAAAATCTTTACCTTTCTCACACGTGGCGCCGCTGTAGCTGGGCAGACACAGACACACAAAAGAGTTAATCTCATCGATGCAGGTTCCTCCATTGCGGCAGGGGTCCGACTGGCAGTCATCAACATCTGGAGGACAGAGGGAGAGAAGGAGGAGGTCAAGTTAAGGTGAAACAACACGCTGCATACTAACGCACCAGCACAATCCCGGCAGTGACTTTTCAAACGACCTGCCTACCAGATGAGGGGGAGAAAGAAAAAAAACACCCCAAAAACCTTGAGATAAAGTGTATGAAAGATTAGCGAAAGCGTCCGGAAAGAAACAACTTCTAATTAAAGCCAATTGATTGCACGTCATCAGGAATGCACTGGAGCACATCAGGGTAATTGCAAGAGCAAAGGGAAACGCAATGTGAGGAGAAAGTACAAGAGGAATCGCCAGAGTAGAACGCCAGCAGTCACGTAATTCTGAAGCGGTAAAAGGGAAATAGAGTAAACATCATGCTACAATTAATTGTTGTGCTTTGGTAGTGTGAAGGTCTGGGGCTGCTTTGCTCTTCAAGACCTGGACGAATTGGAAAAAGACAAAATGGAGGTTTTGGAGCGGCTGGTCAAACTTTGGACTTGAATTCGATAAAAATGCGCTGGCATTCGTCTGACAGCTGCTGCTGCTGCTTAGTCAGAAGGCAGACTGCTATATAACAGGACAGCAATATGCAGGCTTCAAAGCATCCAAGCATTGGTGGTTCAGTGGTAGAATTCTCGCCTGCCACGCGGGAGGCCCGGGTTCGATTCCCGGCCAATGCAACCTTTTGCTTTGACTTACTGGGGACCTCAGCGTGGGCTGTTCTGTGCCATGTTTTTTCCTCAGCATGTTGGAGGCTGCTTTATGTGACCACATGATTGCATATGCGAGGAGGTTCGAAGCCATTGGTGGCTGTGTGGTGAAAAAAAATTCCCGGCCAATGCATTTGAATGTCTTCTGTATATCTCTGTATTATATTGGACAAGTTCCAAGGTTAACCAGAAGGAGCTAAATGAACGCCTTATGCCGGGTTGGACCGGATTATCGACATTCCCATCTGTTTCGATGGAGAAAGACGATTTGTGTTACAAGTCATCATAGAGAGCCGGAAGGAGGAGGTAAACGAGTGCTCCGAAATACGCCGAGAAAATGCAACAGCGAGGTGACGCTGTGTGACTTGTGCAAAACTGGCACAATCCCGGCCCGGATTAGGGCGGCTTTGCGTGAGTGTGTTTGGCAAAAAGCAGCGTGACGGCATCATTGCTGGAGCGTCGACTGATATCAAAGGACGGATTGGATGCAGAGGCAGTGAGAGACACACACGCTGCTTACTGTCACTGACTCATGGCTTGGCTGTGAGGAGAAATATATCGGGTTGCACCCGTACTATTTTTTTGGAAAGTAATTTGCCAACACTGAGTCGTGATACTTGACAATTCCATGATGTAGGTATGTTTTTTTTATCCGCCTCTTCCATTCCTTACACCAAACCAGAGGAAGAGTCAAGCTTAGGAGCCTTGCCTCCAGCCAACATGCTTGTAAAAAGAGAGTATAAAATAAAAAGGTAAACAGCTCTTTTCCACTCGCCTTCATAAGTGAGACCTCGACCTTAATCAGCAATTTCACGGCTAGGGCTCCTAGCCAGCACTTTCACGGTCCAGGTACAAGTGCAGTAAACGTTCGAGACAAGCAATCGATGCTTTGGCCGAGTACAGCTGTGCATCATGGTACTTTATTTGGCAGTAATAGTGTGTGTGTTTTTTTTAAAAATACAAACCTGTATGTACAAAAAAAAAAAAAAAAGCATTTAAAGAAAGCAGTGTTGTTGAACATAGATGTTGTTGTCATAAATGTTCCTAGCGACAAAATATAATTCGTCTGTTTTGACACGAAAATAGCCGTAATTTTAACTGTGAATTGTAAGAGGCTCAATTCCGTAAAGCAATGTTTATGCTCGTTTTAAACATCAGAACAATTTATGACATGTCACGGGAAAATTGCAGTCATTTGCTTGTCTCTAGCAAAGACACTTTCATGGCCTTCCCGTTTGATAATTTCAAGATTACATGTTATTTGACAAGGCAATTTAGCAGGAGGTACAGAACATTAGCAGCATTAGCCTCATTAGCCTCTCTGAGTCTGACCGATGAAAAGCTGTTACAGAACTCCAGTCATTATTCCATTTGTATTTTTAATTGCAAAAGTCTCTGCTGTGAGATTAAAACCACCGAGTAAAACTTTTATCAGGCAATGTCTCTAAATGTGTCCATTAGCTAAATGGCAGAAAGCTAGCCAGTTAGCCAGACAGATGTGTAGTTTCGTTGCCGCCATAAGTGAAAATCTAAATCTGCGGGGTTGACGTGTTAACTACTCATCCAGCATGACAACCAGGGGGCGAAATCGGTTCTTTTAAATGAGGAGGACGGCGACGTCTTCAAAGTTCCAACGATTGTCGACATTGACGCGAACGGCAAACCAGCAGCGCCCAAGCGACAGCTAAGTGACAGCACTTAACGTTTGACAGCTCACTAGCCATTTTACAAAGGCCAACGTGTCAGCTTGACATTCCTTTAGACCAATAAAAAAAAGTGAACATTTATATATGAAATCTGATACTGTGAAACCCTGAAAGAAAGAAATGAGTTGAAAGAAACTTCCATCTTGAGTTTTTGAAGGAGACTTCTAAAGGAAGTCTATTTCCGTCCCTGCCGTTAAGTGCTTTGGAAAATAGTGACTAGCTGTCACAAAAGAAAGGAGGACAAAAAAAAAAGGCAATTCATTAGGATGAGGAGCATTAAAGGAGTGGAAAAGGAGATAAAGACGGACATTAATGAGGAAAATGCGGACGTTTAGGCAAGGCCGTACGTTTGCCGACAAGGACAAAGGGATATATGTTAATAGCGGCTCATTATGGTCTCGTAACGAATTTGAATTGTCCTCATTAAGTATTCCGTTTAGTTTGTTTATGAAGTTTGAAGTGGGGAAAATGTACTTTGATACCAGGTATGTTTCTGCCTCAAAGGGGGCATATTACAGAAATTAATAACTTGTATACAAGTGGAGTGCCCTTCCCACTTATCGACCATCCCCAAGTCTTTGAAAACTTTATCACACCGATGCAGCGTGGTCGAGTGTGATCATCCACGGCTTTGAGGGATGCTTTTCATCTTTATTTTTAGCCACTCACTCCCCGTTTGTAATTATTTTTTTTTGGGCTGTTTATTACGCTTCCTCCTCCATTTTGTTCTCGGAAGACGCTCGTACACTTAAAAGTACAACGGCTGCTCACGACCGCTTGAAGTGGAACGCTTCCCTAGAGGTTTGAGCGACAGGCCACCTGTCACCATTGTTGACGTACTTTAAGAGCTCACAGCCTTGGCTGCGTCACAATCGATTAATGGCGACAAAAACTATCCTGATGTTGCTTTCTCGCTTCTATTTCTGGAGACGTTTGTGGAACTTTAGAGGTGGAGTGTTAGTGGATGTTCTTCCAAAGTTCCACTGCACGTTATATGCGGTCCATATTCATACAGTTGTGCGTGTGTGTGTGTGTACGTCCTCGTGTGTGACACTCCTTGTGGACAGCTGATAAGACTCCCCCCCCCCCCACCCGTCTCTGAGTCTTCACAGGAGAATCAATTGAAGCCACTTTCTACGTGCTCAGCTTTTAGAAGGTTCATTTTCAGCTTAACCCATCAACCTAGATAAGAGCGCACACACACACACGAAAATATCTTGGACCGGTAAGGTGACTAACGACAATTCAGACTCATGTACACATTTTGAGACAATTTAGAATCTCCAGTCATATTTTTAGAAGGTGCCAGATGTCATACGCAAGCAAATGAGGAACATGCAAATTCCAATCAAGAAGGTTGTAGATGAGGTTTGAACCCTTAACGAGAGAACCACGAGGCAAATGTTCCTTGACACTTTGGTTTAAAAGGTGAGCTCAATCTGCAGAATGGCTTTTTGCAAAGAGATAATAGCACACACAGATACACAAACACACACACGGGGCATGTTTTTGTGCATCTGTAGCAATAGCGAAGGGCTCAGGTGGTCCCGGCGGAGTTGATTTTTGGCCAGGGTCTGGCTTCTGGTGCGCACTCAATCATATGCTGATTGAGGAGCGCGGTAGCCTGGATGAATTAATGAGGCATGGAGAGGAGGAGGCGGGAGAGTGGGCGAGAGGCAGCCAATCAGAAGGGCTTCTTAAGAGCCTCCTCAGCTGGCGACAAACTGTGACAAAGCGCCGCTCATCAATCACGCCAAAGATGCTCGCTGCCACGGGCGCCCATCCCCACACTGGGTTCACGCGAGGTGGCGAGCTGACTTGTTTGTCTAACCGCTATTCTTGTTGTTATTCTCTGAGTAGAATGCGGAATATTCTACCCATCGACTTTCAGCTTCAAGTTCTTTCATGCTAATACACTGTAGTAAGGCTAACGAGGCACAACGGTGCAGCAACGCTTGTAGACAGACAATTTAACAATACTCATAAATCTGTTACACTTCTTGGAACGTTACACGTTGTTAATATTTGCTTGATTTAACACGACTAGTCACATTTACCCGAGAAAACAATATGTCACAGGGTGGCTGAGGTGACGCGTCGAAGCCCAGCCAGCGAGTTTTATTTCTTGGGTCCATATGAAATGTGTAAATGTAAACATATTTGGAGCAGATCATTTGGGGGGGCAAAACTGTCAACCTGAGCATACGGCTAAAGGAGTGTGTGAGTTTGAAATTGATTTATTTTATGCATGAATAGCATCAGGAATTGGAGTGGGAATATTTCTCGTGCCTTCAGGTGTGTGTATGTGTGTGGAGGATAAGGAAATGAAACGTGTCGGAGAGAAGAGTTGTCGGGAGTCGGTAGACAGCGAGTTAAGAGAAACAAGCAACGCTAACCGATAAACCAAAGAGCCTCAATGACTGATGCGGGACAATTAGAGTGAAAGGACAAATGGGAAAATCATGAAAGAAGTCAGAAAATTCCAAATGTTTTTTTAAAAAAAAGGGCAAGAGCAGGGAGGTGGAAAAATGATAGAGCAGCAGCGAGAGGGGGTGGGGGTGGACTTAGATCTTAATCGTTATGATTGAAAAAGTAGCCAGAGAGAGCGGAGAGGGGAGGAAATCAAATCAGTTTGCTTCCTGTCGAGCACAAAACCAAATGGAGGACATGTGCTGGGGGGCGCCTGATAGGACGGCGAGTCGACTACCGGCGGCCATATTTTCATTTGTGTCGGTTGGTTTACAAATCCTACTCGTCGCTCCGGTCCTCACGTCGAGCACGACGAGATGAATACAAATCGGAAAAAAAAACTTTTTGGACCTTTAATACATACGACATGTTTAACGGTCCGGGGCTCATGTCATCAATAAGCTTGAATGCGTATCCGAAGACAACGAGCGAATTATGCTGACGTATGGATGTGCTTGCGCATTAACACCGGGGGGGAGATCAATCAACTGCATCAATAACTCGTGACAAATGTGCATTAAGGACATGAATTACAGTCACGCGCGCTGTGTCCGTGATGATTTGCTGTGCTGCGGTCAATGTGCGTGCGCGTCGGTCGCAGTGTTAATTGTCCAAGGCCTTTGTGGCGAGAAACCTCAATTGACAACAAAATGGACGCCACAGGGCGAGTTGGTTTGTCGCAGCCAAGACGGGTCATTCGAAAAATTACAGCCTCCATCAATCCAGATATTCTTTTTTTATTATTATTAATGAAGGTCCTCGTTAAAATCGCGCTCTGGATTTCTTCCAAAATGGACATTTTCTCTCCGTTGTGATGTTTGGATTCGAAGGCATGACCGACGTTGACCTTGAATTCACTCGGAAAAAAAAAATCTTTACGGCCTTTTCAAATTCGGACGGGGATGGAACGGCTCGGCCGGGCTGGAGACGACCGCCTGCCTCCGTTGTTGTCTTTTCACAGCGGGAGCCGGAAGGGTCCCTTTTGATATTTGCACAGGCAGCGCCCGCACCGCCTGCCTCCTCTCATGATTCACTGGCAGCCTCTCATCCACAACATCGGGCGTACGCCGCTGCCGCTCCAGCGCTTTCATCAGCGTCTCCGCCCCTCACTGAGTTCCAAGCTCCCCTGTGATCGCCGTGTCCTTGCGAGTGTCTGCCGCACACACGGGCGTCTGACACACTCGTACGGTAAAAAAAAAAAAATGGACGTGTTGTCCTCTCAGTGGAGAGATGAAGCTGCTCCCATGAGGGCATAATATATGATCATGACGGTACACGGGCCTTCAGAGATGATCATTTATTGATTTTGGCTCATTAAAAAAAATGGACTTAATGAAGCGGACTTGATGTCAATTCGTTTGGTCTAATGTAAAAACTTCGATTCACCGTAACGGTGATGTTTTGAGTAAAATTTTTACAGTCTGGTTTTGTAATTATTTGGCAGAGTAAAATTCCAATAACCGATTAATCGGCGATTAATTGAAAAAAAAAGTATTTTGACTGTTTTATTAATGATTTAGCAATTCTTTGACGTTTCTATTTGTTTAACCCTACAACAAATTTACAACCTAAACGATGTTCTTTGTCTTGCATTGCAAAAAAAGCATATTTTTGCCAATTCTTTCCGATTTTAAAAGAGTTAAATATCGGCGGATGAATCATTCAAACATTATCGACTGCGTGTTTCGTTTGTCTTTGTGTAAAAGCCAGTGATGCTCCACTTCAGTTGTGTTCACTTTGTGGTCGGTTCAAAGACGATTCTAAATGTATCCAATGGTGTGAATGTGTGTGTCGATGCTTGTTTGTCTACATGGCGGCCGGGATGGGTTCCAACTCAACCATGAAACAAAGAAAAAACAGGACTGTCGAAAATGGATGCACGTTTGCGCCAATCCATTGTGTACCTTCTCGCCCAAAATCCGCCGGGATCGCTTCCAGCTCACTAATTACCCTAATGAGGACAAGCGCTATAGAAAATAGACACATTGACGGGATGGTTTCGGCTAAAGACGAGCAGCTAGCGTGCAAGTGGTGCCCCCTGCTGGCCTGGCATGGTCATTACAGCATGGATTGATCAGGTGACACCAGCTTTACAAGATGCAAGTTTTTTTGTTTTTTTTTTAATAATCGCTTTAGAAAATGCACGTCAGGTGTCTTCATAACATTGTGATGTGGGTCATGTTTGATTTTATTTTTAGAATATACCGCAGGCCAATAAAAAGCGAGCCCTGGGGCCACTGTGTGCAGCGGCGTACAGCTGCTAAATGTTCTGCCAACATATGCCCGCCTATGACTCCATCTGTTGACCCGACCACGGGGGAGGATTGGACTCACCGATTTCGCAGCTCTCCCCGGAGAATCCCTGCGGGCAGTAGCAGCTATAGCCGTCGCCCTCCTGCAGGCAGCTGCCTCCGTGGAGGCACGGGTTGGTCTGGCACGGGTTGCTCTCCACTGTGAAGCAAAAAAAAAAAAGCCTGCATAATTCATTCCTTGACAAAGAAAGAGCATTACGAGAGCGCCGGGGAATGTTGATAAACTACGGCGGCAAATGAGGCGAACGCCTGACTCTTTTCCGACCAGATGTTTAGTGCGTCACGCCACTTTTTAGCGCGACGACTGTTCATCAAACTCTGAGCGAGGTCACGTCGAACAAATGTGCATTAAAAAAAAGCTGCTCATCACATGTTCATATAAGCAATTTCGATTTTTTATGATACATTACTGCCGCGTGGGCGAAGTAATAAACATCATTTATGGAAACAAGTCCGGGGCTTTCGTTTGCGGGAAAAGTCGTTTAATGGAAGACGGCGTTGTAATTATTGCGCTTTTTGAATGTGCTGCGAGGAAAAGGTGATGATTCACTGTCAGATTACGGTGGAAAGTCTTAAATTGAATGCCGGGATCTCGTTGTAACGCATACTAGAGCTCGACCCAAGTCACATGCTGAATGGCAGAGAGGGTCGTCCATCATTGGAAGGTTAATGACATATGTCGGGAGAAGACAGCGTGATTTTCCGCCGAGGGGCGTAAATGTCAGGCCGTGGCGCCGAGGCCTCAAATGCGGTCGGGAATGGTCGAGGGGCCGCTTCATCTCTCAAATTAGCGAGCGGGAGCGAAGGATGCTTACAAATCACAGAATCGACTCACGCTCGGGGAGCCTCGGGGCGGACATGCAGAAAATGTTTCATTGTCGGAGAAGGCTTAGCGACATCAAAATGCTTTTAATGCAGGTGCTTGCTTTCTCTCCGATCCCGGCGGAATTGCGAGTTCTTCCACGGGAGATTAAAATTGCATGTGTGCGACTAAGTCTTAAAAAACAAAAAAAGGAATAGGAGCTTGCTGAATAAAACCGTTTTTCTCTTAAAGTACAACTAAACTGCGGCCATCACGCTCACCCTCCTAAAAAAAAACAAAAAAACCTTCATTTAAATTGTGCACATCTTTAAAAAGTTTTCCAGAGCATTTTCTGGCACAGTTATCTGCACTGCAGTGCCGTTAAAGCTAAGTGGTGCATCTCAACATGTTTGTGCAGGGGGAAAAAATCTCGACAACACATTTTACTCACAGCTCAACCATATTTAGCTGCATTCTGCACATGAAGCATCTGACAACTGTGAGGCAGAGGCTGCTGAGAACAATCGAAGCAGAAATGGAACTAACTGTGATTTAGGAAAACATGTGGATGATCAGTACGATGAATGAAATATCGATGACACGCACAACGCGTAACAAATGCCATCTGTGGCCCGACTTCTGTACCACTTGTCCACTGTCACGCGTAGATTATCAAAGTGCTGTATTTTTGCACTTTTGTCTTTGGGGACCAAATTCAGTAAGGAAGGAGAGAGGGAGAGCCACACCATCATACATTTCTGCCTCGTAAAGCCTCGAGCCGGTGATTAATTACACGCTGCTCTTAAAATAGGACGGCGGCCAGTCCGTTCCTACTTGGAGCCCCCTTATTGCTTTTTCTCTGTACAGAGGGCACAGAATAGTCGACTTTAACGTTGGAGGTTGAAATCTAAAGTGTGCCTGTACGCCCACAGAAGTGTCAGACAACTCAAAAGAGGTCGCCGTCCTCAGATTCTTTGAAAGCGTTCATTCGGGAAATTAGTGAGCATATGGAAGCTAATGCATGTAATTAGGATTTAGGAGAGAGCGTGAAACTGGAAGTATGGCGACGTCGCAATAATCATCTTGTCGGACTTTGTCAGAACTTTTTCTTTTATTCTTGGGATGACAACAGGACCTTGCTAAAAGTCAAACCAAAGTCAGATAGTGCCTATACATGTTTTTTTTTTTTTTACCAGCGCTTATGTGGCTGTGCTCGAACTCAGCGAACCTTGTAATAGCGTCGGAGAGACTGAGATCATGCCTCAGCCAATTCAAGAGCCCCCCCACCCTCGGTTAGAGCCCGATAACCCGAGTCCAGCATTGAGAAGCTAATCCCGAAGTGCGATGCAGCGGAGCGCAGGGGGAACAGCGGCGAGTCGTTGTCGTTTTAATAGAGCCCTCACGGCAATCGTCATGGCAGCCGTGACTCGGTGGGTGAAAGATTGATGTTGGAACATGCATGGCCGACACGTGTTTGTGCACTCGTGATGAGATAGAAAGGGGTGGGTGACACGATGTGGGGAACAATAAGTACATTGAATGAAATCATTTGAAAAAAATAATCTAAATTACAATCGCTCAAGGTCTCATCAATTTTAGCAATAAGCGATAAATTGGATTTTCAAGTAGCTGTGGTCCATTGTATTTAAAAAAATCCAAGGTTCTTTGGAAAGGATTTCAGTTGGCCACAAAGTCTCCAAATATTGTTGTTGTTTGAGAAGAGATGTCCCTGACAGACTGGGATTGATGAGCACTGCAGGGGGAGAGAGAGCCTCCATTTCTCTTAGTTTGTGTGTGTCTGCATACACACACACCTGCGTGTATGTGTTTGTTCAGGCGTGAAACAACAACATTGCATAGAACATCCAAGATCTCCTGGTCCACGTAGCAAAGCATTACAAGTCAAACACTGGAAGAGAGGAAATGAAGGCCGCGGTCGGTGTTGACGGCGCTCATCACAGTTTACATTCACGGCTGAACGCTTGACTCATCTTGACAGATGGTAATAATAAACAGAAAACAAACATAACTTCCGTGCTTGAATGAAAAAGTGGAGTTTTTTTTTTTTCTTCTTGGTCTGGATGAAAATGTTTCATTTGACTTAAGTGTCACACTGACCTTCAAGAAAACATTGCAGTGTGCATGCCACGCCACTAGGTGGCAACGTATTAAGAATGATGTGGCAATCAATTGTGTGTAATATACAGTGCTATTTTCCTTCTTATTATTTTTTTTCCTCTTAAAAATGAGGATCTTTTTCATCAACTGGTGGCCCATCAATTTGTGGCCCTCGAGATCAGTCGAGCTCTGGCGTAGTCGGAGTCAGGTCGTAAACCTTGCTGCACTTGGCACGGCTCAGCCGTTCGTTGTGAGGCTGGCGGCCACAATTGAAAACCTTTTTTTTCCTTCACTATGTTTAGGTTAGTTCAGGACCTGAACAACCTGTCTGGATGCCAACCACAATCCACAGACTGTTCCTGTGTCACCGAGTTCACGGATGGTTCTGACGAATTTGCTAGCTTTCAATTTTGCTTCTAAAAATACGATTGGCCATTGAAATGGTTAATTACAAGAAAAAATAAGAAAAGAAATAAATGAAATGTACATACAGAAAATGGGGAAAAGTGGTTTCTAGTCTGGAGTTAAACCTGCCAAGTCTCAGGTTGTCCTAAATCGACAGCATTATCTGCGATTTCAAGCCGCCAAGGATATAACCCATCTTGGCTCCTCATCAACTTGCATGCTGTCCAACTTTCAAGGCTGTTGTATTTATAATCAGCACACCAACGCATATTTCTGCCTTGCAGCCGAAATACAGGACTGCATTTTTGTTTTTCAAAATTCAATTAACCGCGGCTGTACGTATTAACGTGGTCGAGCACTGTTGGGATTATCACATCTTATAAATGTAAGCGTTTGGTTTGGAGAAGCAAATAAATTCTTCCCCAAACACAAAACTCATCTTATCCCGCTTTTCGACACATTTGCGCTGTTTATTTGCAGCTTCCACTTTTCTTTCATAAGTAGGATTAACAAAGCTGCTTAAAGGGATGATATCATACAGAGGCAAAAAATTCATCACTTGTTCATTTTATATCTTGCAAACAAAAAGAACACACGGACTCCTTGAACTTGTGCAAATGCATGTTTTCCCCTGATGTAATATATATATATAAAAAAAAAAAAGAGAAAATCCAGCCCTGCATCTGAATAAAAAAAGCACAGATTGGGGATTTCAGTCCCTCGCCTGCCTGCATGTTTCCTCCGCTGTGGATCTTAAAAAAAAAAAAAAAAGTAAAAAAATAAATAAAAATTTAAGCCTTTTCGCTGACAGGCAAGCCGCATTAATAAGAGGAACCGCCTTGCGGGTGTTTGCTTGGAGACCTGCTTTTAAAACTCCACAAAGAACTTCACGCGACCTCTCAGAGACACACACACACACACACACACACACTCTTGGTTTCTCAAAAGTCCCTCGAGGATGCCACGGCAATTTGCAAACATGTCTCTTTCCTCTCCGGGATGTAATTTATACCTGCGCGGCATACACCCCACGGGATTTCACCTCCCACCGGAGACTGATCATGTAGGTATGCGTCCCACGCGACCCGCATGAGGAGGGCCCTCACCCATCGCTGCGTGATGCGCTGTGACGGACGCTGCTGTTTCCCGGCCCGCCGGGAAAGCGCAGCAGGATTTCTATGTGGACGTTTGAAGACATATTTAACACTATGCGAGCATGAGGTACAGAGTCCCGACGAGAGAGAAAGACATAATTAAATAGTATGTTATACGAGGGGGGGGGGGGGGGGGGCAAAACAGCATGCGGCATCTGTTGTGTTGCGGAATTAAACGCTGTTTTTATGCACGTCTTCCCTGAAGATCTTTTCGGGAGCCGCGTGTGATGAAAAAGTGCTCATAAAAGAACAGCGAGAACAAAAAATAAAAGTGTTTTCCCTTTCAAGCGGGAGCAGTAAGGATCAGGAGAGTCAGACATTAGTTTGTTTTAATAGTACGTCTGGGTGGTTCGGTCCGTCTGGTAAAAAGACAAAAAGCTTGTGACGGGACTCCAGAGGCCCGATAATCAAGTTGTGTTGTGACAGAAGAGATAATAAGATCACTTGATGACATCATAAACATACCTGTTGAAGACAGCCTTCCTATCGGCTGCATTTCGTGAGGAAATTTACTTTTTACAGGCTGATTTAGCATTTCCTAAAACTTGCCTGTCCAGTTTTTATCGACTATTCCAGAATAAATGAACATTTACTTTAACTGGAATGTCAATGGACCCGCTGATTACGCTTATTTACGCTGACGAAAATGCCTCGCTGAATTATTTAGTGGTTGGGTGGTTTTGCTTTTATCCTTTTATCGCTCTTTTGTAAATATTTGCCTTGTCCTCGTGAGTTTGTTTCAGCAGATTAGCTTTTGCTGAAGTAGCACATTAGCACAAAAAGTCAAACAGGATTGCTAACGGTTTTGAATTGGAGGAGATGACAAGTTGCTTTTTATCGCACGCGTACGCCAAAGCAAAGTTAGTGTTAGCAGCGTTAGCATTTGAGTGTAATGCAGTCTCAAAGTGAGTCAGTGAGTTCTCCTCTGTGCATTCCAAGCTCGTTCTCGGCACTTTGTCTCGCCTCATTAATTCGCTACTTTGTGCATATATCGAGTCAATGCACAGTCAGCACAGAAGAGTTTGCACTTGTGCTTTATTCCTTTTTGCCAAAGGAGTTCTTTAAATAAGCAGTCATATTGTTAGCCAAAGACTGGAATGCCTACTGGACTTCCTGTCACGATAGAAATGAAAAATGAAATGTTCCAAAAAAAACAAAACAAAAGAAAACACAAATGTAACCGGTAGCCTTTGAGTCAGGCTGTGCGGGGTTCAAGAGGTGGATCAAAACACGATCCACACCAAAGACTCAAAGAGCAAAAGAAAAAAAAAAAAAAAAGACACAGGGTCGTGGCCAACAGACATTGGCGGAAAAAAAGAAAAATATGAGCGTCCGAGAGAGGACGGGGCAGACAAATCAATTGGCTTCCCTGAGCAGGCAGGCAAGCTGGTAATAAGCCACTCTGGCTCACCCCTGATTCCATTTCTCTTCACCCCTTCATGCACATGTCAACCTTTCTCTGCTCCTGAATGTAACTCTCCAATTTGTTTGAGGAGCCGGATGGAGGCCTATTGATGTTGCCCGCCGTCTTGGCCCCTCTTGGAAAGAAATAACAAAGTCAGGAAAACTCTCACTGTGATGGATCCCACAAACGACGAGGGAAAAAAAAAAACTCCCTCCGTCATCGGCCCAAGACTGACTACGGACAAAAACGAGACGAACGAGAAGAAGCTAGGCTAATTCTCATCTCAGCTTTTTTCCCCACTTGGCTTTTTTTTTTTCTCTCCATCTTCCCTTCTGTCCCTCCATGTCAACCCAACCGAGTGAGGCCGACCATCGCTGCAGCATTTCTGCTCAAGCTTTCTTCCGCTGTCATAAACCGTTTGCTGGGGAATTTGAGATACAAGAGCTCTATGGTGGCAGGGAAGTCAAGTGAAAAGATGACAAGCAACATTTTGGCAGATGGAAGAACTCTTTAAAAAGGCTTTAGGCTGTTTGAATTTACTGTTAAAGTTTAAGTCGATTGCAGTTTGTGTATTTAAAAAAAACACAGATTTGAATTCTTAGCTTAATGCAAAACGTATCATGTTTTTGCAGCATATGAAAACACCCGCAGTAGTTGTGAAACTCTTCTTCATTTATATCGACATAATTGTACTACAACCGTCCCCATGTGGCCAAATCATGCACACCAATTTAATTCTCATGTGTGCCAATGATGGAGGCCAGACTGACAAAAATCTGAGAACATATAAAACACGAAAAGAAAAATAAGTAAAGAAGGAAAGATGAGAAGAAATAAAGCAGCCCTTGGTGTAAAAAAGCATAAGACAAGGCAAGTATTATTGATCACTGTGTGAAGTTTATATACTCCCACCTACAGTATAACACCTTAGAGGACACGCTAACCTCTCTCTGTCTCTCTCTCTCTCTCTCTCTCTCTCTCTCTCTCTCTCTAATTCTCTTCCTGTCTTCCATCTCGAGCTGCACGCCCCCGCTGCGCTTCCCCTCCCTCTTGTAATCTCCTCTGCAGTACACCTGACAACTACAAAAGGTTACGCCGACACGGGGTTTTTATTCTTGTAATTGTCCGAAAAGTGTCGTCCATTCAAATGTCATCCTATAAGAGACGGACGGACGGGCGGTGGATTATAGGAGGAAAGGTGCACAGAATGTCACATAGCACTTCAACAAGCCCCGCCTTCTTATTATTTGGATATATATTTACAATGGGTGAGTTTAGAATCGTATTTGCATTTAATTACCAAGTAATGCTTTCACGATTATGTCTTATGCGTGTCGTGATTTTCACCAGCCAATTGACCAAAAAAAAAAAAACCCAGCTCCAGAGTGCCATGTAATGGGCTGAACTCACAAAACAGTGGGCAGAAGGCAATGCTGGAAGGAAGTTTCAATTAAAAACACATTGCGGCTGAATATTACACAGACGGCGCCGTGAGAAATGATTTTAATTTTCTCTCTCTGCTTTGCCGCCCCGGTGGCTCGCCCGTCAGCTATCAGTGAAATCAATGACAACACGCTGTGACAAACAAGTGCGGCCCATGTTTGTTTGGCGGAGGCTCGACAAAAGGCACGGAATGAATGAAAAACCATTAGAAAGGGAGGCAAGAGTGCAGTCAATTATGAGGCCCGTCTTGTAAGATTGCGTCTACATTGATTTGTTGGGCGAGGATCTTTGTTTACGCCCACACTCCACCTAATTGCACTCGCGCGGACCCTCTAATTACTCCACTTAGACCCGAATGCTCTTACCTTGCTATGTCTGGACTGATTTCTGCCTCGCGGGTCTCGAGACTGCACTAATTGCAAACCCAAATGATAACAAGTGTGAAACATACCTGATGGGATGAACCCAAAAGCCCAGCTGGGTACCAAGATGCCAAAAGGGTTTCTTGCGCCTTTGCCCTCCGTCACCGCCGGGGTCTTGGGTTCCTCCGACTTTGGAGCGGAGCCCTTGGAAGGTATCCGATGACTTCCGAACACGAAGGACTCGGACGCTGCCAACCTGGACTCCATTTCTGTAACGGCCTGCTTGGAGGCGGGCCAAGCGCTTGTCATCTGATTGGCGGCTGTTGTTGAGGATTCCATTGAGGAGTTGCTTGTGATCTTCTCCATCCATGAGATAGAAATGGATGGTTCCTGTGTAGAGGAGCTTTTAAAGGAAGGCTCAATGGTGACTGAGATGGTTGCAGGAACTCTGCTCGGAGTGTTGATGGTTGTCAGACGCTGCATGGTGGTGATCTCATTGGTGGTCAGCACATCTATCAAAGACTCCGGTCTGGAAGTGACCACCTTGGCGACACCGCGACCAGGCTTTCTTCCCGCACCTTTCCTTGGCTTCTTAAGAACGGGAGTGGAGCCACCACTAGGGGCGCTCTCTCCTCTTTGTGACAGAGAAGAAGAAAAGAGGTTGTCAGTGGGACGGTGAACGTAGATGATCTCCCCCCTGGCCTCCTCGGCTGTTGGAAGCGAGCTGGTGGTGGTTGGTTGCGCCACCAGCTGCCACTGGGACGATGTCGTGAGTTCCGCCACAGTCACGAATTCACTCTGAGATTCAGATTCCGGATTGGGAACGGTATTAACAAAATCGCCAGGGAAATTATTCCCATCACTGCTCCCCTCCAATTCCTTTTTCTGATCTGCGCCATTTATTTGTGCCTCATCTTCATCCCGGTCCCTCCCCTCACCAGAATAGTCCTGACGAAAGGAGTCGGGCAGGGTAATCATCTCGAGAGGACCCGATTTGGCTTCCAGAGTCTCCCAACTGTGGCTTCTGCCAACATTCCTGGGAAATCCCACTCTGAAGCGCCGTAATGACTTGATGGCCCACGCTGGACCTTCTTTGGGAAACTTGACCTGTTCACTTGGGCTTGATTCGCCTTCAGGGACCACTGCAGTTATCCCTGCGAGGAACACAAAGTCAGAGCATTTCATTTGATTGAATTAACAGTGGGTGGCTAGGCGTGGGTTGCCTTTAATTTCATGGCTGTGGAATTAGCAATTAAAACCATTTTAAACCAGCTCCGCGAGCTGCAACGGAACATGCGACAAACTCTTTTGTGGACCGATCCCAAGCCGTTTTTTTCTACCGATGAGCAAAAAAATCAAACGCAATTGACACCACAGCCTTTTGGGAAGTACTTGAAAGATTTTCCTATTTATTTTGTCTTTACAAATATGTGCAAATTGAGTCTCTAACGGAAGTGGTGAAGAAAAGAAAAACAAAGTTTTGAAAGTCAATTGAGCTCTAACGATGAGAAATGCAAGCGTACGGTCTCAGGTTTCTCTCGGTAATAAAAGAGCTTGTAATATAGTGAGTTGTCTCTCAAGAGCTCTCTGCAGTCTTTAAAAACGTGGCTGTGCGGGAGAGCAGTAAAAAAAATATTAGCGTGCAACTGAGGAGATATTTTTCTCGTATATTTTATCCTAATTCGCAAGCGCCAAGGCGGGCGACTGCTGGAGACGTTTTACTGTACATTCCCACGTCGGGATTGATTGAGCCGTTTGAGCGCCATACCCCCAAAAAAAATAAAAAAAAATAAATCACAAAAAGAGGGACAGTGTAAGATAGATTGAGTCATTTCACACTTCTCGCGCTAAGCGAAATAACTCGGCTCTTGTTTATCTAGTCCTAGTGGTCGGCGCTATCTGGCTTAACTGCGCTAAAAGCAGACACCGTCTCCATCATCAATAATTCATCCTGTCATCATTTGTGACTCATAGCTACTTTATGTTTATATAGGCCGGCGGTGTTATGGAGAGGACCCCGCTTAGTCCAACCCCGACGTCATGGCTTATCGAGTGTGTAAACATCTATAGAACAGATTACCACCAGAGGGAAGAACATATACAAATATCATAGGCATGAAATATTGAAAAGGGAAAAAAATGTATTATTCAAAAGCTATTGCCTGATGCTTACGCAAGGTCCGCAAGCACGGGAATCATTACCATAGGAGGCAGGCAAACCTAATTGCTGCTAATATTTTTCAATAAACCCACTGATGCATAAAAAAAATAAAAATTGGGATTAATTATGCAGCAATGCCCCCCCCCTCCTGTCATTCATTCGACGAGACCGCGAGACATACTGTAAATACAAATCATAAATGCTGCCACGCAAAAAAACCTCCAGCGACTCGTCTTCACTGGACTGAGAATCCCTCGGGAGTCGGGCGGAGGTAATATTAAGCCAACATTCCCGATGTGTGCGTTCATATCTAAAGTCATCTCAAAAAGATGGTTTACCTGTTTCCAAAATGGCCACCGGGGGAGGGTGACAATGTGAGAGACGGACGAGAAAGAGAGACGTGCCACCAACACCGCCGCGACTGCAGGTATGACATTTAATATATAAAGAAAAAAAAAAAGGTAGGAGGAGAAGTTATTGCAAGGCTACGTGATTTCATGTCAGGTGCATCTACGCTGGCTGTCAGATCTTCTGTCACATCAATTTGGTCCTCCCGGGCTGGGTGTGTTTCTTTGACCGACATGTGGGGGAAACCAATGCGGGGTTCAACTGTTTTAGATGCACGTTTTGGTTTTGACGAGCCTGCGTGATCTATTTCAATTGCAGCAGAAGAACACTCAAATCCAAAACGCAAATAAATCTTACCATTATCAGGTCTTTTGCTTTCCCGCTGCGTGGCCGACTCCATTTGTCTTTGGTTTTGGGCTGCGGGCAGTATCGGAAAGAGCGGCGTCTCTTCTTTCTCCTGCTCGGACAGACTGTCGTCAGCACTCAGTAATCCACTGGCATGGACCAGCCCGGAAGGGTAAGCGTCGCTCCCGTGCTCCGCGATGGCGTTGTCGCTGTTGCCCTTGTTGTCACTCAGAGTCTGGTTCCTGTTGGAGGTTTCCGCCATCCCAGTTCCAGCCCAGTACTCGAAAGGCTTCATGAGCGTGTTGACAAAGTCCGCCAGTATGCTTTTACCGCTGTGAGGCTGGGAGGTGGTAGAGGCCACTGATGGGAAAGTGTCAAAGGGAGGATCTTCTTCCTCTTGGGCTGAACCGCCGTGGCTCTCCACGCTGCTTTTGGAGTCGGCGGGTTCTTCTCGTTGGGCTCGGCCGGTCGGGGCGACATCTTGTCGGGTATCCCCACCCCGCTCGGGGCTCAAGTGGATGACCACGTGCTCGCCGGAGATATCGGAGGAATTAGACGTGGCCGCTTCCTTCAGGTCCGTGGTGTCGGTTTTGGGAGATGGGTCGCCCGGGCTGAGCGGGGAGTCGGCCTGTGCAGCCGGGATGGCGGCGTGAGGTAAAGCCAGGGCTGCGGGGGCTCGCACATCTGCAGGCTGGTGGGCTAAAAAAAGAGGACATTTTGACACAAATCTCAATAAAAATAGGAACAACAATCAGTTAATTTGGTTAAAAATGATTCTTTTTTTTGTTTTCCTCTGACTTCACTTCTAGTCTCCATTTTAATTCCCTTCCTCTTTCTCGTCATGAACTATTTTGCATACATAGTGTCGGTGAGCTCCGACAAGGGAGTTAGCTGTGTAGCTTGGCCCGTGCCGGTAAAAAGGGAAGGCCGATATTGACATTTTCATCTCCTCTCAGCTTTTGTGGAGAACATCATTTGTTTCAATCCTTCACCTTGTGAAGATGATGATCTACGAGCATGTGTGGTGACAAATGGACCGCCGCTCCATTCCCAAGCTGCTGTTGTTGTTTTGTTAACTCGAAATGAATTGCTATTCACAAGCTTTATGACGTGACGCCTTGGGATAGAAAATGTCAATCATTCTTACTTGGTGGTGGAATTAAAAATACTCTCATAGGAATGAATGTGCATTTATATGGAAATTCGCCCCCCCACTTCAAATACACACACACACAGTACCTCGGTAGCAGTAAGCGTCAAACATGGCCGTGGTGTCGGGGAAGCCGGTGCGATTGGGATTGCTGTAGACGGTTCGCACGCCGGGCTCGTCCCCGCCGCAGTTCCTCCGCGGGACGTTGATGGGGTAGCGCACGCTGCCGTCGGCCAGCCAGCCCGGGTCGCACTGGTCCAGTCCGGCTTGCCAGGCCAGATACAGTTGGCCCACGGTGGCCAGCTGGGCCCCCAGTGAGTGGCAGTGGGCGGAAGCTGTGGCCAGATTCAGTTTCTCCTCCACTGTGGAGTGAAACACTTCACCTGGGAGGGGAAAAAAAAATGATGATGTCACCACTACAGTGCACCAGAGACAAAAACAGAACCATTGGAAATAATCCACACAGCCTAACCGGGCAACAGATTCTTTAATCCTGGTGGCGCTTACCTCTTAGCCGCTTGGCAAAACAGTAGACATCAAATAGCTCGTCCGGGAACCTATTGCCATAGTTACGGATGCCGGGTGAGTCGTCACGATCGCCATAGCAACCGGGCCGAGGTGACTGGATGGGATACCTGCAGAGCGCGGCAAGAGAAGGTTGACCCAAAACAGTTTGCATTTGAACAGTGAGTAAAGCGATCAATTGAGTAAGATGAAATATTTCAAAATGAAACTAATGATTCATTTGGGCCACTTGTTTTTCAGTTTCAAATTTGGATTTTGCGGTGGATGGATGGATGGATGGATGGATGGATGGATGGATGGATGGATGGATGGATGGATGGATGGATGGATGGATGGATGGATGGATGGATGGATGGATGGATGGATGGATGGATGACGGCTCTATAATACCACTTTATTAAGGTTCCAATGTTAAGACTCCTTCCAAGATAAATGACTTTCATTATCTCCTCAGCTTGAATCATATATTATTTCAAAATTAGCCAGAGAAAGAAAATGAAAAGTTCCCGTGCAAAAAAAAAAAAACATCCCCCAGTGGTGTAATAAAGCGCAAGTGCACCATTCATAATATGTCACAACACGCTGAAGGCAATTAGGAAACAACAAGTCGTTCCCTTTAGTTGTTGAATAATTATACTGAACATCCATCTCGGTTGGCGATTGTTTCTAAACACACTTCACACTCAAGGGAGGCCAAGGTGGGAAGTCAGTGAGAGGTTAAAAGCATTTGCTATTCCTCCGCTGTTTTAGTGATCTGTATTTCGGCGCCAGCTTTAGCTATTGTTTCACACGGGGATGATTAAAAGACTTTGCTTGGGCTCCTCAAAGACATTAGATGAAGCAAAAACACAAACACACACTACAGTCTTTCCCAGACACTGTTTGAAAGGGAGTGGTCTCTCCTCCCAGCCCCCCTCCAGCCGATAAATCAATGGCAGCCTCGCTATTAATTGGCCACATGGCTGATGTTCACTTTGAGCCTTCTCAACGCGGACCAATTAGCCGTGTCCCCAGTGGGATCGTGAGGGGTATGACGGGAGGGAAAAAAAAAACAAAAAAACAACAACCTGCCAGCAAGACAACAGTCGAGTCGGTCTCCTTGACGACGGCAGTAAAGTGTAATTAAAATGTAAATATCGGGCACTAATGCCGACGGGCTGGAACGACTGACGGTGTTGGAATGTGTGCGCAAACACGCCGTTAGGGGCAATCTGACGTTCGTGCTCGCAAAATATCAGGTCAATGGCCGCCATTAGATTTGTTGCCGTTGTTGTAATCATTATATAGCGTTGAATTTACTACTTGCTTGTTCTCTAATGAAGAGCTAAGTCTTTCTGTGCAGATTTGCACGTCGGCTGTGAGTCGGATGAGAAAAGAAGAAAAAAAAAAAACGAGCCTCACCGCACGGTCTGGTCCGACAGCCACCCGGCGTCGCAGTTCTCGTAGCCGTCGGCAAAGGCCGCCTGCAGCTGAGCCGGCGTGGCGATGGCGGCGGAGTTCTCGGCGCACACCCTCTTGGCGTCGGCGAAGGACAGGGCGTAACGGTCGGGGGGAGCGCGGTAATGAAAGAGCACGCCTGGAGCGGAAAGAGACGTTCAAAAGTGAGCACCTACGTCCATCTGTGCAACCGCTGGAGAATATTTGCATCAGACAGCGACTTGAAAAAAAAAACAAAAAACAGATGTTACCTTGCTGCATGGCTCCACTCGCTTTTGTTTTCAATGGCGCACTATGATGCATGCTCGTTAGAGTTTAAATCTGGGGATTGACGACTCGTTATTTGGACGCTACGTTCGGCGCGTGTCGTCCTTGCTGACCGACTTTGACACCTGGCCACACTTGAGCTCGTTAGCCACATCTGCAGCGAGGGTTGTTATCCGGCTCGCCTATCAGCCAAAATGCTCTTCAGGTCACGTCTGAGTCGAGCGTTTGCTTCCAGATTGAGTTAAATCTTAAATGCAGATTGCAATTAGGTGCAATTCCCACAACTGTGAAAAGTCACAAACCGGATATTCCGTTGAAATTAGAACGAAATAGCTTTCCATCACCTCGGATATTCGCTCGCAGCTACGTTCCCGTGACGATCGACATGAAACGGGTGTCCGGGCGATTTTATCAGCAAAGATGACACGGATCCGTGTGAAATGAAGAGTTGGGTTGCTGCGAGGCTATTAGCACCCCGGGCTATCGACATTGGAATTCATAAAGGGCTGTACTTTTGCAGAAATATTGAGGCTGTCCAAATCCAACGGCGTGCTTGAGCGAGCAAAGGTGTGTTCGCACACATCATCGTATTTTTCTCGAGAGAAGAGGGCCATTCCGGGGCGGACCCACGGTGCACTATGAATATACACTATGAAGACTTTTTGGCTCTCCGGAGTATAAATATATTCCTGCAGCTCTCATCGGCCATGTAACTTATGTCCTCGGCAACACAATTGTATTTTTAAGTATTTCTCCAGCTCACTGGAATCTGTGGCTCTGATCTACAGCCTGTATAAAATCTCCTCCAAAGCAACATCCTCTCTATTTGAGCATGAAAACGAAAACTTCGAAGGCCTGTACAATTTCAGGTTTCAGGCACGTTGAGACTAACCGAGTGCATTTGTGGGTAAATTGAGAGACAAGATCAGGATTATTTCCGTATATCCCCGTATCGTGACATTTTTTGTTTAGTGGGGTACCGGGAGAATACAAAATACATTTCTTGGCTCAATAAAGGTTGGAAAACAATGCTCTTGTCAATTAGAACGCTATTTCAGCCGAGGCTGCCTGTTCTCCGGTTAAACCGGATCCCCCTCGCGTCACCACGAGGGACTCGCACGATCAATAGCGTCATGTCTAAGAGACATACAATTGACTCGAAAATACGTGCGCTGAAAAGCTAAGCAGCCAAGAGTGAGTGAGGCGTCGGGTGAGAAATTAAAGCGGCAACGTCCGAGGAAATATGTTATTGATACAGCCAAGCGGTATCAATAACTGCTAATGGTTACATTTGAAAACAAGCATTTGCGTGACGAAGGCTAGCTTGACGGCCAATTAAGAGCGAACCGTGGGGACGGCAATTCTTGGCTAGCGACGTAATTGGCTTCTGTGTCAATCGGTAGCGCTCGAAGCTGGCTAATCGACTGTTGGACGTAAAAAAATGGAACATTGGTTTTTCCTTAGCAACGTACATGGCAGCTAATGTTGAGAAGATGCCATGATGAGATCTTTCTGATTTTTATTTATTTTTTTAACACTTGTCGGCTTTCGATTTCATTTCATGCCCGGACTCGGTCGGCTCAAGAGAATAATTTTTAACGGGTTCGAGCTCCCTGGCCTTTATTTCCCTCATTGTCGTGTTATGCGGACCGTAAACAAGCCCGAGTGTAATAGCCGCATTAGCGCGACGCCTCGTTATTATTCATAGTGGCGGACCTCGGGTGCAAAAGGGTCGGCCGCACACAACCAAAGAGCCAAGTGTTAAATTGCAATAATAATTAGTGGAGGCCGAAAAGAGGCGCACTTGAATGACGGTTAAATGGTGTAATTACTGCGGACGTCACCGCTCATCATATCGTAATGACATAAAACACGATAGAAGATCATAAAAAACAAGCCAGCGCGCTGGGCTGTGTTTTAATACCATCCCATTAAGTGTTATATTTAAGACACGGCCATGATTAAACTCCAAAATCTGCTTTTATAGTAAATCAACTTTTCTCGTAATGTTTTACGTCCATGAAGTCTACCTAGCAACAGGCTCCGCCCACGAGCAAAATGACAAGTACTGAGCAGAATTAGGAGATTGCACTTCATTTTTTACATGCAACTGACCTGTGACCTCCAGCGGGACGGTGTCTCGCTCGTCATTTATGCCCACCACAACCTCGCAGCGGTAAAGGCCCGAGTCGCTGGACCGCAAGCCCGTCAGAGCCAGACTTGCATTGTATCGGTTGCCGCTGTAACCAGGCAGGGAAACCCGACCCTGGAAAGCTTTCTTAACCTGACGGATGAAAAAGAAGATGGATTACTCAAATATCAAGAACCCCATTTGTTTTTGTGTGTAAAAAAATACCTTGATGACGTTGTCTTTAGCCACCAGGACCGATTGCTCCTTCAGCGAGCCGTCCGACCCTCGCTGGCCCCAAACTTTGGTCCACTTAAGGCGGGGCGGCTCGTGGGATGGAGCGGCCCCGGGGCGCAAGGTGAAGAGGCAGGGGAGCAGCACCGTCTTGGAAAGCTCCTCGCTGATGACCTGATGGGTCACCTTATGCATGCTCACCACAGGGTCTGCGTCGCCTGAAGATGAGAGGACGGATACCCTGGACTTAAAAACGGTGAGCATGGAGGAACATCATGAGTGTTTGCTAGATAAATATGGCCCAGTGAATTTGCTCGTCATCGTGAAGAAAGGGTCAATTAAGCAGGGAGTAGAGTTCACAGCGGTGGATGTTTAAGGGAGCACCGGTGTCAAAGCGGATAAAGCTTTAAGTACCTTGAAGGTATTAAAGCTTAAGTGCTTTCCATGTGAAAGTCCATTTTACCAGATGGGACAAGGGACCTTCACAGAGGAAGCAAAGCAACAAAACAAAAGTGAGAGTGGTGCATGGAGATCTGCAAAATTATGAACCTCGTGGAGACGATTTGAAGAATACGCTTTAAAATCAATTTGCTTGGAACGATTTCCGTGATCATTTTGTTCAGTCTTTTCAATTGAGTAAAATGTTTACGTTTCAATTGTTATTCTTGTTATTGTGTGGTAAACGTCAAAATGTATTTGAATTTCATGTGATCCGTGTATTTCGTTTTTTAAAATATGAATGAAATCGCCAGAAATGGTTGTATAATGTTGCCAAATGCCTGCATTGCGTCGTCGGCTGTTTTATTCGAAACGTCCTTCGCCATGTAAGGAGAATCGTGGTGGGGTGCACAAAGCAACATGAGACCTTATCTGAAGCACTGACTAATGACTGATGGGAAAAAAAAGGGATAGGATAAAATAAAAGACATCAATAGGGTAAAGAACAAGAGAAAAGGTTGCACCGTGGGAGGAGAAATGGAGTCGGCTGAATTCTCAGAGCGATTAGATGCGTCTCGCAAACATGCCGGCACAATGGCCGCCGAGCGAGGGGTTGGTTTGAAGAGCGTAAACACGGCGCTGGTTTCTATTTCCTGACGACGCTTCTTCCACAAACCTCAAACCACCAAATCACTTTTCAAAGAAGCGAAGCATCAAAGAGGATTTGTGTTGACAATGACTGCTTGTTCTTTCACGACACGGTGAACTTTGAAGTTCAGTGGAAGCAAGAAAGGGAAATCATACACTCATTAATTTCTTTGGAAAAGTCAACTACTGCATTGTATTGATTTCAGTCATGAATACTTTGTATTGAGAATATTTTAATGCTGTTGCCAAGGAGAGCAAGTAAAGATGAAAAAAAACAGTGGACCTCAAGTGGATCCCTGGGGGACACCATGAATTCCTAAAAAAAGTCCTTTGATTGTACTTAATTTGAACATGCACATGATTGATACGAGCTAAATTAAAATTAAGGAAATGACATCAGGTTACCACATTTTAATCACACAAATCTGATCAGAAAAAATTATAAGCTATAATGAAAACCACTGCAAGGATGAGAAAAGAAATCTAGGACTCGCTCTTATGACTTGTCAGATGGTGTGGACTTTGTGGCAAACTTAACACCCTGGCTTCTGTCTCTCTATTTGCTCGGAGCCCCTCGAGGATGAGGCGCCGATCTTTGTTTACCCCATGCTAACACTTGTGCCCCTCGTCATCTTAAACACAGCCATCGACAAACACGCAATAAAAGAGCAGTCCCCTGGAAGACTGCGGTTTTTGAGGGAAGAAAGACAGGTGTAATTTTTTTTTTCCAGCTGGGCTCCGTCAATATAAATTGAATCCATCTGTCGGCGTCTCTCAACCTTCTCCTCTCAACTTTGTGACGAGTCAAACAAACTTTCCAATGTCACTCACTTGTGCACGCCATGCGGGTGTTTATATCTAGCCTGGCAAGCTGTGAGCGGCGCAGTGAAAATCCAATGAAATTAATTTGCAAATTCCCTCCAGAAATCAGTCAATTAAATGGCGGGCGGATGAGGAGAAAACAAACACACGCAGAAAAAAAAAAATGCATTGCTCTTCCTCAGAGGTGATTAACATAAACAAGCGAGGGCACTTATTGCTAGTGTTCGAAATCGGCATTCAGATAGAAAAGTTATCACGAGCTTTAAGGTCTAGAGAGACATTTGAAATGTTAACGGCAACCCTCCAAGTGCGGCCCGGTTTTTTTTTCGCGAGTTTCTGCGAGTCGTCACCCATCTGTCTCTCTGTTGGAGGTCTTTGGAATTCACAATTGACGCGTGGGAGCCTTTCCACGTCTCGCGCAAGGTGAGTCCAAATGGCATTTTAATTTTAACAGCCGCCAGTGTGCTTTTTTTTTTTTTTTTTTTTTGCCATTTTCACCCCACATCGGTCAACTTCATCCTCTAGCCAAAAACGTTAATCGTGCAAATACAACCCTGCCTCGCGGCTATTGGTGCTTGTCGGGAAATGACAGCCGATCCATACAAACAAACTCTAATGACAGACATTATTAATCGGGTTTGTAATTTAGGAGGTACTTGAACGCATCATATCCGTTAATCACCTGGCTGGTATTCATATGTTAATTATAGAAGATGTTGTGGAAAATTGTATTGGATCACAGTGTCGGATTCCAATTACGGGATTTCAGAAACCACATCGGAATTTACGAAGGGGGGGCACGTTGAAGAAGAAACACGAGCCTATCACACATTCACCCGCCCACATATGTGCATGGTATATAAGAAGGGTGGCCTTTTCAAAAGACAAGATCTGAGGCAGCTCTCTATTTAATGCATGTTGAATGAGAGGAGACGTTTGATCAGCGCTGCAGTGCAGATGCTCTTGCCGCATGTGCGCATTTAACCAAAGCACGCCGACGGTCCATAACCGGTGACCTCGTGTGAAGACGCATCGACGTGTTCTGCCGGGTGGACGTCACTCAAGGTTTGAGTTCAGTCATGCTGACACAGTGTCAAGTAAAAAAAAAAAAAAAAACTTTGGAGTTCACCCCTCACAACCTGCTGAGTAGCACAGGCTCTTTTGGGAGCTTTTCAAGTCCCAGCCACCGAATGATTTAAAGGTCTGTCTGCAGTTCTCTCCGGTGTCGCAGCGACTCAAAGGGAAGTTTGCTGCCACCGTCTGAGGCGAGACGATAAAGTTCGAGTGCGACACAATCACAAACATGCATAAACATTCCAAACATGCCCTCGCGACCTCATTGCAAGTCTGGGAAGTCACATTTTCTCCAAACGGCAATTCTATCGAAGAAATGATTCGGTAAATTTTCGGACATATGAGCAATTTGGTTCCTCAGCCCCCCCCCCCCCCCAAAAAGGAACGGCTTGACTTGGCGCTTCTCTGTTTGTGTGCGGTGGCCTAAAGCGTACCACCTGGCAGATGTAACCGCAGGCTTTCCAAGAGTTGTGTTCTCATCACCCTTCTGCCCGGGACACTGAGCCTCGGCTGGCGGTGCCAGCAAGTCTGTCGCTTTTTCTCACTTCCACCAAAAACATAAACAATACGAGGGAAGAACCAAACGAGTTGGAAGCAACGCAGAACACGGAGGCCCAAAGCAGGTAGTAGTTCAAGGAGACCAACCAAAAGACAGTCTTCAGTAAAAGCAAGTCATCTCAAGATTTACAATCATTATTTAACTAACCGACTGCTTATCGACTATCAAATTAGTTGATAATTATTTTGGGATAAATGTTTGATTGATTTTAGTTCAAAATTGTTTAAATATTCAAAAGTTCAGCTTCTCGCCATTAATTTCGGTTACAACAAAAGAAACATGTGCTTTTATTTTGGTAAATAATGATCAATATTTTTGGTTACTTTCTGACATGTAAGAGATCATAGCTTTAACCGGTTCATAATTAATTCGTGTCAATATGAAATAATTACACGTAGAAAAATGTATAGAAATAAAAACATAACAAATATTCATCGATTAATCAACAAAATAATGGGCAGATGAATCAATAATCAAAATCTTTAATTGCAGCATTAAAAAAGGATTTTTTTTGCATGATTTGAATTATCACTGTATGACAAATTGGTGACACTAAATATAGTTTGTGAGTTTGTACATATCAAGTTTGGGGACTGATCTGAAAAAAGTTTGGTAATCCAGGAATGAATAATAAATGTATAAAACTTGCAAGCAGACAAATAAGCTGACAGGCAGCAAAAATGATCCGACAGCGACGATAAGCATGGCATCTCCCTGTCTTAACTTTATCGAGAGTGCAATAAAAAAAAAAAAAAAAATCTTTGAGTTGCTGACAAAATGAGCGGATTATGATTGGAAATTAAAAAAAGAAATAAAAAAATCAAAGATTAAAAAGATGGATGGTTCTCTCTTTGAAGCGCTAAGCCGTCTAAACTCGCGTCTCGCTGGCGAGAGAGCCGCGATGGCTTTTTATTATTGGAGCAAAATGGACCATAAGACGGAAACGTCGAGATTAACTCGACTTGTTTCCGTGACGCTAATTGCAAAGCCGATGACGGCGACCGAGCGATTACCACTGACGTCTCTGTCGATGGCTCTGACTGATGTTAGTTTGCGCCTTCGTTTAAGGCGGCTAATTCCTTCTTCCGAGACGGACTCATAAACAACCGACTGACCTCGTTGGCGTGAAAAAAAAAAAGACCAGGACTGAAGCTGAGTGATTGTGAGGGTTGGGTTTGGACTCACCTCGGCTGACGACGTGAAGCAGCATCAGCAGGAGGGCCAGAAGGTTCTGCGGTCCACACGAAGGCATCGCGTCACGCATCCCGCCAAGCCTGAAAGAAAGAAAGACAGACTTGTCTTTGGATTGACAACTGTCACGTCATTCGTCATTCTGATTTAGAGCTCTGAAGCCCTTTTCAAGGCTCCATTGGTTATTATTATGAGAAGGCTTTAAAAAAAAAAAAAAGGGGGGGGGGGCAGTGAGAACAGACTCGACTGGCTGCTACTGTCATGTTTCATCTCTCTCAAGTGTCATTTGGACTCGAGGCCATTATCTTTATACTTCAGAGGACAAGTTGCTCCCATTTGGATAGTGGCAGCCGACTCTTAATGACTTTTAAAGGCTCGTTTTGCTTTTGTCTTTTCCCGTGTATTCTTAATCGGGACCAGTGGGTGGATTAAACCCACTCTGGCGTGCACTAGCTTCACTTTGATGGTGTTATTTGTTGAAGAATAAGTTCGAATTGGTGACATGAAAGTTTGAATTATTAGTAGCAAAGAGACAACAGAGATTGTCGTAAAAGGATTAGTTGAAAACGTTTTAGAAAACAAACTTATTTCGTGGGCTGCTATTTGAAGAATGAATGCTTATGAGAGGATGACATAAATAAATACGTAGTGAGATTAGAAGTGCCCCATTCTTTGTTTTTAAATGTAAAATTAGTCGAAAAAAAGTCTTTTGTGGATGAAAATTCAATGGGTCTGAAATCTTGAGAAATTTCAAGTTCAGCAGAATTTCACAAAAATAACTTTGAGACTTTGACTGTGTTCGAGTGAGGTTATTTCAAATTCTTGATGACTTCAATTTGTTTTTGTCATGAATAGAAAACTGTCGTATGTCGGAACGTCAATAAATGATGATGACATTTTAAAAATGTGAAAAATATTTCATGGTCGAAGGCATTTACAAACCTTTTCAGTGCGGGCATTTTCACTATGCACAGCAGGACACATTGGAATTTTTTACCTGGTTGTTTAGTTGCCTGGTGTCGAACTATGCAAGGTAATCTCCAGAGGAACGCGTATTTGCTCGGCAACATTGGAAGCCCTGACGACTTCATTTTATTTGGTGTCCGTACCGTTCCATCAAAACGAACAAGATAAAAACCGCATTTGTTAACCAAACACGGTTTGCACAGACAGCGTGAACGAGAGTAACGAGCAGATAAGGGCGAGGGAGGCAAATCCGACATGATGCCGGGATCCGGCGCACGGAGCAGCCGGGGTACGTATATACTGTCAAATTATACAATAACACTAACATTACATGCAGCAGCTATTTATTTGGCAGGCTGACAGGAGGCAAGGCGGTGGTGAAGGCTCTGAGAAGTTATGTAACTGTCAAATTCAGATCTGAGACACGCGCAGGGTGGCTTGGTGCACTGAAATACTTGGATGGTTTTATATGGAGTATAAAAATATGCTTAACACCCCCCCCCCCCCACAAATAATGTGGACGTCTATACTTTTTTGGGGGGCTTTAGCGGTGAGGACCACAGTTAAAGGCAAAGACATGACAGAAGTGGAATGGAGCATATTCTCATAGCGCTTGCCAATGAAGCTGTCAGTTATAGGCCAGTGATTCACAACCACTTAAGTGAAATTGGATCATTTCCCATGGCAAATTATCCACTTTCAACTAATTGCTGCAGAAATGATTATTTATCAACGACAATGGCGCGCTGAATTTCCTCAATTGTATTCCATCAAATAAAATCATCTGGATCTAGTCGATTTAAAAATGTATTTTAGTCCGTGCAACCACGAAATAAAATGGCGTAGATTCAAAAATACAAAACAGAGACTCCGGAAAACCGGGTGTCTATTGTGCGTCTAAGATGATATACGTGTCTCCGCGTTCACAGGACAGCGACCAAATGAGGTGAAATGAAGTCAGGCTTGGATGGCCGAGAGGGCTCTGAGAGTAAATAATGAATGTGGGCTCTCTCGGGGAAACGCGGTGGGCCCGAAGGCAGGAGGCGAGAGAAGATTTGGATGCGTGGGACGGCGGCCATACTGGACACCGATAGCCTGTGTCAGTTACAGCCGTGCGGGTCGGGTCGTCTTACAGGTTCATGTCAGGTCGCAAATGACCTTGACTAATATTTGAGAGTCAGTTCTGGACGGTCGCCATGTCAACAAAAGACTCACCATGTTCCTCATTACAACTCCTCCAAAATATTTGACTCTTAAATGACTACAAATTGCCACTTCAAGTCTCTAAAAACGATAAGCACGATAAGAGAAGGATCTGGCAGCAGGGTAAAGCTAATGATGTAATTACCCTTAGTTTGTTTTGCTGAGAAATAACCAGAGCAATTTTCCCGACCCGTACTTTGGATTGTTGTTGTTGTTGTTTGGACTACGCTCGCTCATTGAGTTGATGACATGTTGTTGTTTTTTTTAGCCACCTCGCCGCAAAACCCCTCGAATCCCTTCGGAACAAATGAGCTGCAACAAATGAAACTGCACTCCACTGCCACTTAATGATTACTTAAAAGCCCCAGAGGATAATCAAAACTATTGTGGCTCTCAGATAGGACTTGTTCGCTTCAAAAAATAAAAAAAATAAAGAAATAAATAACTCCCTCTTATCTGTGTGGGTTTCTGATAAGAGCATTTAGTTTTGTTATTCTCTTACTATATTACTTTTTTAGGCCCTTGAGCTACAAGCCTGTTTAAAAGAAAATAACATTTTTATTTGTACCTTCCAAGTATTGCTATACATGCTAATGTTTTCACGCCTCCATTGGAGCTGCCTGCGCCATTCCTAAGAGTGCGTCAACATTTTTCGAAAACTCCAGAGTATCGAGAGTCTTGAGGATTGTGAACAAAATAAAAATTTGAAATCGATTTAAAACTTTACACGCCGAGCTCCCAAAGGACAAAACCTTTGTTTGAGTCGCACAAGGTCATTTCCAGGACTAAACATTCGGCACAGGCAAGGCGGCTATTATTATTTTATGATTCGGTTGCTGTCGTGATATCTTTCATGTGAAAATGTCAAAATATTCACAGGGGGGGTCAAAATCATTAAGAGGTGCGAGAACGACTTGTTTACGACACGGCGAGCAGAGCCAATTTCAGATCCAATCACGTGCCAACTCCCAAATGCTCACACCGGCGATGTTTTGTCGCATGAGTGTTCGCTCGGACGGGAAATCGTGATCGGGCTTCCAATTTGAAAAAAAAAAAAACAAAACAGGCATTGGATTCACGTTTTGCCATATGTCATAATGAAGTTTGACATTTAAGAAGAGAACATACAGAATATTGTGCAGTGTGTCTTTTGTTGACGTATCGCTTTCCGAGATGATGTTTACGGGATTTTGAATAGAAGCGAAAAGCCACAATGAGTTGCGAAACAGATAAGAACGCCATGAATGATGGCGAGAGGGCCGCTTCCGACAAAAGCCGCTACGCCGAGCATCCCGAGTAAGTTGAAAAGCTTTGCGGAACTATCCAGAAAGCTATTACTTACAGTTGCATGCCACACGGGTCTCTTTTATTCATTCACACAAGCCCCCCCCCACCGCGAGCCACCTCGCCGACCCTATTAAAGGAGAATCAGCCATTACTTTTCTATAAAACATATTACCTCGCTCTTGTGTCCAAGAAAGGCGAGTTCACCCCCACATGAGACAGAAAGAGAAAAGGTGGAGGATGGTGAATTGATGAGAGGTGAGACGGTGAAAAATGAGAGGAAAGCTTTGCACGACCATTTCAAAAAAAAATCTCGTTTGCACGTTGGCCGATTGGAGACTTTGGTAAACTTTGTCGAGACTCGAACGAAAAATGTCCTGAGTCTGCAGGTGAGTCTTTGATAAATGTCATTTTACTTCAGCTTTTCTCCGTCCTGGCTCTCAGTCTGTACTTTTTATTCTGCCTGTGTCGACAGCATCCAGAGACGTGTAATAAATCGTCCGTGTTGACGGCAGGTCGTATGGACTGAGAAGCTAATCTAATTCCACGGCGTGAGGGGAGGAGGGGGGGGGGGGGGCACGTCACCCTAGGGGCAAAAGGTCCAGAAGCAGTCGATAAACCCGCAGCGTCGAACTGGCAGGTTTTCTCCAGATCAGAAGAATAACAGATGTTTTGACCGGAAGCCACAGAACATGAATTCAGGAGGAAGTGGAAGTCTGAAGCTATATCACATTCCAACTGGGCATTTTGTCAGCGAGTCGTGAAGTTAAGACAAAGACAAAGTAGAAACTGCTCATGGCAAAACTCAAAAGGGAAGGTGTTGCTAAAAAAGTGGAACAGTAATTCCTAGCTATTGGGAATGCGCAAACTAAGCTAGGCTATGATATTTTTATTAATTTCTGTCATGATAGACAGGTATAACATTTTCAATTTTTATCTGTGTGAATTGCTGATTTGATTTTCATTTATATTTTGGTTTTATTTGTCATGTCTGTTGTATTTATGAATGAAATCCAACAACATCCTCCACACACGTCCGCCGAGTTCAGAATGTCTGGCTGCTCTCAAATCCACCAAAATTGCATGACATCGCCTACGCCACAACTTAGACCGGTTTTTAACTTGTCTAAATTTGACTTTTTGTTATGAAAAAAAGCCTTTTAACTGCCGGAATGCCAAACGAAGTGTAACACAGTCTGCCAAATCGCCAAACGCAGCAAACCAGACATGGCCCAGCATAAAAAAAAAACTAACATGCACCAGCGCACTTTTAAAAAGCAGCTTCTCACTTCCTGCGTTATCTATTCCGACATTGGACGGGTGCCACTGCTGAAAGAAAATCAATGCAAATAAATGCGCATCGACGACTTTCTTTCTCTGTATATCTTTATAATGCCGTGGAAAAAAAAAGCACTCAACAATACAGGAGACAACAACCTGAATGGAGGGATGAGAGCCATTTTGATATGTAATGACATCTCCTCATGTATTTCTTAGAGGAGGTTGAGAAGCATCAAGTGACAGGTTGAAGGAGAGTGAGATGGATGGATGGCATGGCATGGATAAAATTGCACATTAGAATTGGAAATAACCCAGTTAGCAGAACCCAGCGTCTTTTACCTCTTTCCAGAACTTTTCGGTTATTTTATCTTACTCGTTAAATAATCTTTGAGTAGCGTGTGTGTGTGTGTGTGTGTGTGTTTCAGTAAAGCCCAGCGCCGTCTGCCACTTTGATGTGGCGCTAAATCAATTTGCATCTCATCAGGAGCCATAGAGAAACATACGTCTAGAAGAGCATGTCACCAGCAGGTGAAGCCGGACTGGTGTAGGTTTCAATTTTTCGTACATTATCATTGAATTTGTAAATAAGATTTGTTTTCTTCAGATATGCATTCAGAAACAAATCTAAGTTTTTTTTTAAAAGAGGACATAAAGTGCATCAAGGTGGGTGAGAAGTGAGACGCAGTGGTGACAAGACACCCCGCGGGAGGAATTGGAATGTGAAGATGAATGATGAGTTGGGAAAAAAAAAATAAAAATCAAACCAAGAAAGCGCCAAGAAAAAAAATGCCCAAGGGGATAAAGCGGAGAGAGGGATAAAAAGTATCATCAAGACAGCAGCACCAGCTTTCTTGTCTTAAATATTCCACTTGAGTGGGGTACACGCATGCAATAATTGGAATCAATTTGATTTTTTGGCTTGCTTACATAATAAAGTCTGTTTGACTCGATTGCAACGTTAGCTTAGCGCACAGTTTAGCATTTGCTTGGGTTTCATGTTGGTTTCCTAACACTCCAGCCCGGCTCTTCCTTCTGGCTTTTTGATTTTTTATTTATTTTTTTTATTTCTGCATCGCAAACCCAAACATGCATCCTTTCTCTGAGACACACTGGGAAACCCCCCCCGGGTGTATCGATTCTCCGGCACTCTCATTTGGGCGAAACGCAATTTATGGGAGCTGCCAGCGCCCAGGTTTATTTACTTATTTACCCAGTGACTGCTGTGGGGCCTGTGTGAGCTAGCCCACATCCAAGTGGGACCATTATTTAAGGGTGTGAGAGCACACATGACCTTCATTCAGAGGGTAAATTGATACTCACCAGAGGGGCTTCAAATGATTGTGTTTGTTTGTCTTTGTGTCTGGTTGTCTCAAAGAAGCTGTCAGCGAGAAACCGCACGGGGATTGATTTGTGTTTTACCCCCCGCTGCAAAGTCGATGGTCTTTAAATTGAACTCTGACATTATTTTAGCTCTTAAGTGACAACGGACAATTTAGTGAGGCATCTTCTCATTTTAAAAGAGGCCCTATGACGTAACATCTGCGGATTGATGCCTGCATAAAATACAAAATGAAATATTACAATTGAAAACGTCAAGAGAACCCCGCAGTGCCCAAACAAGTGTGTTACTTGTTTTCTTACATGGACGTGTGATAAAAGGGTCCTGAAGCAGACGTTGCCGAGTGTCAAGAGCCCCCCCCCTCCCCTCCTTCCAGCCAGCTTCCTCCCGATGCTGCCGGCCCCGGAGGAGAGAAGGAAGACAGAGGCCAGACAACATCAGGCTGAACTTTGATCATCTCTCAGTAATTGACAGCGCTCCAATGCTTCAAGTGGGTGACACACACACACACACACCAGATTGACTCAAGAGAATTTGATTTGCTCACGCAAACATGTGTTGAAGATGCCCAAAAAAAAAAAAAATGGATCTGGAACAAACATACATCCAAATTGATTACAATGGCTGTTTTTGTGTCTTAAACCGCAAACCTGGATGTGAAAAGGAAGGCAGCATAGCAAGGAGGAAATGAAAGCAAGCTGCTGTTTGTTTGCTTCATCCATTTCCAATTCCATCCTTTCAAAATTCATTTTGGGCATGCAGAGCTCTCCTAAATAGTCCATGGTGAGAACTATCAAAGGTGCCCAAAGCAAAACCTTCTTTTGAATAGAACGCTGTCCACTTTAACGCAATTGAACGTTTGTGTTTACAAAATCCAAATGCATGATGAGTCTGTTAAGAGCGCACGGTCATGCAATTTAGTGCCCGCTATTGGGCATTGTAATAAATCAGCCCTAGATTGTTCCGTTATTTATTTAAGATGTGCCATTTTTTATTCATGGAGCCATCAGCAAAACAAGTCCTTGTGGCTGTCCTTGTCAAAAAGTGTGGAGCGAGAGAAGGTCTGTTGTTGTTTTTTTATTTTTTTATTTGTCCAACTCGAATTTCTAAGAAAGGTTAACAAATGGAAAAGAAAATCTATTGGGATTCTGGAAGGAAGGAAGGACGGAAGGAAGGTAGGAAGGAAGGACGGACGGACGACAATAACCAATGCTAGGGAGCTGTAGCCTAAACTTTCCACTCTGCGCTGGTCTAATGGACTGTACATGTGTTAAGCATTACGTGTGTAACCGTCCTATCTTCTCCGCAACGTGACATTTAACCCGGTGGTAGACACTATCATTAATCATGCCCGGTCTTTTCGGATGAGTCAGTCGGCTATATGTTAATTGGTTCAAAACAGCCAGTCATTATATGACAGGTTAATAGCACCGCTCACCCACAATAAGAAGCATTAGCCTCCCAGATAAGACAAGCAAGTGAATGGATTACGTGCGACTGATGATAAATAAGTGACAAAAAAAAAAAAAAACCTTCCTTTAAATTTTCAATGCAAGCTAAAATACCGGGAATCCAGATTTGCAGGCAGTCTCTCTCTGCCGTAAAGCGTGGCTAATTTGCTTCCAATTAACCGGCTAAATCACTTTATTACTTCATACTCGAGGCTGGAGTGCCTTAATGTGGCTTTCCATGATGGTAGACGGCGGTGGAAATGAATAAGCACCCACGCGGCAGGCTGTAATTTTTCCCCGGTCAAGCTCCGGGCTTGCAGGTACTTATCGCTTTCATCACGTTAACTCTAAAGTGAGTAGCGCTCTGCTCAGTCCTCCGGCTTTGCGGCATCTATTTTAGGTTTTCATTTGGTTAATTCCAAAGCGTTTAGTGCGAGAAATAATCTCCCCTAAATATCCGGGGATGTTGCAAGCCTTCGGGGTAATTGTCTAAAATGTTTCGAAAGGATTCCCCACGTTTACACATGTTGCTGTTCTGCAGGGGGGGGGGGTAAGAAAGAGATACATTTTTCAGGGGTGTCCAAAGTAGGGAGCGCAGCCAAATTGGGGACGGGCAGTCAATCAGTTACTCTCTAAGCAAAACATGTAGATTGATATGAAAATCCACTGGCGTAAATTCTTTATCCACTGCGAGGAGCCACATCCTGTAAACCTGAGCCAACCTTTTTGTTACATACGCCATCTATAATTAATGCGTGTGCATTTTAATTTGGATTCCAAAATGTAATCAGCTTTTCCTTGATAGTGATTTCTATTCAAGTTAGTTTTAAGTAAGACTTCACATTTCACATCCAAAAGTGATTGCATCTACCCCGATGAAGATAAAAGCAGCGAGCACAAATGATGAGAAAAGGTTCATTTTAACAGAGGAGGAATTGCTTCACCGTCGCACGAAGCACGAATGAGTTTTGTCTAATGGGCTAATACATCTCAAACTAATGGACCTTTAAAGGGCTGAGCGAGGCGGTATACGTGCAGCCCCCCCCCCCCCACACCCCTTTTTTTTTTTTTGCTATTGAGACAGCAAGAGTGACCTTCTGAAAGGTGCCAAAAAAAAGCAAACAACTCATTTATCCGGCTATCGGCACAAAGAGAAGACGCAGGCAGGGGAGCCAGGCGAGTTGGCGGGAGGCTTCGCACTCCGACGTGGACGCATGGGTTGGCCGTTTTTAAACACTAGGCACAGGTATAAATCCATTCTGGTTGGTTGGGGGGGGGGGGGACTGACAGCTAACAATAGAAGGTATGGAAATCACAATGGCACAGCAAGCAGGAGTTCTCAAACAGGTCGAATTTGTCAACATGGCAACTTTCAGTCTGCAAAAATCGAATTTGAAATTCTTTTCGCGTCTGGGGTCCACGTGAGTTTTTCTTAATTGGCATTAAGATAAGACGATGATCACTTCCTGGACCCGGTTTGAGAAACCCCAGCGCTATAGAGTGCAATCAGAGGGGAAAGAGTGGCCAATTAAGGATTTGTTGTTGTTTTTTTGCAGTGCACTGATTTAAAAAAAAAAAAAACGACTGCGGTGGGGTGGGCTAGGTCTGAAACAATGAATAAGAATAAAAAGCACAATCAAGCTGAGTGATTGCAAAAATGTCCTTGTAAAAAGTGCAGCATGTTCTCAGTTGGGACCTTGAATGGCTGCTTCTCTGACATCTTTGATGATGGATGCATAGAACTGAAACAATTTGTGAGCCACCCAGCTTTTGATTGAGGTCAACAATCATCAGAAAAATTAATTTGGGGGGGTCCGCAATAGTGGTAAGAAATATCAACAAATTTGCTCTTGATATTTAAAAAAGGATGGGCCCTAAGATTGACCCTTGAGGAACACCTCGGTAAAGGGTTTGATAGATTGGTTGTCGTCACGCTTTTTAGGTAAAAAAATACAAATTTTAAGGGCAGTGCCTTGGCCTATAACCTGGGTACAAGGAAGTTGAGTCTCAATGATCCACTGAGAGGCACATGAAGCCACACGAAATCCACTTTCAGCTGCACTACTGCTTCCTCAGCACTATAAGTGTGTGTAAAGCTTTAAATCTATAGCTTCTAAAACAATGGAGTAGAAGGTAGGTGTTTAGGAGATCCGCCTCCCGCCTCCCTCTAATAAACCGCCGAGGAGCTTTTAAAAACCAGAGTGAAGTGCAGTACAGCGTGGAGCATCACTTTCTGAAACTTCCACTGGGAGCAGTTGAAGCATACATGGCTCGACTGTTAACATACCTGCCGAGACCTTCCGGCGGGGGTATCGTAAATTACTGTACAACTCCCAACCACTGGACAGCGGCGGTGGTCGTTACGTTTTCAGCCATTTGTTTTGCGCTGCAGTAGCCAAAAGCAACAAAAGTAAAACGTGTTACATTTCCCAAATTCTAATGTATTTTTTTTTTAGCTTTAACAAGAACTAACTTCGCCCATAAAGCGCGTACCGTTGACACGAGCCGGAGAGAAACAAGGAGCTGCTCATCTTTTCGACGTCTCGCTCTAATTCCCGCCGCTCTGTCAAAACGATGAAGGTCACGCTAAGATGGGGCCCAATTAAGACGGGGCCTCAAATGTTCTGCCCGCAGCCTTGTCTTTCCCCCTTGTTGCATGTGTTTGTGTATGTGGGCCATGAATGATTGCTTTTGCTCGCTTTGTACTCGACAGTATCAAGGAAGCGAGCACAAAGGGGGGCGGGCCATAAGCAACCCGGTCCTACGATGACAGCGGAGTCCATCACTGAACCGTAGACCTCATTTGATTGAGCTGATGAGACATTATTGTAGGCGCCGCATATGGAGAGTGACGCACACGTCGGGGGGGGACGCTCTCACTGGCCTCGGATCAATCCATCAGACTCAGCAATCCCAAGGGGGACGCACACTAACAAATACATTTCATTACTATTGTAACGTTCATCATTATCTTCTCAGAGGATAAAGAATATATTCCGGTGCATGTTGTTGGTCTACGCATATTGATGCACAATTTGTGTTAAGATATATGTTGCTTGAAGCATCAAAATGCTAATCATTAGCCAGTGAAGGGTATTTGCCCATTATCTACTAGCATTAAGCTAACAAAAAGTGATGCAGTTGGTTTGAAAACACAACCAAAGTAATTTTTGCTTGCAAGTCAAAAAAAAAAAAAAATTCCGCTAATCATTTGGCCCATTTTCTCCAGTAAACACACCAAAGTTGTAACAGCTTTGAGCGCCAAATATCACTAAATAGGCCCAAGAGCTCTGTGAGTGCTCCAGAAAGCCCTAATTGAGAGTTATTATCTGGATGTTAATTACAGCTGAACACAAGGACGGCATCCATGTGGTTCAAATCTATAAGGAGGTACCAAAAAAACAAAAACATCCCAGTAGGGAAATAAGCAGATGTTTTCGACAAATAGTATTTTGCATTTCTCCGAATTTCCTTTGACTTCGCTGTGACAGTTAATTATAGAAGTGCTAAACTGTCCCTGCAGTTCATTTGGAAAACAGAACAGAATGGTGATCAGAGGGGAATTCTCCACCGAAAGAATGCTCATTGTTTCCTTTTGAGCATCATGGAGCAGAACAGGTGACCTTCATGTTCGGCAGAGCCGCTGGCGATGGGCGTGGTTCCTCATTTGGAAAGCAAGCGGTTGCGTGTCTTGTCTGGCATTGACAAAATAAAACTCTTAAAGGCTATTTGAATGGAAATAGCTCTCTTTAAATGCAATTTTCTTGTAGAAAGGCCAAAGAGACTCGGCTGGAATAACAACAACAAAAAAAAGTTTGAAGACTTCACACTAGGGTAACAAGTTGTCAGTTGGCAGGACATTTGATTGGCCAGCAGGTTTACAAATCTCCATCTTGAGATGTGTTTGGCATATTGGACGAGGCCTGTAGCAACCCGCAATCAAATTTGCTATAAAAAAAAAAACTGCTGTTAATCGTAAACGAGGTTTGGAAGATGGATGCGTAAACACTGGCCTCAAAATATCGGGTGTGATGCCAATTCCTTTGTTTTTGTTGTATATTTGAATTTTGCTGCATTTCCTCGAATCTCAGTGGGGCGATGCTGTCGTTGGAATTCGAAAAAGCAAAGCCGGTGTTATGACCGTAAAAGGGTAGCAGAGGCTACCTTAAAGTTTCTGCCGTGAGCGACGGGACATCGAGATCGATGGGCCAGTAAAGACGTCGTCCGCGACGTATTGAATGCGCCTGATTTAATGACTCAGCACTTTGCTTCTGACTTTGACGGACATGTTAATTGACTTAATGGGAAAATTCCTTCGACTGGCTCTCTGTGCAGAAAGACAAAGATTGTTTTTTTTTTTTTTTTTTTTTAAATCTGTGATTTATTACGGGTGCATTTAAGGATGATGTGTGCCTTGACGGCGAATGAAAATCATTTCTCGAAATGTATTTTAACCTCTGATCCGAATCATGGAAACACAAATACTTTCATTAGTCAGAAAGTCAAACAAAGCCGGAATCAATTATTTCACTCACTTCACTCTGGTCTCTTACTTGTTACAAGAATGTAAACAAGCAGATAAAGCAGCGCAAATAAATACCAAGTCAAAACTGGTGTTTGTTGAGAACAAAGAATTTTTCTCTTTAAAAGCTCAACTTTGACAAAAAAGATACATGGCAACAAATATTGAGCATCTATGACGACGCTAAATGCTAACATGCTAAACCTGTTCACAGAAGGCTTTTACACGTCACACAAAAGCAAACAGCTATGGTTAACGCCATTTTCCCAGACTCTTACAAAAAGTCTTAGAAGTCATTATGCAATTAAAAAAAAAAACTCATTTTCATGATTGACCAGGTCCTTTTATAACGAAGCATCACGGTAATCCATTTTTCAAACTAAGTCTAACTTAATGAATTTATTTTCCTTCATTTTTGTCCAGTTTTGATCTTGAGGTGACGTAACGCAGTTCTGCTCCCCCACAGTGAGGAGACAATGACACTTTTCAGACACTTCGAGTGAACATGAAATTGCTCTGCTCATTCTAAACAGACGAACAAATCTGCACTATTCAATGAATAATAAATATTTTTTTTGCCAGCAATTAAGTGACTATCGACTACAAACAACACAAACAATAACCCCAACTGTTTCCATTGTTCTCATCCCGCTCTCTCATTTCTTTCCTGAATCGAACGGACGATATTCGATGTGTGGATTCCTTTTGTGTCTCTACAAATTGAACAGTTGCTCACGACAACAAAAGCGCTCGTCCTCTTGGGGTTTCGCGGCGTAAGAGTGGGGAAGCGCTGGCCATCTGTACGCATCTTAACCATCTCAACACTCAAATGGTTCATCTGCATCCCATTATGAAAACAAATATCATATTCGTGATAGTTCTTTGCAGGTTTTAGGTATGTTGACTGTAATTATTCCTTATTGTATTGCTTTTCTTAAGCTTGGTCTTTTAAAAAAAATACACCCAAAGGGACACTTAGTTTTTGAGAAGATTACCTCACAGGGAAGGCCAAAAAAAAAAAAATCTGTCATTATGAACATAGAATAAACGTCATCTCCTGCGGGGGTTTACTTCAAGCAAACCAACAGAGGAGCACCTGACAAAGGGGGGAAAAAAAAAACAACAGCAGGAAGGATGTTGGATGGCTGAATGGGAATATAAAGTATAGCCACCAAGCCGCCATCCATTGTTAGCACCCTCCAATCTTGACTTTGATTAATTCAGCGCACATAACAGTTACCAGATGTCATTATTTATTTAGAGTATTTAATAGGCAAAATGCTTCCTGTGAATAATATATTTGGGTGTGGGGTGGGGGGGAGTTCTCTCTTGATGAATATTCACAAGCTGCGAAGGAGGTAAGAGGGGGGGGAGGATGATATTTGGCCCAGCTGCACCACTCGTTCGCTCGGCTACGGTGGCGACGGCGGGATCAATATGGCTCGAGCCACGTGTGTGTGTGTGTGTGCGTGTGCCATTAGACGAGCCAAAGCTGCTCCGAGCCAGTTAGGCTCCTTTCCCTCTGCTGGGAAAAGGGGGCTGTTTGCTGAGCTGTCAATCACTGGATAGCCGGTGTTGTTTTTATTAAGCCAAAAAGATAAGGTGCATATTTGTATGGATTTTTGACGCAGCGACTCATCAGTAATTCATCAGAGATGAAAATCTTAGGGATGGAATTTGTTTGGGATTTTTTTTTATACTTTGTCTCTATATGGTAATGCACCGATTTTTCATCTTCAATTTTCAGCGCAGACATGATTGAAAAGCAATTGACTAAGTTTCGATGATAGTTTCATCCGAAAGTGACAGCGCCGCCTACAGGCCTGGTGTGCCTATTATAGCATTATCAGCATTTAGGCTTTCGTGAAGATGACTAGATGAGCACTTTCCCTTGCAGAAAATAAAAACTTCTTTGATTTCCGCTCACGTGCTTGGCCACGACTCAAGTGTAAAATTGAATCCCTCTGTCTATGTCCGAACTGCGCTTAGCTCAGCCGGCCAGAACGTGGCATCGTTGAAGAAAAAGGGGGACAACTGCAACCTCATGAGAGGAGTAGATAACAACGCTATAAAGACTCAAGAAGAGGATGGAAAGGGAGGAAGAACAAGTCCTCTTGAGGTGTCACCACAAGACCGAAATCAGTGATTACTCATCCGGAAAATATAGAAACGGTGGGGGGAGAGACTCTACGGCACAAAGGAACAGATTTTGGGGAAAACAAAGACATAAAAGGACAGAGCTTGTGATCCACAGCGTGAACAAAAGGCGAACAAAGGCAAAAGCCGGGACCTTCTATAATATGCATGAGGGCTGAAGAAACGGGACGCAATGATACTGATAGGTCACTAATACACAAAGGCCCTCCACATGGCTGATTCAAGCAGGCACAATTCAAATGAAATCCTGATCGATGGAGCCAGGCGATTTGGAGATTCGGGCTTGGGTCATTAGTAAGGACCCGGGGGGGGGGGGGGGGGGGGTAGACACAAGTAAACAGCACAACCCAAGAGGAAGGGGAATGTTGTGTCAAACTTCACTTTCAATTGATATTCTCAGTCTAATGACATACACACAAAACTAGAATGAAAGAGCTGACGGTGAATTGCAATTCGGTATAAGAAAATGTAGAAAGTGCAACTTGGGAAATGTAAAATTACTTAACCATAGTCATGATATCGCGACAATTAGTGTGGTCGATGAGGTTTGGATTTCTAATGAGAGCTGTTCAAATGCTATCATGCTAACAACAAGGATGCTAATGTGAGAATAAAATGCAAGTGTTGTGAATGAACAGGATATTTTGGATTCGGAAGGTTTTGAATTGGTCAAGAAATTGGCAGGTAAATTTGTGAAAATGTGAAAAAATAGGAATGTTTGGAATGTGACTTTCAAAATAATGGCTGAATGAGCTGAACATTTTGAATTAAATTTGCAAAATATCGACATTCATTTCAGTGGGATTCATTTTTCAGAAAGGAAAAATTGAAAACTCAAAAAATAAAAAAATTAATTGATTGATTAATTAATTGATGGTGGCCCGGATGTCTTAAATGAGCTGGATATTGTTGTTGGACTGGTTTGATTTTGAGGACTATGGAAGGATTCAGCATTTTAAAAAAAAAATCTGCATTGATTTAGGAAAACGTGGAATTCTGAAAATCTCTCAATTTAGGGAATGTGACTTTTCAGTATGTCATAAATGATCTGAATAAGTTTGATTAAATAATCAAAGACATAGAAAAATATGAAATCTGCATATTGTGATGTCAAGTTGAAGAAGGACTTAAAAAAGTGTCATGACAATATTTTCTGGGTGCAGAACAACATACAATCTTCACAAAATGTATAATTCTATCCAAAACATCTTTTGCAGTCACAATGCTCGAAAATACTCTCAGTGGCAAACTCACCTTCCGGCAGAGGTGAGTTCCGGTCCAGAGGAATGCAGCGTGATGCTCGTAGCCTTCCTGAAGCCTTTGGATGCGATGCAAGTGGTAGAGAGCTGCAGGGCATTAAAAAAAAAAAAAAAGTCAATAAGAATGTGTGTGAAGGAAAAAAAAAAAAAAAAAAACACAGCAACACTCGTTGTTGGTCTTTATCCGTAAAGAGGTGTCCGTGCGTGACTCCTGGAGGAGGAAGAGGAGAGTGAGTGGTGATGAGGAGCTCCGGAGCGGTGCTCACCTCTCCAGCAGCTGAGCGCTACTGAACAAAAGAGCGCGCTGCAGTATTCTAATGAGGGGGAGGAGATGGGGGCGGTGTAGGGATGCTTACAAAAAAAAAGGGGAGGGAGGGGGGGGGTTATAGATTACAACTTGCTGCTTTTAAGCTTGAATCATGAAATTTGGTGAAGTCTTATCATGTCTTGTAACGATGAAATTTGCCTGCTGCACTCAGCTTGACGTTCCAATCAAATCGTCAAATTATTGAGTGTACATGGAGTTATTGTTTATCGTAACAACAGAAAGAGATGGAAGAGGGTTAGTTTTAAAAGATCCGGCGGAACGTGATGTCATCTAAAGCCAGGCGGCGCTTTGTAGCATCGCAAGTATAATGATCCCCCAGGAGGGCCCGGCCTCCCGCCCGCGTGTGTGCGTGCGTGCAAGCAGGCGCCGGCTTTTGTTCCTCTCCAAGATTTTGTTCTCATTGCAATTTATCTTCAGCTAACAAAACGCCTGCGTGAACATTTAACATCCAGTTAGGAACCCGGAGCTGTCCGCGGTGCTGATCGAGTGTTGACTTGACTTCAATACATTTAGCGGGGGGATTATTTCGATTCATTTCATTTTAAAAAGGTTCAAGCCATGAAAGTGTAGCTTTGTTTTGAAGCGCTGCCTGAAATGACCTGAACCACGGAAAGTGCTCCAAATAATACATTTTCTATTAATTCCATAGCGTCCCAGTTCTTTGGGTTGATTTTGTGTCGTCAGACCATCACACTGGGATGAAAGGCATATTTGATGCAACGGTTTCAAACTCCACGCGTGGCTTGTAAGCGTCCTTTGGCTGGTGTTGATTACATTTTCGGAATCCTTAATTCGACAAAAACGCAGAGAAGAGGGGCTTATTAAAAATACCGTCTAGTCACCCATGAATCCCACTGGAATAATTAATCAACTTTGTCCCTGAGAGGTTTCATTTTGGAGGAAAGGGAATCCAGTTTACTTTCAGCGTAAAGGCCACGATGGAAAACGACGAGAGATGAGCCGCTGTCGAATACGCCGGCGTCTCGACGCGGCTTGTCTACCGACCGACCAACAAGGTCAATTAAAGAGCAGTAAAATCAAGTCAACCTTGAACAAAGGGAGCGATAAAACCCGCTTTGCTAAGACATGTCATTCCAATCAATTATAGTGGATTACAGGTCAATAACAATGTAATTGTCATTGCAAAAGTGCACCCCCCCCCTCCCCCCAAGGTGCAGGTTGAGCGGGCTAATTGGGCAAAAAGGCGAAAAAAGGATACGCGCTTGGATAATTGCAGGCATATTTTATTAAATCTGCTCGCGGCTAAAAACACAGCTCAGCAACGGCGAGGGGGTCGGGTGTGTTAAAAAAAAAATGTGGTTTGAGGTTTTTGTGGTTAGGAGCGCTGATGGCGACTCCGCAACTGAGTGACCTGCATACGACACACACGAGCACTAAAAGGCAATCGACAAATGCACTCGGCCATTTGTCATCCGTCGCCTGATTGAAGGGCTAGATTACCTGCTGGTGGAGGGTGGGGGCGGAGCTTAGAGGGCAAGACGGAGGCCAGGGGGGGAGAGGACGCTAACGGTTCAACCGCGACGGTGATTGGTCGCGGTCGTGTTTTATGGTTTGTATATTTAATATCTCACAATTGAGCATACTGAATGTTTATTAAATGAGATTCAAATACGGTAGCAGTCAGAGAAAAAAATAAAAATCATGAAAAAGGTCACAAAGACAAGATCGGACCTTGTAAATATGAGTTGCTCAAATTAGTTCTTATAAATGCAGTTGAAAGTGAGCATGGGCAAATTTAGCTCGCTGTCAATTGACGTTCCCAACACAATATTTGCAGTAGACAAAAGCCTTTTTTTTTTTCTTCCTCTCCCCCCCCCCCCTAAATATAATAACTGACATAATGCCTTGTGGCATGTCTAGCAAGCAAAGAGGACAGAAGGGGGAGCTGTAGCGTCAAATCTTATACAGATCAAATTTGATGAACATAATGTGCTTCTAACAAGAACATGAAACGGACTGACATGGCCCCAAATCGACTATCGGGCAATTCTTGCTCGAGTGACTCACCGTCTCGTGATATTACCGCGAGATATCCGATTTTGTTTTGTTGTTTGTTATTTATTTCATGCTAGTTTCACACGTCTTTTGGACAAATCTTGTTTTTATCGCCACGCCGCTACGCCCACTTCTGAAGTAAACAGTGATAACTAATTAAGCCACTGATGGATTAACTGCGCTGCGTTGAGCGAGCGCCTCATTAAGGAAGTGCGCCAAAAAATGACGGTGGGAGCGACAGATGATGGGGAAATTAAAGAATGAAATGTTATGCTTTGGAAGAAGGCCAGCGCTAATGTGACTTGGACATGCTTTTAGAGTTGATGAGATATAGTATCACCCAAAAAAAAAAAGAGATTTCGAGGCGCCGGCTACGTCAATTTTAATGATACAAGCCGAACGCGATTTACGGCTCGTGTTCTACTTTTCCCGAAAGTGGCTCCACCGTGTTAGGTGGAGTAGGTAAAAAGGGATTCGTCACGCTGTCGACATCCCACCGACAATCCCCCCCCCCCCGACTGCCTCTCTCCGCACGCGCTCTTCGTTTATTGTGTGACTTACAGTGCAAATGGCGAGATGAGGGCAGCAAAGTGATGACAGGACGGAGACGTTATGGATGTCCGCAGCGGGCGTTAATGCACTTAATGCACCGCGAGAGGCAGAAATGGACTTTGATGGATGACGCCGATGAAACAGAACACAAGTCGTCTGTTATGTTCAATCCCGTTCCGCCGTTCCGATCCGCAATCCCATTGTAGCCTAGCTGGATGAGACACACACATGGAGTCAATATCATTTAAAGCGTTCTTCCACGACTGACCTCCATTCCTCATCCCCTCCACCACCTCTCGAGGTTGTCTCCCATCAACTCTTACGGCAGATCACAACGTCATCTGCAAACATCATAGTCCGCCGAGACTCCCGTCCGACCTCGTCTGTCAATCTGTCCATCACCTCGGCGAATAAGAACGGGCCCGCATCTTTCATCCTGTCACCCCTTTTACCTTGTCACTCCAGCAGCACACCTCAACTTACACTAGTTCTGTTGTGAAGGAAGCCTTTTTTTTTTTTTTTTTAATGAAATGTTTTATATGATGAAATGAGGTGCTAATGGGCAACTAGAGCAAACTTGGTTGTCTGAGGCTGAGACGTCTTTTAAAATTATGTATCGTACACGCACACAAACTCCGTCAACACACTTATTTAAATTACGGACCGAGGCGAGCAGTCGCGGCGTCCATATGGTTGCCTCCAGCTTTTCCGACTTTAATGATGTCATTGGAGAATAAATGTCAAGATTCGCGGGGGAAGAGAAGAGTCTCACAGTGCTTTCTTTAGGGAGTTGGGGTTTTTTTTGTTCTCTCCCAAAGCTTCTACCAACATTGGAGGTAAATGTAACAAAGCTACTAATTTTCTGCATTGCAAATGAGGTAATTATTCATAATCCTTGAAATGATGCTACGTTCCATACAAGTGGGAAGCTGGAAAATTCTAAAGTCTGACTCAGAGGAAGAACGTTTGAAAGCCACCCAAGTCGCAAATCCCACTGGAGGCAAAAATGATCAAATAAAACTGAGGTTAGAGGACGATTTAACAACAAAAGAAGCAGTCCTTCTTCTTGCTGAGCTCCTCAAGTCAAACACAATTCTATAAAAGAGCATTAGTGCAAATAAGCCATATATATATATATTTTTTTTTCATAAATAATACGTCAGGCTCTCTTGCACTCTCGCAGGTGCACGCCTCCAAACTCAATTACTGGCGAAGTTGCGAGCGAGTGTCGGCCGCCCAAGTAATACATCAATGTCGCGCGGCGGCCATATCTACGGGTGGAATATCATTTTCTCATGTTCTCTTCAAATCAGTTCCCAAACAGGTAAAATGAAAACAAACTGCTATTTCTGCCAGCCACGGCCCATTTAACAGGTTCTGAATGGGAACGCTGATTGAAAAAAAAAAAAAAATGAGAGAAAAAAAAAAGAAAGTGATCCTCAACCTAGATAGAAGTAGAGAAAGTTGATTTTCCCTTCTGTGGCATGCCAAACATTTTGGCGGCCATTTTGCCCCCGTGAACAGGTATTTCCGAGCGCTACCAAGCAGCAGCTTCAAAGTAATAAACGAGACAAAGGGCGATGCCTCCGGACACGTTTTCCTGCCAGAAAAGACGAATAGACTCCTGGCAAAGTTTACGTCTGCAGCCGGCTGCCAGGTTGTGTAAACGTATGCTAATGACGGCTAGCGAGAGCGCTCTAATGAGCCTTTATCCCCGCCCCCTGCCACCTTTCCCTGATTAATTGGCCTCCAGGAAAAAAAAAGGCAGCCAATAGCCTCGCCGTGATAGACTTCTTTTCAACTGAAGAGAGCTATTTTTTGTCTCCACTTAAAAATCCCCTTCATGAAAGCCAGCTAGGAAAAAGCTTTTCCATTTTTGAGCCTACTCACAGCAGGGAATTTTTTTTTTTTTTTTCTTTTTCTCAAGAGCCAATGGTGCTATATTCCACGCTCCTCGGAGCTACAAATGTTGCATTCGTGTACTTAAATGAGGCGGGGAGGATGAAAAAGCATCCGAGCATAAACAACATATTCTTTGGCTCGTTTTAACGCGGCGGAGCAAACACCTCACGCCAGGCTATTATGTGCAGGGAAGGAGGGGGGGGGGGGGGGGGGGGGGGAGAGAAAAAAAATGCTAAATGGGGTGAAACGCACAGTAGAGAGAGTCGGCGTTGCGCATACGCGATTAAAACAATGTTGATTTGACACAAAGTGCCGGAAGGTTGTGTGGAGTTAACAAGGCGGTGCACGCACACACATCCATCCCTCCACTGTACTGGACTACAAAGAGTTCGAAGTAGTCCCGCATGAATTGTGGATTGTCTTGGCCAACGTCTCTTTGTCTTTCACCTTTGCCTCTTCCTCCCCAAACTAAATCAAGAATGCACGTTTTCTTCTTGAACTGGCTTCCAGTTTGAAGCTTTAACGTGAAAAGGTTGACGGGAGGTGGGTTGAGGGAGGGACGGGGGGGCGGGGGGGGGTGTTGTCCAATGTCTGCTGTTGGACTAACTCAATCGCAAAGAACACAACAGAGCCCCAGGCTGATTTCCAAAAGGCAAATTGTCATTCCGAGCGGCGAGGCACCTGTCTGCTGGAGTTCATCTCCGGTGCTGTGTTCTCAAGAGAGGAGGGAGGGGGCGTTGTGTTTCAGAAGACCACATGAGGATGGTGGGGCAGAACAATGAAAGTGAAATAGAATCGAAATGAAAAAAAATCCGGGAAGTTCGTATTGGCTGCCATTCACACAGCCACTCGATATAAAACCTGAGCGAGACCTTTTGGACCCAGGAGGTGCGTTTAAAACGGTTTTTCTCCAGATGCGTCGTAGCCTTCAAGAAGCGGTCCAATTACAAAACTGTCGAGACAGATTAAAGAGGCAGCCCGTTTGACGGAAGCTCAACACACAGTGCGCTACATCTCGCCCCTTCGAGAACGCTGGTGCAGAAAACAACTGAGCTGACACGCAAGTACCTCGGCACATCTGTCAGCAGTACTTGACCCCGTCAGACACCCCCGGCACGCTGATTGTCAGCGTGAGGGGGGGGGGGGGGGGGCGAGCCAACATGAAAGCCATTGACGAGCTCTTTTTAATTGCGGCAGAGTCAAAGTTGTTGGCGCCTGTCAGATTGCAAGAGGTGAAAATGAAGCGTGCAACTCCATCGGAAAATCTTTTTCTGTCATTAAATGCGTTCAAAGCCGAGGTGGTAATCAAAGCGTCTGCGGTTGCATCTCTGTCCAACGGAATTTTACCAACAGATGATGATGATGATGATGCTCAAAAGCTTCACCCGAGACTAATTTGTTTGACGGCCAAACTTATCGAAATGCAATTTCATGCTTGAGTGTTTTGTCGCTGATATTGGCGCGTATCGCTGACATTTCCATTTCATTTTCTGAAAAACATAATGGACGTAATAACAACATCACAGAACTGATAATTAACTGGCAGCAATTTTTGACTGATTGGTGGCTTTCAGAGTTCTTATAAGATACCCGTTTAATCCACCTTGGTAAACATTTAGGGGTTTTCTGTCTCAGTTAGAAACGTTTGCGCCGTAGTGGGTGTGAGCACAGCCGACTTCTTTACTGGCTTTCGTTGCCCTTAAAGTAAAACTCCAGTTCAAGTTGTTTTACTCACCACAAATTCCGGAGGGGAACATCTGCCTCTTTAGCAGCTAAATGTTCGCCAATTAGCCGCTAATATACGCAACATCTGCCTGTTGCGGCTGCTCATGGATAACAATGGGAAAATCATATAAGGTTGTTAATGTCATGCTTTTTTTTTTTTTTTTTTTTACTCCATACAGATTGTTATTTGTGACTCTCTGACTTTTTCTTTGGTGCGTCTGCTACGTAGGAGTCAGCAATATTATGACTTGGAACTACCTTGGGAACTTATGAAAGTCTTGACTTTCGTTGGACTTGAACGACATGAGCTTTGACAAATCCTGTTCCTGTCTGAAAATATTTTCAAGAGCGTCTGCTATTCATTTTGAAAGCAGAGTTATTTTTGTCGAGCGCACTCGAACCTGGCAGCCCACCGCTATGCTATGAAGCGGAGTGCAGAGGCCACTGTGTGAAGCGAGCATCATGGAGGGAGATGTGAAGATTATCCAAATTGGATTCAAACGTTGCATTTGGGCAAGGTAAGAGACACAAGACAAAGACGGCTAAGCTAATTTAGCACACAGATAAAATAGTCAAACTTAAGCTATGCTTTATGTTTTGTGTTTCATTGATAATACATTAAAAGACTTTGCTTTCAGTCATGCTGGAACAGACAAAGAAATCAAAAACAAGATAAAAAAAATTGAAAAAAGTCGTTTAATACCTCGGTGGCGCGCCTGGCCACCTTTTACAAGGCGACAAGAAAGTGATCTCACAGACAGAGAATCACATCCATCCCTCACGGTGAGTGAATAAATTACAAGTGATTGTGCTTTGTAATGAAGGCAGTGGTGCATATTGTGCAAACGTGCTGCTTTTTAATGATTTAATTAAAGAGCCTCACTCAAACTGGAGCGGAAAATTTCAACACGGAGCTGAGCAAGACCGAGAGAGGGAAGAGAAAAAACAAACAAAAAAAAAAACAATCCTGTGTTAATTTCTGCGATGGTTTGACAGATGTGCTTTACGTTTTTGGTTTTTTTTTTTCCTTCTCTCTCTCTCTCTCTCTCTCTCTCTCTCCCTCCATGTCTTCCTTTTCCCCCACTCCACAATTGGCTCATTTACCCATCGGGATGCTCTAATTCTCCCACATACACTTTAGACCAGAATGCCATCTGTGGCTTTAGGCAGCTGAGCTTGTGCTTAATCATTAGACAGATTGACTAAATCCAATTTAAATATGTGTAGTCGTGTTCCAAACAGCAATCCTGAAATTAAACATCTTTTTCTGGTCCATTATACTACTTTTTGGAGCAACGTCACTGGAAATCTCAGTGTGTGTGTGTCTCTGACCACACCCCTCACCAACACACGATTGCCTTAAATAGTATGCCACCATCTTGTGGCCAATAGTGGAATTACACTCAAAACCAACAGCTCACGACAGACGTTATAAATGTAGTGTACAAATAAACGAACCCGAAACCCACAATGGAAGGAGGTAATGACCGTATATTTTTGTTTTTAGCAGTTTGGATAGATTTCACCCGACACCATCCCAAGCCATTTTTGTTGCCTTCCACAATGGTGACTCCACTGTAATAAGTTGTTGAACGACAACAAACTCTTGTATTCACAATGCAGCAGCAGAAAGGTCATCCTGCCAAGGCAAAAATCTAATTAGGTCCAGTCAAGGTCCCAATTTGACTCTGAAAAACTCTTCTCCACCTTGCCAAGCAGAATGTAATGTCATTTCTTCACACTTCAGTAAAGACGACGCTACAAAGAGGAATTTTGATGGAGAAAAAAAAAAAAATCAAGGATCTTGCCATACAAGAGAAGAAAAGTCTCTGAGAACATCAGCAAAAGCTAGAGAGGTCTGAAAAGAAACATTGACCATGAGAAACAAATTCACCCTCCCTCACACACACACACACACACACACACACGATGCAAGCAAATACTTTATATAGTTACGGAATCTAGTCGTAGAAATCCATTTAAAAAGAACAACAACATTGGATTAATTGAATGCTATCATTTCAATCTAAACAATCAATCGAGACAACAGATAAAAATCTATCTGATATCAAAGAATATTTCCAGCAGCCAAAAACAGACATTTTGATAGCGGCTAATCATGCTTGCTATTGAAAGGCACCGTTATTTGAGTTTATATCAATGCTTTGTTGTTTCCGCAACCTTCACAGCAGTCATTCTTAAATTGTATGTCTTAAATAATGACAGAAAATGGCTTTACAGTCTTTGTGGAGGAAATCTTGAAATCCCACCACTATGACAATTAAGAAGAGGGTCATACAACGGGTAAATAGTAAACATCACCATTGGAGACGATCGCAATTATCTGAGAAAAGAGGTCAGGGAGAGTTTAAAGCGTTGCCAGTCAAAAATAATTACAGTAGCTATTTTTCCTTTAAATTGGGCATAAAATAAAACACCTTCTAGAACCTCTATGACTCCTGCTAATATATACCTTATTTCATACATATAATACAGTGGACAGACCTTTTGTTGTTGTTGAAACGGTTGCCTGGCAACTTACCTAGGTTCTGAGTTTCCTATTGATAGCGGGAAAAAATATATATATTGAGAGGAATGCACATGGAGGCTCATCTTCAAACTATTGATGGATCCTTGCCTTTCTACACACACACAGACCTTTGCCTGCAGGGCCATTGGAATATATTAGCAATTTTGTTTCTTTTTGTTATGGAACTTAATTAGCAACATTTCACTTTTCTGGAGAAAAGGCACGGGGGGAATATGCAAACTCCACACAGGAAGGCCAGAGTCGGAATCGATCCAAGCAACTCTGAATTATGAGGCGGACGTGGTAACTGGCCACAGCTTTAATACAATTTAAAGGTATAAGTGTTGTATTATTCATGAGGATTCACTACATAACGGCTTTATGGCTTATTTCAGTGAGGCTGCAATTTTAAAGACGTCACGAAGCTGCTGTGCAAGCGTGTATGCAAAACCAGCTAAATAACCTCTCATAAACATGGGGAAGATTCATTTTAGCAAGAAAAAGTTGTTCACTGGAAATAAAATGCTAAAAAATTAATAATAATAAAAAAAGTGACTACATTAGCGTTTTCAGTCCATGGAGCCTTCATTTATAATACAATACAAAGTACTTGACAAAATAAATATCACTCACCCCAGCCGCTGAATTCAATGAGCCTGTTATTAAAAAAAGAGTAGAAATTACAAAAATAGTTTTTAAATATAGGAAGTAAAAACGTTGTCAAACAATTAAATACTCAGGTAACGTACTCTTTTTCGGTAACGTGGTATTTGTATTGCATTACTTACAGCTGGTTACGTTGTGCTTCATTCCCAAATTTTTAAGGAAGTTACCTTTTTTTTTTCCTTTTTGTTGTTCATTTTGTACCGTTGTTAGTAGTGAAGCAAACATTTTGCGTCCTTAAAATACTCAACTTTTTACACGTAAGCTCACACTCGTCAACGACGCTTTTCCGTATTTTGTAATGACAGCACCTGACACCCATCTAGTGGTTGATAATTGTAACGGCAAGTGACAGTGTCTGTCGTAAAATTTAAAAATACGACACCTTATCGCTTGACGGCAGATAGTGCCACAACCAACATGGCTGATTCATTGATATGCGGCGATACTCAATGCAGGTATGTAAATCAAATCACACGTACGTTCAAAAGTATCAGGATGGAAAAAGAACGTGAAATTGGGATCATTTGCAGGGTGAGTTCAGTCCTAAACAGAGATGTGAAGCAGTTTGGAAAGAAGTTCATGTTTGATAGCAACGAGGAGACGTGCTGGAACTCAGACCAGGCAAGTCTTTCTATCTACATGCTGATCAATCAGTTTGACAGTCTTGCATGTTGATTTTTTTTTTTTTTTTTAATTTTCAATAGGGTGACTGTCAATGGTTGATGTTGAACTTCCCCCAATCGGTTAGATTGTCTGAATTTAAAGTTCAGTTCCAGGGAGGCTTTTCGGCCAAAACATGCAAGTTGGAAGGTAAAGTAGCATCTATGCTCAGATTTTTTTGTTTGTTTGTTTAATCGCCATATATTTGTTTGTACAATGGGAACTATATGCAAAACCTTGCTTTTTTATTTTGTATACCGTTCCCAGCTTGTTTAGATTTCTCTTTCCTGTTGTTCTCTGCAGGTTCTTCAGTAGATGGAGACTTCACAGCGATTAGTCATTTTTACCCTGAGGACAACAATTCTCTTCAGATATCCTTATTTATTTATTTATTTATTTATTTTACATAACGGAGGTTGTAACTTGTAACACTCTGAATTGGTTACCAGCCAATTAGGGCTATAATAAGCGCTTAATCACATTGTTACTGAGTGTTTATCATCACCACAGATGATTCCCCCATTGCATTATGACTAAAAAGCAAAAATGATCTTTCCTTAACTACACACCCACTGCTTTCCCATACAGGAGTCGGCCACCGTGGACAGAATAAAAATAACATTTGAGCACAGCACTGACTTTTTCGGGAGGATTATTGTTTATACTTTGGACATCCTCGGGGACAAATCCACATGACCGAGAAGAAATATGCAGGACATCAGAAGATGAATGTGCTGCCACAGCATAAATGGACTGGAATGCTTTTTTGTATTTTTATGGAATTGACACTGCAACCGGTGCTAATGAATCCCTCTCCGAAAACCTTGACGATACCGATACTATGTATCGATACCACTAGCAGTTTTGATACATAAAATTCCCTCCCCAAAAAGTTGTCGAAGATCATTTTTAAAGTATCTCAATATTTCAATATAGAAATTGAAGATGTAATGAAGACTCATGGAGTGTCCAGCCAGTTAATGTTTTGAATTTCTCTCAAATGCCCACAAGTTTATAATTATTATTCTAGCAAAGCACAGCATAAAAAAATACATTTATTTCAAGTTGTTTATATTCATTCTTGCTGATCTACAGCCAAACTAAATAATCTTGCTTCACAGTTGCCCAAAAAAAAAGTTTTCCATGATACTGCCTTGTATAAAAACAAAAGTCGTCTCTCAGTGTCACTGTAATTTATCGGCATGCTGGCTTGTAGAGTCTTAGAATATGGTCCTCCAAAACCTTCTGAACTACAACACACAAAAAAAAAGAAAATACTGTGTTGAAATAAGCACATAACTCTGAAAAGCTGTCAAGCAGAAAGGTTCGAATTACTCTTTTTGTATCCGAGGGCAACAGCCAAGGCCATTGCGCTGTAGCCAGAATCCGACTCTGTGGTCATGTCGGCTCCTTTGGCTCCAAAAGTACAAAATGATAGCTTAGTGTAAAGAAGAAGATAAATGTATAAAAATGAAATAAACATACCCAAAAGCGCCTCGACGCATTTAACGTGATTTCCTCGAACGGCATACAGAAGCGGAGTTCCTCCATTCTGCAATCAAAGGAGGAAGAGGCGGAGTTTTACAAATTGAGGAAATTGATTTGTTCTCACACTATTTTGAAGACTTTAAACTGGTTCTTTAACAAAAAATAACAACTGACAGGGGGGGGAGGGATCAAATAAAACTCAAAAATATGAAATTTTCCCACCAAGAGCAGCTCCTACACAAAAGGTACCCACCCAGTCATAGGTGTTGACATCAACCCCGCGTCTGAGGAGCGACTCGATGATGTCCACGTAGCCTCCGGAACTAGCCAGTGTCAGCGCACTTTCACGGTCCCTCGCAACTATTTTAGGGTCCGCGCCCTGAATCGCAACACCATCCGTAAGTGATTATCCCAATTAACCTTCTTCCGCCTGCCCTCTAACCTTTTCCAAGAGAAGGTCCACCACTGTTTTCTCTCCAAACGCCGCTGCCCACATAAGTGGTGTGAAGCCCCGTTCGTCCTGTTTGCTCAGCAGTGAGATGTCTGTAGAACAGGTGTGCAAGTTAGAATCCTGGACTAATCATTTTATGCTGACAATGAACTTTGGTCAGTTCAAGCCTCACCTTTACTTAGTTGTACTGCTACTTGTAAGACCTCACCCTGGGCAGCTAGCTGATGTATGGACAGAGCTTATAAATAGGAAAGAGAAATAAATACATACGGTCAAGCAATGGGGGGGGGGGGAGATTGTAAAAACTTACAGTCTAATTTTGCCGGGCGGACATTAACTTCATTGCCACGCTGTCTGTTTGTGAGCGTGTCCGAATGGTTGAAGAGACCCTCGTCGTCTGCATCAGCAATTTCTAGAGACACAAAGCCGTTTAAGTAACCACAGTAATCTGAAAACTAGTGAATTTGTTTTCAAATGAAGTCTGGTTTCTCTTTTCACCTCTGTACTCAAATGATTTTTCACTTGATGAAAGAATATTTTGGTCCTCCTCTCCTCCTGCATCCATTATCACCGCTGGAAGAAAAAAGTAGAGTACATAAAAAAAGAAAAAGTTGAAATATAGTCACGATGTCGTTGACTCACCACACCCAATTTACTTCCTTGTAGTCAGCAAAGAGTGGCAAAATACATGAAATGTTATCATTCCAAGAACTAAAAATATTTTTTTTAATTACAAAAAAAAGCCTTACTGTACGTCATCATTTCATGACTAAAAAAAGTCTTACGATACATCATCTTTTTAATATATATATATATATATATATATATATATATTATATTTTATATAAAATATATATTTTTTACAAATAAAAACCTTCCTATACATTTTTTTTTACTAAAAAAAGCTTACTATATGTGTTTGTTTTTTTTTAAGTAAAAAGCCTCACTATACGTAGCAAAACCGCATAAGATGCGATCATATGATTTTGTGTGCGGTCTGTACTCTGTGTTAACAAGAAAAACGCAAAAACAGGCTAGTGATGCACATTATTGATATTTGTTGCATATGTACCTGAACAAAAATGCTGGAACGGGTGCTGTGGAATATATCTTACTCACCTAAATTGGGAACGGCATTGCACTCAGTGGGAGCAGTGATGCTCACTTTCTAACTTTCGCTTCTTTGCTTCTGACATGTTTAGTATCGCAGGGTCAATTTCTTCTTCGTCTACTCTTGTCCCTTTTGGCGGAGCAGCTTCCTTGATCAACGGTAATAGTAGAACAAGTAGCGCCCTCTAGTGTTAAATTTAAAAAGTGCAATACACTCGGGCAAAAGTTGAAGAACAGGCTATATTGGATTCTCTATCAAATTTCAATTATAGTTTTTTTTTTTTACAAAGAAAAAAAGCCTTACATTTTTCAAATAAAAGCACTATTGTTTATATCAGATTTTTTTATGGCTATACTTTATGATTAAAAGAAAAGCCTTACTTTACATTGTCCTTTTTAATAACAAGTCATCAATATAAATACAATCACCCAGCAAGAACATAGAATCACAGTCATTAATCCAAATAAATAATACAATCAAACACACGACAACATAAATGAAGAATTTGCAAGCATAGCAAACGATAAAGAGCTGAAAAAAAAAAAGAAAAGATTTTGGGGTTGTTGTCAGGGGCCACTATGATGATGCAGCTAATCAAAAACAATTTGTTCATAAATAAAATCCTAATCAACCGTGTCCCAAGTGAAGTGCTGTGACAAGACCATCTGTGCAGGATTGTGTGCTGAAGAACCTCTGGAAAAATCTCAATTTCTCAGCATCCATATGTCTAGCTTAAAAGGTTCAAATTTAGTTGAAATCTGTCAAAATATACCCTGACAAAACAAAGCCTAAAATTCAAAGCAAAATGGCAGACTTCTTCTACCTTTTCAGACATCCTCCATATTGTTATGTTTTTTTTTCCAAAATCAACCTTGCAAGAGCGCTTAAAAAAAAACAACAGTCAAAGGAAAGCCTGGAGAAAAACACATCCTCCTTTTGACTCTCATACCGGACTGTCATCAGAGGGCGTGTTGAGGGGGATGGTGGAGAGCAAGGCATGCTGGGAAGATACAGGCTCCGTGACTTTTGGGAAGATCAGGTGCACTTTCTGGTCCTTTCTTCTCCACTCCGAATACAATTTACAGTGGAATCGCAGACACACCTGCACACACATATTATCATTATTCAAATTCATATCTCTGTAAAAAATAAAACCAACCACCAGATAGACACAAACACCAAAATTCATATACAGTAGTGAGAATGAAGGCTGATGATTACCATAGTCCAGAGTATGTAGATGGTGAAGAGGAGAAGGGTGAGGGAGATGAGACCCGTATTCTGCAGCACGCTACCAAGCTGGAGGTCATCTTTGATGCCCTTCAGGCACAACCAGCCCGAAAGGGTGGCCAGCGGCGTAACAAACAGGAAGCAGACCATATCGCAGAACGCCAACCTCCTCTCCTCACGTAAGTTCTTGTCGTGCACCCACTGTGCGGGAAAAAACACATTCAAATTTGTATCACACTTAGCTTAGCTAGCATATTAGCATGATATGGTTGATAAAGTGTTTACCTCTGTGAAAGGTCTGAGTCTACGTTGGATGCTGAAGTGGGCGTTGCACAGCTCGCAGTAGTTGGTGTTGGAGGAAGACAACCAGAGCTCCAGGCAGCTCTTGTGCACGGTAGCCAACGTGCCGGTGCAGTCGCACGGGGACAGGAGACCTTCCGCGGAGCCTCCCTCGTGGCAGATACGACAAATGGGACCATCGCTGCACAATAAGTGTGAGTGAGTTGTGACTTATCCAAAGACAATCGACTTCAATGTATCCAAGATTTGCGATCATACCTTGGCAGAGGTTTGATCACAGAGGATAGTAAGTGTTCATCAAAGGTCATGACCTGCACAGAGCAGTGTGCCGGGCACTCGCCGCCTCCTACTTCTTCCTCGGCGCTCGTTTTAACGTCGGTGACTTTTGCACAGTCGCACAGGTCGCCGCCGGGCTGGTGGCAGCAAACGCCCGTCGTCATGCTTAATGAGTGAGGACACAGACGTGAAGTTTGGACCGCGGAGTAGAAATTCCTGCAAATGACAAATGGATTGATGTAAACGTGCCTACGTGCAAAAAAGTGGAAGTGCTAAGAGGTGTGCATAGCAGACTGATAAACAGCTGGCCACACCACGATAACCCCAACGTGAAGATAAGACGCAGACCGATGACGACAACAACTTCCGTAGACAAATGTTGTTCATAAAACAGAAATGCTCTCTAATCCTGTGGATTAAAAATGTGATGTTATGTTTTTCCCAAGCATGGCAGATGGTGAACAAAAACACCGCTGAGGATTTGAATCACTCAATAATATGTTGGTGATGATGAATTAGGTGGATATAAACATTTAAAAAAATTACACACTGATCATCAAATGCCAGGTTTTATTATAGGTGTTTATTTATGTCACTTTTTGAAAAATTCAAATGAAATCAGTTGTCATTTTATATGTCACAGTTCAGGTGGAAAATGGTTTTGTCTTATTTCTTTATTTCACATAAAATGGACAATTTTAAATAAAAGTAGAACATCTAAATTCATTGCTTATCAGTAATTATCAATTCATATATTAGTTGCTGAAGAATCACTGCCCCTCTAATTCAAAATGAATAGGAAAAAAGACACAGTTGGTTAAAAGTAAAAGAAAAAACGTTATGACGGGAAAAGGTATTGTGATGGTGAAACATTTTCCGTTGTTTTATTTTAAAACATAAAATTATACATTTGTAACAATATCGTTGGCCAAAACAAATTCTTTTTATTTTATTCCTTCACACAATTAACGATTAAGATCTCCAGATGAAGAACTCAACGAACGACAAAAACTGCAATTTGTACAAGCATGATTTCACTATTCAAGTCAAAGTAAAAAAAATAAAAAATAAATCTTTGTCCTGACACTTCACACAAAACACGGCAACAAAAAAAAAACTTACCCCCTTTAATCTTTAATCCAGAGTTTGGCCGGAAAACAACCTGAACGAAGTGTCAGCGAGTTTGACAAGTAATTCGACTGCTACAGACGGCCAGTTCGAATTCCACTTTTCTCACTGGCTTTAGACATCGTACAGGCAGGCGGGGCTTGCATTACAAATCTACCTTGGAAACTCACCCAAGTTGCTGCCAAGAATACAAAACGCATCGGTATTAAATCGGACCACGTGACACGATGGATGACGTAAGCACGCACTGTGATAAGAGAACAGAAGCGGACTAAGACCAAGAACATTTCTGAAGATTAAACATGAAGTGAGTGAATCATATTTGTAATTGACAGGAACATGAATCAACATTGAAATAAAAACAACCTGAAATTTGACCCGCTTTAATATTATTCACTCCCTCATGATAAAAAGCATCATTCGTGTCACACTCTCCACGTCGTCTTGCAATTTTGCCAAATATTCTTAATTTTGATATTAAACCACCGTCTGGCATCGTGACCAGGCTTTAACTAGGAACCCATCAGCGTAATGCATATGGATTTTTTTTAGCATTAGCAGTTCACATTTTAGAGGTAACTTTTTTTTAAAAAAATAATATTTAAAGTAAATGTTGTGTCATAGCAACAAGCAATAGTTCCTGTAAACTACGTCACTCTTATAAAACCTTACTCCCAACTCTGTTCAGGCAATTTTGCTGGGAAACGCCGAATGACTGACAAATGGTTCCAAAAATACATTTGACGTTGGCTTTATTGACGCATCAGCAAATTTCACAAGAAATATCTGACACAAATCCTTCCCTGCAGTGGTCAAACAATTACTGGATGTTGCTCAACAGAGCGTGCGATTCATCATACCATTGAAATGCAGCATTTATCATTGAAATGTTACCAGATGGAAGAAATGTAAAATAAAAAAAGAAAACAATGAAATGATTGGACATGCAAAAGCATAATAGCCGGTCCATTGTAAGCTTTTTTTTTTAACATGAAATCACTTGTCTTGCTTTGGTGTGTGCTTGGAAAAACTGGATGGCTTTCATATTTGGAAGTCAAGATGGTAAACGTGTCTTCTCCGAGACATCGAGTAGAAGTCCACACCTCCAATGTCTGGGAATCGAGAAACTTTTACATCCCCTCACCGTCGCTCTCAAAGCGACTGGGTCAATGGGAATGGGATTGAAGTCAAAGTGAGAGGGAAGAAAAAGAAGGAGAGAAAAAAAAAAAAAAAAGAAGAGTTCACAAGCTCTGGCAGCACGCCATTTTATTCCCTCTCTGTCCGTCGGTGGTGGGTGGCACACTGATGTCCACAACGTTGTTGCCCGGAGAGTCATCGTGCATCGATCTGTCCGATATTTGCTTCTGGGACACAATGCGGTAGATTTCTGCCAAGGAGGAAGACATGCTTAAGGAAAAAAAAAAAAGATTACAGAAATAACAAAAAAAACTCTCCTTCTTACCTGTGAGGATGTTTTTGAAGGCTTCTTCCACATTTGTGGAGTCCAAGGCGGAGGTCTCGATGAATGACAGCGTATTCTTTTCTGTCATGTAAAAAAGCAGCACCGAAAATGGTTTACGTCTTGAAAGAATATTTTCATTCAATTTTTGCTCAAACTCCAAATATTTGCAGACAGTACATAAAATGGGTCAACATTTTAGGGAACTGAAAACAAGTCTTTGGACTTCATCTCAGTCATAAAGAAGTCACATTTATTTGTCTCAAATGTTCGAATTAATCCCGGATTAATCAGTTCTTTGAATTTTAGTCCGCCCAATACCCATTTTTACTCATTTTTTTTCACCGTTAGACAAGTTAGGTGAAAAGCTGTTAAACTTGAAGATCCAGGTGAATTTACCAGCGAAGGCCCGCGCTTCATCGGTGGGCACGGCCCTGAGGTGTCGCAGGTCGCTCTTGTTCCCCACCAGCATGATGACAATGTTGTTGTCAGCGTGGTCCCTCAGCTCCTTCAGCCAGCGCTCCACGTTCTCGTACGTCAGGTGCTTAGCGATGTCGTACACCAGTAGAGCGCCCACCGCTCCTCGGTAGTACCTGACGCCGTAAACACGGTCAGCTCTATCACTCGCAAACATACCGGGCCAAGATGGAAAGTCGGAAAACACTCACGCCGAGGTGATGGCTCGGTAGCGTTCCTGTCCGGCTGTATCCCAAATCTGAGCCTTGATGGTCTTGCCGTCAACCTGCAAGCTGCGGGTGGCGAACTCTACCCCGATGGTGCTCTTGCTCTCCAGGTTAAACTCATTTCTGGTGAAGCGTGACAGCAGGTTGCTCTTGCCCACCCCGGAGTCTCCAATCAGCACAACTGCAAGCAACCAAATACCATGCAGAACAATAGGGGTGAAAAATGTATGGGAATGTTTTCTAATATTCAAACTGAGCATCCCAAAAGATTAGACATTTTTTCATAGTGCATTAGTCTGGTAAGACAGACAAAAGGTCACCGAGTCCAAAAATAAGATCTCAATATTATCCTTAGGGCGGCACCAATTATTACCATTAAATGTATTCGTGACTAAAAGAACAAATAGGTGTGTTCACTGTTATAGAGTTTGTTACTTTAAGAGCCCATGCACCTCGAAAGATTACTTATGTAGGATTTGAACGATTAAATTAGCTCGGGTTGACGACATAGTTCACTATTACGTGTTTTGCCCCTATTGCAAGTTCACTGACGTCATGCAGAGTGCTGACTTATTGTGATCCAGCAGCGTCTACGTTTGCTAGCTACTAGCTGTTTCCCAGAACACTTGACTCCACGGCCTCTAAGGCAATGTTAGTCTAAGTATGTTATGTTCAAACATAACATGGAGTATTTTTTTTCTAACGTTGGGCAACTTGTGTTTTCCCCGTTCCTCAGGGAGCTAACTTTAGCATTACCGTTGCTTTGTGGTACTTCCTCGTGTTACGGGCTATTAACGAGCGCCAGCGTCGAACGTTACTGTTTTTCCGTTCCCTAGGGGTCTTACCTTTGAATAAATAATCGTATTCATCATCTCGGTTTCCCATTTTTTCCTGTGGAAACTGGGGTCTGCCTGTTAGTTTTCCAAATATTGCCTAACAGACAAACTCCGCCTTCAAGCAGGAAAACGAGTGCGTCACCAATACAGGCCGTGACTTTCGACCAATTAGAATTGGACGTTTGTGATTGACAGTTGTGTCGGCGAATCAGATGCTCCTAGAGAAGTCATGGGACGAATCTATGCATGAAGACGCCATTGCGCAGAATCCATGACCCACTTTGTTACATTAAAATTGATTCTATACCCATTTTCAATCCTGCTTTTCATCAAAGTATTATATTACATTATTTGCAAATATATGTTATAAACACGATTAGATGTTTGTGTGTACATGTACATGTGTAGATGCTATTTTTTTTCTTTGAAAAAGTATCATTTAGAGTTTGGCAATGTAAAGATAAGACATTTGGATTTTGATCATTTTATTGTAAACAATCAGTTTTGAAAACTTCAACAACAAAAGTGGCAACTATAAGCAATGAGTGCTCAATAAATACATAATGACAATATTTTATAAATATATTTGGCATGATGCAAAAAGAGGCAAGGGGAGTCACTAATACTGCTTGACTGCATTTAGACTGTTTGGTCTGCACTGAAATGCTCCATGATGGCGGTTCAGTCAACATTCAACGCGTTTCATCGATGACAGGAGAGAGGGGGGGGGGGGGGGGGAAAGTGCTCGTCCCAGGAGACTTAAGTGTGGAGGATGAGGATGAAGGTTGGTGATGATAAAGGTCACAGGTTTTGGCAGCACTGCACTCTGGGCCCCTTGTGGCCGTCGCTGGTGGGCGGCACGCTGATGTCCACCACGTTGTTGCCCGGCGACTCATCGTGTGCGCATCGCTCGGCCATCTGCTTCTGGGAAACGATGCGGTAGATTTCTGCGGCCCGAGGAAAACAAAAAACAAAAAAGAACTGCTATACTTGTGTCTCCATTTGAAAAAAGATAAGATTTTCCAAATGTGAAAGGCTAAAGAAAATCGAGAAACGATTTTTTTGATACGAGTAAAATGGAGTGTGCCCACCTGTTAATATGTTCTTGAAGGCCTCTTCTACATTTGTGGAGTCCAGCGCTGATGTCTCAATAAACGACAGTGTGTTCTTTTCTGTTCAGGAAGAAAATTCTAAGTTATCATTTATTACTACAGTGCAATTGTTTTGCATTGTGTGCGAGGATGTGAATATACCAGAGAAGGCTCGCGCTTCATCGGTGGGCACAGCCCTGAGATGTCGCAGGTCGCTCTTGTTCCCCACCAGCATGATGACAATGTTGTTGTCAGCGTGGTCCCTCAGCTCCTTCAGCCAGCGCTCCACGTTCTCGTACGTCAGGTGCTTAGCGATGTCGTACACCAGTAGAGCGCCCACCGCTCCTCGGTAGTACCTGACGACGTAAACACGGTCAGCTCTATCACTCGCAAACAAAACATACCGGGCCAAGCTGGAAAGTCGGGAAACACCCACGCCGAGGTGATGGCTCGGTAGCGTTCCTGTCCGGCTGTGTCCCAAATCTGAGCCTTGATGGTCTTGCCGTCTACCTGCAGGCTGCGGGTGGCGAACTCTACCCCGATGGTGCTCTTGCTCTCCAGGTTGAACTCATTTCTAGTGAAGCGTGACAGCAGGTTGCTCTTGCCCACCCCGGAGTCTCCAATTAGCACAACTGTTAAAGGGAAAAAAGGAAAATATTTTGTTTTTTGCTGTGGTCACTTATGTATAATGGAAAAACTTTGCTTTGGCGCCACCCAGTGGACGGTTAGTAGAACATAATTTTCCCCTTTCATTAATTCTAATCCAGATGATTTATTTGCTTTTCCTTGTTTAAAAAATACATAAGAATTCATTGAAATAGAAATTGCATGACATTATTTTTCCTAAGGGTTCAGCACTGTAAGAGATAGATAAAAAATTAAACCCATCGGAGAAAAGCCACCTAGGTGTGCGTAGTCTCAGTGACTCACTGGAACGTTTTGGCACTTGAAACTTTCCCTGCAGTCCTTTTCGCCTCAGGCAATACAAACGTTAGTGTCAATTTACAGAGCTGTCAATTTACCATAATCACATCAATCTTTTTGCTGCGGTTAAGAGATGTTGTGCGCCTATGGGACTGTTTAGTGTGTAGAGTTGCCTGCAAGTAAGATTGTTTGCCATTTTTGGCCTTCCGCATTGTGAAAATTATGAAAAGACAAATTAAATTTTTTTGGTTCAACAAATTGATGAATTGAATTAGTCTTAGCAATTAGCTTGCTTGATAATATCACGACACCCCATGTAAAATAAGAACGACACACTGTAGTTCTATGCAAATATAGTGACTTAAGAAGTTAATAGTCGTTTATATAATGTTTCAACGAGATGACATGTTTGACAATAGGATTTAACAGGTCGTAAAAAAAAATCCCAGACCGTCTGGCTAGCATTATCCGATGCCACTAGCACTAGTTGCCTGATGCTAATTAGCACACGTGCTAATCGTCCTATATCGCTTATCAACGCAAGTAAAGAGAAGCAATTTTTACCTTTAAATAGGAAATCATATTCATCGTCTCTGTTCGCCATGTTTTCATTAACGGCCTGTCAGTCTGTCAGTCAGTCAGTCAGTCAGTCCGTCTTTCAGTTGAGCAAGGACGCAAGGCAATGACGTCACCTCTTCGTCACCACCCGGTAACATGAAGTGACGACGTTATCACGTGATATAACCCTGCGAAGCGGAAGCGCCCTCCGTCATCAACCAATTATATAACGTGTAATTTGGAAAGAGCAACATATGACTAAAAGGGCTATTGAGAAATTTAGAATTTGGTTAAAAAAATAGATATAAAGAAAAAAACATTCACAACCGAATCATTTAAAATTGATATTTAAAAAAAGTAATGTACAGTTATTTACTGCAGCAATTGTGATCAACATAAATAGACGTTACTGTTTGCAATTATTTCTTGTTTGAATTGAAATAGAAATATCAAAATCAAAATATCTATTCTAAAAATCTTCCAATCAATGAATGAGAACATCTGTAATATTGAAAGTGGTAACAGCAGCAACAAGACAACGATTTAATAAAATGGGGGGAAATGGAACTATGTTAGATTACTTCGTCACTTAATCTTATGAAAGAATGAGGAGGATGACGATCAGTTTTAAAAATGTAAATATGACAGAATTTTTGATTTTTGACAAATACTGAGAAGACAACAACTACAATCTAGACTCAAGCATCCCGTGCATTCATGTAAAAACTTTGATCCAAGAAATAATGCGATCATTTCAATGTATAATGTTGATGGCTCGGTGTAGAACCAAAGCGAGTACGTCCAGTTTCACTTGTTCTTCAACTTTCTAACATTAAGCAGGTGCTTTCCATCCTTTAGAAAGAAGCCCAAGGGACGTGTTCAAACACACATACACACACACCCTCCCTGGACCAATCCGAGCTGAAAAGCAAACTATATCTTTGGGCACTGGAGTTTCAGGCTCTTAGTCAAATCGAGGACATGCTCTGGTGTGAAAGGTGCTGAAGACTCGACATTTACGATGAACAAGCGACAAGGGCGGCCCTTCAGCGTGATGCCACACTTGTATCATGAAGGATACCTGGAGAAGAGGTCCTTTAAAGACAAGGTAAAATAAATGGATAATAAGGATTAACCATATAAAATGTAAATGGTTCATTTTTTTTACATCGAGTCAGTGGGTCACGTACTTTTGGTTGTTTTGAAATCTAATGCATGTAAACCTGCTGTAGTTTGTTTTCAAATGTATGCATGTGTTTTTTTCTCCAAATGAAAATAGTTTATCACGTACTAAGATGTAATTTTGTTTCAAGTCAAAGGACCAACTCGACCTGTTTATTAATTTACCCTAAAGATAAAAAAGCAACACCACATAAACCTTTTTTTTTTTTTTTTTACATGATGTGATCCGATTTTAAGTATGTATGCTTGCAAAGAAATTCTGAGAATTATTCAAATCAATTTATATTTAAAAAGTTAACAAAACAACATTCACATTTACTACCGAGTTAAAATGGTACTTACTTTCGGAGTCTTCTGGAAGTCAAACCTGGTCGCTGTCTTGGAAAGTTGAGTTGGCCCAATGTTAAAAGGATGAATTGCCGATAATGGATTGATGTGTCATAATTAGAAACAAATCTTGATTTAGACCATTATTCACAAGATGTGCCTTTTTATTATTTCCGCACTTAACTTAATAATGACAAACATTGAATAGCCCGATTTAGTTCTCGGTGGCTCATACGTGGTCAAATATATATATATATTTTTTTTTTTTTTATCTTAACTGTGCGTGGGAACATTGAGTCACAACGTAGTGGCGTGCTGATTTTATCATGCTTCATATGCCAGGAAGCGGTGGTAAGTACATGTGGGTGCCAAACACAGACAATGAATTACTACTCATTGGCTTCTACTTCGTTATTTGAACATCATTCATTTGAAGAAAATAACAAACAAGCCGCTGTCAATCAACTCTTACCACCATTGCCAATCTCTAAAGTCAAGGAAACCTCAGCGTTAGAAACTATTACCGAGCATCTGTGTGTTTATTGTTATCTTTGGCTTTTAGTATATTATTTCTGTCGTGGTGTGATGAATCCACAAAAGAGAATAGAGCAACAAAGGTGAAGGTGGTGCAAGAAACGAACGTGGGATTACAACACGGGACGATATGCGCAATTCTATTGCAGTGTAGCAAAAACAATTAAATGTCAATTATCTACACACACTCATATTAACTAATGTACAAATGACCAAAGAAACACGCCAACAAAATGGCACCTTTGTACAGTGACTTTAAAGAAAGAATATCAAATATGTAGAACAGAGGTGGGCGCACTGGGTTGCACGTCCGCCTCACAGTTAGGAGGGTGCGGGTTCGATTCCACCTCCGGCCCTCCCCGTGTGGAGTTTCCATGTTCTCCCCGTGTCTGCGTGGATTTTCTCGGGGCACTCCGGTTTCCTCCCACATCCCCAAAACATGGCCGATTGGAGACTCTAAATTGTCCCTAGCTATGAGTGCGAGTGCGGATGGTTGTTCGTCTCTGTGTGCCCTACAATTGGCTGGCAAGCGGTTCAAGGTGTCCCTCCAGCACGCCCGCGACCCCAGTGGGGTCAAAGCGGTTCAGAAAATAGATGGATGGATGTTTTTAGGTAAAGCACAATTTAAAAAGATGACATATGAAGCATTTGTACTGCTATAAAAAATATCAAGTACTGTACAAACCAGTTATATTCCATCATAGCGTCTTGGAATAAAACTGGTTTGACTGTCTTGTCTCGACACAATGAGACTTGGAATGTATCCAACCCAACTTGGCAGCTTGAGTAGTATCTGTGGAAATATTTTGTGCAAGTCATGATAATTGACATCTCATTACAAGCCATCCTTCAAAACTAAACAAATGATGATATAAATGTGCTTGTTCGTTACGGGAATAGTTCTTTGTATGATATTTATATAATCACTTCACGTTATCTAATGTTATTTTCCCACGTGTGTCGCTGTAGAAATCTCGCAAGCTATGGACTTGTCTGTGTGGCAACACGCTTTACTTCTTCAACGACAAGAGGGACAATGACGTAAGTAACGTGAATTTAAACTCATCCAACTGATGGTTCCGAGATTCTGATGTTTGTGTGTGTGTGATTCTTTCAACAGTACATTGAAAAAGTGGAACTCACCGGGCCGATCACGATAACAGACGATAATACAATGGATTACAAATTGGACGCAGCCAAACTGAACCTGTTCACCAAAGATAGCGACATCAAATTCTCTGTGAGAAAATAGTCCATGAACATAACGCAAACACTCCAGCAAGTTCATTCCATGACAAAGAAACTTTTTTTTTTTTAATCCAGGCTCCCAATGCAGAGGCACGAGAACTATGGAAGGGCTTAATTCAATCTGTGTCTGAGGTTTGTTTCGCTTGTGTTCATAATATTTCAGATTATCATTTGGTGTGTTACATCAAATGATGATGTCGTTGCAGCTATCGGTGCCGTCAATGCTGAACCTGTTGCCGGGTCAAATGGTCATGCTGGAGGAGGTGGTGAAAAAGGAGAAGGAGAGAGTCCGTAATGCGCAACAATGTTCTCCAACCAATGACATGGAGTCTGCAAGGTTGCCAGAGTGAGTTTATGTTCACCACATGGAAACACAGGAGTCACAGGTTAATCATTAACTATAGGTGCTATAGGTACATCTCCACATACAATGGGGTAATTAACCTAGCAAAACTCCCCACACATGTTCCATCATGTACGTAAATACTGGAATAGGAACTGACTAAACTTGATTTTATGTGCTGTATGTTTTGCGACATACCGGAAGTTCGTACCTGCGTGAGTTATATCATTCTAGTTTGTTTTGATTTGGACTTTTTTAACTACAGTAACCTCAATTAAAATACAAATTGTTAGCATATTAGCATATCTTTCTCATTAGCTGCTGTATCTCAGCAGTATTTAGACGTGAAATGATAAAAAAGATCATTTTGCTCGTTACCATGCCAATTGATAGCACGTTATTATTTGTACCATAGTTGTTTCCACCCGGTGACCCGCATGGAGGCGGAAGTTCTGCTGGAACGACAAGCCAGCCGAGGAAACATGCTGCTGAGGCCCAACAGGGACAGCACCGGCTTCGCTATCAGCACCAGAGAAGAGATGAATGGGTAAATATTTAAAAATACTCACACATCACAAATCAATTGAGTGTAACTGGATTATTATTATTATTTTTTTTGCATCAGACCTATCTTCAAACATTTCCGGGTGATTCGCCGGCAGGATGATGGCTTCACCATCGATGTGCATGATCCTGTGAGTAGGAACTTGGCATCAGATCAATTCTCATGAGCAGCTTATAACTGAAGAATAATGAAGGCCATTTTGACCATTGTGCTCGATGGGCGTTGTTGGACCGCACGCCGTTGAACAAATAATAAAACTGAAAGTGACATTCTTTGTGTATGTGTGTAGGTTTCGTGCGGTTCGTTACTGGAGATCGTCGAGTACTTCTCGGAAGCTACAAATGGAGCTCTTATCCCGCTGACCAGGGAGGAAACGTACGAGCAAAACTTCTGTAAGAACTTTTGAATCTTTTTCTATGTGAGTCGTTGCCTTCTTTTTATGACCTTTTCTTGATTTTGGTTTGTGCAGCTTACATTAGTGTGGATCATGAGAATGGAGAGAAAAGGGTGCGTGGAGCCTCAACGCACTTTACGCTGCCATCCCAACAGGCTAAACAAGGTATAAACATAGCCGGTTTCTCACCAGAAAAGACAGAAAAAAATTAAGAAACAATTTTTTTTCTGAAGAATCCTACTATCATGAGCCTCTTTTTTTTAAAAATATATATTACTGTATACAGCTCTGGCAAAATCTAGGAAATAATAATAAATAAAAAAAAAGCCCATAAAACAAAAGTCACAGGACCTTGATGAAGAAAATTTTAAATTTCATAAATAGAAATATTTTTAAACATGTTTTGTGTGTTGGGTGAGTAAACACAAAAAGAAAACAAAAGACAAATGATGCAAAATCTACAGCATAGTGCAAAACGCATTTCAGAGAGCCTTAAGAGAAGTTGTCACGAATTTACAAATTAAAAAAAATAATAATGACACCTTTCTGATTTTTATTTGCAGCTTTGTCCAGAATGGCGAGTGAAGACTGGGAGGACAATCTCTACGTAAATGACAAGAGTGAGTATCATCTTGTGGTTATCTCCAACAAGCCGGGCTTCATTATTGGGTTCTTACTGACTCATCGTTGTCACGCTTTACAGATCACAAAGATTCCACAGTTGAGCGGCTGCCAGGTGAGTCTCTTTTTTTTTTCTCATGGAAACATTTTTTGGGTTTGTTTGGGAAAGTTTGAATTGGCTGGCCTTTGCAAACAGAGGACAACATTCCATACCTCCCCCAATTGTTCCCTGGCGTCAGGCTGAATCATCACACCTCTAAAATATATAGCATAGCATAAATACATTGCTAGCTAGCTAGCCAAACAAATTAAAAACATCTCTGTGTATGATGCAGAATCTATTAGAACAGATCCTATTTTCGGCCTGTATTTCCATAACTAACAAATGTGATTTCCTGTCTGCGCAGAAGCGGACAACAAAGCGCCGGAGAAACCGATAAAAACTCCAACGCCTATCCCTCGCAAGATTGCGCCACCTCCCGCCGCCAGGACCAGGGAGTCCAGGATAAGGAACCTTACAGACCCCCACGGCCCGAGTACGTCATTCTTTTTTGATGGTAATTTACACGTAACGTGCTAGTTAAGAATTCACAGGATCCAAATTATTTGAAATCTTCAGTCCAATAAAAATACTGCTCATTATGATAAACACAAATAACGAGTGTTGGTGTACTTATTCCTGCAGCCATATCGGAACTCAAACTGAAGCTCGAGAAGAGGGCCAAGTGTGTCGACTGACTGTGTGCCATGGCCGCAACCGATCAATGTGAACGTCTTTGGCGATACGTCTGTCGCCATGACGACCTTCTGCACTTTCCAACCCTTCCCTCATGTCTACAAGCTGCTTGTGGTCTGTTTTTGATATGTAAGAGTGGGCACAGATGTACATAGAGCCCACATATTTTGACTATAGATTTTTACTGAATGTAAATCGTTGGACTTGATGTCAATAAAAGTTATGAATAATTATGTGATTTTTGTGTTTGTCTTTTCTTAAATACACACACAGCTAAATTTAGAATTCAAAGTTAAGCATAATGCTGTTAACTACCAATACAAGACAACAATAGGAGGTGAGGCACACACAATGAAGAACTAATGCATGACTAAAAATAAAATTTTGACATTTGCAGAAGTTTTTTTTTTAAATCTATTTTGTGCTGTTGAGTATTGTTTAACCTTGGCAGAGTCTTCTCTGCCAAAGATTTCCAGAACATTCAACAGATGTTTTACTTCTTTTTTTTTTCAATCTTTATACCTCTTTATTACCTGATAGGCAAAAGATGGTGATTTTATTTAATTTTTTGGTTTAACATATATTCTTTCATATTTTTACTGTGTTCAATCTATAGCTACCCAATTGTAATAATAATCAAATTAATACAAAAACACAAATTGGCGTTCCAATGTGTAATATTTAGTTAGCATGTGCCCTTTGAGCTTTAATTATTAGTATTTCATATTTTTGTGGCTCCCTTCGTTTTCTCTTCTAACTTCTGAATGGTCATACTGATAAAAGCAAACAACAAAGTGTGATATTTGGTGATATTGTTTTAATATTTTTCCTTCATCCCTTCAATCACTTTTTCCAAAGGCGAGACTAAGGTGCTCTCACTCTACCTTACAGAATGGTGACAGTTTAATATGAAAAAAAGAAAAACTATATACAGTGTGCCATGGTTACCGTGTCAACAAAACAAGAATATTCCCAATGGGATGTTTTTTTTGTGTGTGTTCTTTTCTTTAAACATCTACTCACGTACTTTTTATCCAAGCCCAAACATAAAGGGACAGCAACGAGGAAGCAAAACAGAGGTCAACATTCACACACACTAATTCCAGCATTCTATTCAGTACTTGCCAATCCAGTCAAGTCGTTCACCAAACAAAGCCTAAATATACGCACGCAAACCTCAGCTTGATAATTGACCAAAAAAAAATGTGCTTACTGAATGCAGGAATGAGGCTTGGGAAGATTACTGTCATATTTGCGCATCCCTTCTTGGCAAGACATCCAATGTCTAATTCCTCATATCAACCCTGATTCTGAAAGAAAACAAAAGTATGCATGGCAAGAAATGAGACTGAACGTTATTATTTAAAGCCTCTTTTACACTGCCTGTACAAGCTAGCCTTTTTCCCACCTTTTGTCCATATTTTTGTTTAAACAAAAAACAAAACAAAAACTGTATGTACATGAAAACCACCTGGCAATTATCCACCCGATGAAATAACATCATATGGGAAGTTTCACTGAAAGTACTGTGATGCCTTGAGATACAAATGAATCCATTTGCGACTCCCCCAGTTGAGCTTTTCTGTCAAACTAAACATAAAACAAGAAGAATTGCACTTTGTGTATTTAAAACAACTACCCAGAGTAACTTTTTAGTCTGCTAGCTTAATGCTAACACACAAAAAAAAAAAAAACGTGATATGGTGCCATAACCCCTTTAGCAATGGACTGGACATTAACAATGCAGACAGACAATATATCAATACACATATATTCTTTATCCTTCACATAGAATGGCTAATATTAGTGCAGTACTGACAAGCTGAGAGACACCTCAATGAACAGTATAAGTATCTATTTGTTTTCGATTGCTCCAAAGTGGCCAGAGTAATGAACGGATTCATGGCATTGACTGTTGTTGATGACAAAAGTGCAAAGTCAAAGGTCAAAGGTGGATAAATGCCAAGTTTTCTCCACTGCAGTCATTTTTCAGGGCCTCAATGTGAAAGGTTTCTGTGTGGACACGACAGTGGAAAAACAAAGTAAGTTGTTGTTGACAGAGTTGAGATAACGCTGGGTGTTATGCTTTGACCTGTTTAGCAGGCTCAGCGAGGAAGTCCCAAGAAGCGCTAACTGAGTAACTTTGTTACTCTGGTGAACACAGTGGTGGAAATAGCCAACTTTTGCGACGTTTTATATAAAAAATCTGATCAGTTTTGCAGCAGTAGATATTGGCTTGTGTTTTTGAGAGTTGCTGCAGTATAGCTGGGTTTCATGCAAAAGGAAGAATGCCGGGGTCACATTTTGCAGGATCTCGATGTAAAAGGGGCTTTCGACTCAATATCAAAAAATGTTGGAATAGGATACCCGAGCTCAGATTGTTTCTCGGGTAAAAAATGTGTCAAGCTGCAAAAAAGAGCCAAAGTAGTACAAGTCAAAATGAGAGTGATATAAACAGGAAGATATCAGCGTTATGTTCTATTGGCTAGCAAAGAGCGGGTTTTAATTTGGATTAAATAGACTTGCGCACAAGTAACACTAAGCTAGATGTTAACGCAGGAGACAATGTGAAATGGGAAGGACGTCTCTCTCGCAGCAGGTGATGTGGAAATGAGAAGAAAGGCACAGGGAGAGAGGAACACAAGGGGCTTCAAGAAGAGCAGCGGCCAGCGCTAAGTCATGGGACGGAGAAAAGCCGAGAAAGCTCCCGTGCGGCATGCTTTTCGGTCGTGACGGGTCGAATAACACCGCCAGCGACTGAAGGTTTGATCGTGGGCCGGGGAAGTGAGGAGGGCGTCTAAGTGAGGCTGGCGTTGGAGCTGCTGGTGCCACTGTTCTTTCTCTGACCGCTCTGAACGGCGCTAGGGACCTGAAGGCCGGTCACCACTGAGAAGCTTCCGTTCCACACCTGGCGAGCAGAGACCCGGTGAGCCCCGGAGGGAGAAATTGGAGGCATTTATTGAGCAAGGTTCTCACCATGAACGCCGGGATGAGCGGCTGCTGGAATTTAGTCCGGAAGGTGTGGATCAGCTGCTTGGTTTTGGCGTTGAAGAAGGACAGCACGCCTGGCAGCCGTGACGACAAAACAAGAACATTTGAAACAATATAGACTCACACGCTGTCCGTGTTCTTCACTCGAGCGAGTGATCGTGAGAGCTAAAGACGATCGCTGCTTGTGTTAGCTTAGCTTTCGTGACGGATTTTTCCTGCAACTTTTACAATTCGTCGACTCCAATGCCTTCCCCTAACCATCATTGGTATTACAAATTAAATGTGAACAAATTGTTTGTTAACATAGCACCAGAACAATGGAGCACAAATGGGAATGGAATAAAAATTCACAACATTTCAAATATGAACACCCACAGGTAATTACGCTTCTCGCACAGACGTCTGCAGCAGCAGGTGACGACTAAATGACAAGTGCTTATTAAGTCTGTGGTGATGAGCTAACACGTGAAGCTGGTGGGTGTATTCTGGGAATGTTTTTCGTCACTTAAGATAAAGTGCCTTGCAAAAGTGACAGATATATTACCATTCGAAAATTCCTTGCCCTACCACATCATTTACGATCATCTTGTCAAAGCTTGAAGAACATAGTGTGCAGAATGATTTTGGTAATTGTCAAAAAAAACAAAAACATTCCTCTCTATATGTCTGGCTGGAGAAGTTCCACGTAAAAATCACCTTCGTCGTAGTTACAGTAAACTCCTATACTGCTCGGGATGGGGCAATCCAGCGTCCGGGCCTTGTTGTTGTGCTTGGCGGTGAGACTCTGCTGGAGCCAGTTGTTCAGATGGATGCACCAGGAAGCGCTGCTCTTCCCCAGCTGGTCGAAGCGACCCAGGCTGCGCAGGGCCACGCCGACGGCGAAGGCCTTACTCTCCTTGTCGAAGCGGACCTCCCAGTACTGTTGGCCAGCATCGATGGCTGTGTCGGCTAGAAAGATGCCAGTGTCAGCGTTAATCATATCAGATCTGTCTGACTTTTATTTTTTTGTGTGTGTGCTTACCCAGCACTGTGTAGGACTCTGCTGTGAAGCGGTCTCTGCTGGGTCGGGATGTCGGGGCTCTTTTTGGTGACATCAGCGCCGACCTGATGACACAGTAGACAAAACTGTGGTTTGGCTCAAAAGCTCTTGTGGTTGCCAATTCCTGATCTACAGCCTCAATTCTACACATTCTATTTTGTTGCTACCTTTTCCAAATCCGGCCAATTTACTGTAGCAGCAATGTGTTTTATTACTCGAGAGCTCCCTCTAGTGTTAAGAAGTGGAACTTCATTTTCAAACACTGGAATAATGTATTACATGCAAATGTTTGATAGCAGGAAATAAAATACATCAAAATAAATTGGAATATGGTAAATATGGCAAATTGGGCGTTTTAAGTGATTATGTACTAGTAACTGGCAACACATGATTGGAAAATCCTAACAACGGTTGAACATTTCCCGTTGGCAAAGACACACCTGGCTGGAGACTGCATGGGCGAGTTGGTTCGCGTCTTCTCTTTGCGAATGTCCTGGATCTTTCCACCGCTGCCATCCCACTCCACATTTAGGTCCTCAATCTTCAAGTTCTGGTGGGCCGAGGCCGAGTCCAGTTTAAAAGTGAACGCTGGGGGAAAAACAAAAAAGGGATCTAGTTCGATAGTCACAGCGTGTGGTTTTTCAGGAGCCCCTCGCGTACTCACCGTGGGTTTCCAATGTAACGGGCTCAGAGAAATCTCCCGCCACAGCTTTGTTACACGCCCTCACCCTGAAGGTCATGAAACGGGTGTCAAAGCGCAGACCTGACAACGACAACACAGCCACAGTTTTGTTTTCTGTGTGTAATCTAGAACAGTTTCTCATTTCCAAGTTGTGAGTTCATGAACCGACCTGTGAGTGTGTGTTCCATCTCCCGTATGCCTTCCACGACCATCCAGGGATAGTCCTCTCTGATGCGTGGCAGACCCTCGTGGTTGGTACGCCGATGCTCCAGGATGTAGTGGTCTATTTTGTTGTCGGGCTCGACTAAAGTCCAGACGACAGTCACTGTGTTGTCGCACACCTGGCACTCCGACAGCTGTATCTCCGGCGTGGCCGGAACTGCGACAAAACAAAATGGCGGCGGGGCTCAGTCCCTGGGCTTTATTGAATTGCTAATCGACAAAAACATGACACTGCAGACCTGGAAGAAATTTGAGGCCTTGTAGCAGGGCTTTCTCCTGGCTGAAGTCCACCATCAAGTGGCTCATGTTGTCGCTAGCCTTGGCCTTCAGGGAGAGGCGGAAGGCCGGAGCCATGGTCACGCTGCCGACAAGAGAGGAGAGTCAAAACGACAGGACGACACATGGATGCTAGCCAGGACTACCACTGAGCGCGTCCCCTTGACGGGCGCTGGGAGGCGGAGCTAGAAGTGGGAGCATTCATCCAGGGAGGAGGGGTGGTACGAGGTGGTACAACACCACAACAAAAATGAATGGAAAGTTACCAAAGTGCTTATTGTCTAAGAAAATGGTGGCTACACGTTGGAACGCATGCACGCTATCAAACAAAATGGCTGGTTACATAAAAGCTAAAAGAACAAAATGGAAGCAATGGATGGCTGAGTACAATACCTATCCTTAATGTCTTTGGCCGCCTGGTGGGGAAGAGGAGGAGAGAGGGGATACGAAGCGAAGAGACAACTGAGTTTGGTGCACATGATTCTTGAGTGTCACATTTAATACAAAACATGTCGCCGGCAACTTGGTGACGTCACAGAGAGGACAGGTTTTGTTTATTTGATGTCAATTCACTGCAGGCTAACTGCTGCACAACTTACCTGCGTGAAACCATCCGTGCTGGACGAGCAAAGCGTTTGATTGGCCAGCTCCAGCAGCTCCTCTGAACTCTCCAGCGCTTTGGAGCAGGCGCTTAGCTGATTCTTAGTGACGACACACAGACAAGGATAAAGTTAGATATGTATGGGGTATTTATGGAGTTCACAAAGTTATGACTGGTGAGTGTCCAAACTTACCTGCAGCTCGTATGTGCGGCTGGCTCGTTCCTGTTTAATGCGTGTCAACATATTCTCCTTCATCTCATCCAGAACCGAGTGGAGGGAGTTGAACTCGGACTCCAGGTCCTCCTGCACTCGGTTGGAATTGTCCTGGTGCAGGAAGAGAAATGAAGGGTTGACTTTTAGTGGTCAGTCATCCATCACTCGTGTGTTCTTACCTCCAAGTTGTCCAGGCTCTGTTTGAGAGTGCAGACGAAATTTGAGATCTCATCATTCTTGGTGGCCAGCGTGTGGGTGATTTTACGGAGAGACTCCTGCAAAAAAAAAAAGGTTGCACAGCAATTTTACTTTAAATACATTTATTATTAGTCATTGAATGTTAAAACATGAACGTAAAACCTTTGACTTGACTTTAGAGACTACATCTAGGACTAAAATAATCGTCTTTAATGTATTCGCGTGCCCGACTGATGCATTTAGGTGAGTCACGTTGCCTTGGAGGCTCCTTCGGACACGTGATGGATTATCTTTGTCTTGATTGGCTGACGCCACCTGACCTGAGCGCCGATGAGGCCACTTCACGGCCGGAAGGATGCGCATTCATAATTTAATTATGCTGAACAGCCATTGAAGTGGAGCAACCGCATTCAACGACACACCGAAGAATAAAACAAAACAATAACAATAAACATCAAGTGTCTCTTTTAATCTCGCATCTGAATAGCGGGATGATGAGCACTGTTAAAGATTGCGTCCATGTTGGGAGGGGCCATCCGTTCGTGACCTACAACGCCAATGTAATCATATAACAAACGCCAGTGGAAGAAAAACTTTTAAGCAGAATGATTGTCATTCATTTAAGGTTATGGCCAACGAGAAAGTCCGACTTTTCCCCCTTTTTTCCTTTCCTACGCCCTCAAACGTCCTCCCCAGTCGAAAACACCTGTTCGGGCTCAGGCTCACCTTTTGGTCTCCCATCTCGGCGTACCGGGACAACAGCCCTCGTCGAGCCGCAAATCAGTGCCACCGGTTTCGTCTCTGGTCCGGCTCGCTTTCCGGGAATTAGCACGGCGGAGGTGGTACTGATGCTGCCGGGGTGCGACGCATCTTTCAGACCGACACCGAGCGAGTAGAAACGCCTTTGGGCCGCGAAGCGTAATGCGCATGCGTCAGGGGTGGATTGTGGGTAGTTTTTCTGCGGCGAGGGTGATGCTACCTTCAGGGACCTTACGGAGAGAAAAATTAATCAGTAGGGTGGGTAGGGTATTTAAATATTGCATTAAAGTTCTGTTTAAAATTAAAAACAGCCTCTACCGGACTTGTTAATTACGTATAATTTGCTCAAGTATTTAGTGAATAATTACCAAACATAGCATGTTAATGTAAATACTAAAGACTATGAAAATTACATTTTTAGGCTCGATTAAATGTCAGAATTGTTTCATGCACATTCCAGAGCCATTGCAAAGTTACATTGCGGAAACATGACATTGGAAGAAAATATTGCATCACAGGCAATTCTCATTTAAATTATTTTATTTTTCATACAAACAAGTTGACATTATTTCAGCGGGAAGGGACAAATGTGGTGAATGGTCGATTCAGCTTTGCCTAGCCGGTTCTTGCAAGCACAAGCTTCTGGACTTTGGTGGAACAAGGGCTTGCACATAAACTGTGACAGACCAGTTGGGTGGGGAGCTGGATTCTGAGAAGGGAACAAAAAATAAGTGCTTCACATATGCAAAATACTTCATAAGTCTTGTCTACTTAAATAGTGCTGTTGTAGACTTACTTTGGGTGGATATAATTCACACTCAAGTTCTCCCACTTGACTGTACAAGGTGTAATAAGAGGTTCGGCAAAAGGCATGTTGCTTTAAAGGGGAAAAAAAGTTTTGTTAATAACAAATCAAACCACTTTTACTATCCATTAGCATGAACGCTAACTCACAGCTACGTCAGCACAACGAGGTGTGCAGGCAACAAATGTATTTCTGGCCCCTCTAGGACATGTGGTCTCCACCAAGGCAAACTTCAGAGAAATGATCGGTCCAATTGTTGCGGTGGTCTGCGACAGGAAGGACCAGGTGGAATTGAAAAGGACAGTCGGCATGTTATGCAGCAAGCGGCAAAGAAAACAATCATCACCTCCATCGTGACATGGTCCACTTCCATCAGGGTGAAGTAATTTGTGTGTTTCTGCTCTCGGTTGAACTTCACCACAGCATCGTTTACCGCTTTCACGGCTGTTGGATCATCAAGCGGCAACGATTTGGGGCACTCAGGACAAATGGTTACGATTTCCTCATTGGTAAGCTCTGTAAGACAATTGGCATGTGGTCAATTAAATCAGAAAAAAACTGGGGGCAGTAGTTCAAACTCTTGTTTCATTTCACAAACTTAGTTTCAGAACAGATCAAGTTAGTGAAGGGAGATTCTGGATTTGGTTTCAGATGCATGGTTAGAGAAATAGAATGAGACTTGTATATTGTGACCTGGTCTGGTAGTACATTCGTGGCTGATGACTTTGGCCACACCCCACATGACCCAAAATTCAATGCTGCAGGTGGCCACAGCACCCTAAACGTAAAAAAGTTAGCATTTAATCAACATAAAAAAAGGCTGTAATTTCTTTTGTTTCCAGACCAAATAAATATCTACCCGTTCCTCCAGTCGCCAAATCTCACACTGGTTGTCAGGTTTAGGGTTGGTGAAGTGACATTTGGTCTGCGCCAACTTCACATTGACATCAATGTGACAACCTCCTGAAACCTGAATGGAGAGAAGCAAGAGTTAGATTTCCCAAACTTTGACCCAGTCACAAGTTTGGTAGCTCCAGTCAAACATTTTGTTGTGCTATCCCAACCTGCTGATAGTTGCTGCTCTTGACCTCCTGCAACTTGAACCTAAACCCATGATTCTGCTTCCCATTGATGTGTTGGACACCACGCCTTGCTGCCTCTGTCACAGTATCATTGCCACAGGTGATCCCTGGCAAAGCTGGCACTGCTGCAAGGAGACAAGGAAGACCTCCAGTGTACCATAGCAGAACCACAAGTAGATGAGCCCCCATGAAGACTAGAAAGTGGCAGTTCAGAAGAGATGATGGTGGTGGTGGTGGTGGTCACGCACAGACTTTAAATAGGCTGAGGAGCCCAGACGACCAATCACAGAGGAGGATGAAAGCTTGACACCTGGGTATAATGATTGGTTGATTCCATCGGTCACATGGTTTTGCCTCAATCACATCAACTGAGCGTTTACGAGCCAGAACCACATGACCGCTTGTAAGCACGCCCACCATTAATTAGATTCAGATGTCAGGCCTTTTGTGATTGGTCGTCGGAGCTCCTCAGCCTGGTTAAAGTCTGTGCAGGTTCTGTACTGATCTGACAGGTTCTTGCTCAGGTTTTTCATTGGCATCATGGTGCTGCATTTATTTATAGTTTTGCTGTGGTGTTCTGGACATCTTCATGGATTCCTCGCAGCGGCAACTTCAGTCACCTGCGGCAACGAGAGCGTGGCGGCTGTAGTGGCTCTCGGTGTCCAACGAATCAATTCGAGGCAAATGCATGGCTTCAAGTTCAGGCTTCAGGAAATCCAGGCCAGCAAATATCAAGAGGTAAGACTAGTTGATTGGATTCTTGGAATTTGTGGAAAAATATGAATGCTACAAAGGTGCTGTCATAGCATTTTGGTTTTCTTTAATTGCAATGTGTATTGTTCCTCTATTCAGGTTTCAGGAGGTTGCTACATTGATGTCAATGTGAAGCTGGTGCAGACCATTTGTCACTTCACCAACCCCAAACCTGTTGAGAACTGCGAGCTTTGGGAAAAGTGGGATATGGTAAATATTCATTTTGATGGAAAAGATGATAGCTACTTTATGTAGCTGACTTACTAAGTGTGATTGTGTTTTTTTTTTTTATTTTCAAAGGGAGCAGTGGCCACCTGCAGCATTAAATTTTGGCTCCTATGGAGTGTGGCCAGAGTCGTTAAATACAAATGCACCACCAAACTAGGTGACTACTAAACTCATTTGTCCAGAATTTGCAAACTTAAATTTTTTTTGCATACTGTCATCATTTACAGAGCTTACCAATGAAGACTTGCTCAATAATTGTCCCGACTGCGCTGAATTGCGGCCTCTGGATGACCCAATTGCACTACAGGCAGTTAGTGAAGCTGTGATCAAGTTCAACCAAGAGAACCGATACCAGAATGACTTTATGCTAATGGAAGTGGATCATGTCACATCAGCGGTGAGAAGAAGTATTTTCTGCTTTCTATGTTGCATGCCGGATGTCCTTCATGCCATTTTTGTCCTTGTTGCAGTATATCCTGGGATTTGGGACCAAAACCTTTGTCCAGTTTGCACTGGTTGAGACCAATTGTCCTAGGGGGGCCCAGAGTTTTGCTCCGTGCACACCTCGTTGTCCTGATGTGGCTGTGAGTTGGTATTGCTGTTAAAGATCAACTTCAAAGTGCAAATATGTATTTTTGTGCCTCTCACCTGCAGACTCATGCCTTTTGCAAAGTCACCTATAATGTCCGCCAACGAGAACTGGAAGAACTTGAGTGTGAAGTGTATCTACCCAAAGTAAGCTCTCAACCAAAGTGCCACATCAATTTGTACAAGCAGAGAACCTCAATGTTCTTCTCCACAGAAGCCTACTCTCCCTCAATCTGGCATGCCAAAGCCTGTGAGCAAACTGTTCCACAATACTCCAGAGGCTTGGATTTGCAAGGAGCGGCTGAAGAATCCTGAACCGTCCATCCACCACATTTGTCCCTTCCCACTAGCTCTGTCTAAGCTTGTGTAATAAAGAGAAATATCTTACCTTGATTGTCTGTGTTCTGAATTTAAGTTGCAGCTATCATCCTTGACCGTATGCTAACTCAATTGTGTTTAGTTACTAAATCTAATCATTTTAGTGACATAAGTTCAATGATTCTGTTATTGAAACTGCATTTAGCTAGCTCCGATAATTTTCATAAATTTTGATTATCAAGTTGTTGTTTTTTTTGTTTGTCAGAAGTGTCCTTGGCACATTTAACCCATGAAACATACCCTTCTATCTAGTAAAATGTCAATGTAGTTAAATTGATAACAGGCCTTTAATTTGGTTTTGTTTGACATCTGGGGCAGTATGTGTGTGGGGATAATTTTGTGGAATAAAAGCAAGTAATCAGTCTAAGACTTGGTGAGATCGTGTAGTACAATGGACATCTTTCACTCTGATTTCCTTGACAACTTACCCTTAACTAAACATTTTCCACATTCACAAAACAGTCAAGTTTATTTGTATAGCCCTAAATCACAAGCAGTCTCAAAGGGCTTCACATAGACAATCAATTGACAATTATTCTCAAAGCATCCCCTGATCTTGGGCTCCCAAAAGGGCAAGGAAAAACTCAAAAACCCCTACCAGGGGAAAAATGAGAAACCTTGAGAAGGGACCACAGATGGAAGGATCCTCCTTTCAGGATCACCAGGCTGCAATGGATGCAAAGAGGGCACATAAAATACATAATATGGAAATCAAAAAGTGGATGTCCAGGCCAAAGCGAAGAGCTGTCGGAGGTGCCTTCGATTGTCCTGGCAGTGTCCTCTAGGAGGGTATTCCGCTGCAGTTCCCTCATCCTGAATTGGTCCACGAGAATCTAGATAGCCGTCGTCAGCTCGGGTGTCACCTAACCACCTCCCTAGCCGGGGAGGGGTGGGGGGAGTGGGGACAGTCATTTACAAACACTGAAAAAACATCCAAAACTTTACAATGGGCTGCAACACTAACAATGTGCAGGTAAGAGGGAAGTTACAACCTCCAAAAATGCAAAAATGTCCATGAACACAATTTAATAAACTTGTGGCTTAACAATACTTGAAACTACAACTACACCTTAACAATATCCATTATCCAGATGTTTCCAAGAATGGAATTAAATTCACTTGCAAAAAAGTTTTTGGAACTTCTAATTTTGATTTATTGTGTTTTAAATACAAAAAAAAAAAATCAGAAACTTTTTTTTTTTTGGCTGTAAACGAGCCACAATCACATGACCGCTTGTTAACACGCCCACCACTAATTAAACTCAGTTGTCAGGTCTTTTTGGATTGGTCGTCGGAGCTCCTCAACCTGGTTAAAGGCTGTGCAGGTCAGGACCTGATTGTCATTCACCCTTCTCAGGTTTTTTCAGCGGTGTCATGGTGCTGCACTTATTTGTAGTTTTGCTGTGGTGTTCTGGAGCTCTTCATGGAGTCCTCGCAGCGGCAACGTCAGTCACCTGCAGTAAGCAGAGTTTGGCGGCGGCAGCGACTCTCGGTGTCCAACGAATCGATTTGGGGCAAATGCATGGCTTCAAGTTCAGGCTTCAGGAGATCCAGGGCAGCGAATATCAACAGGTAAGACTAGTTGATTGGATTCTTGGAATTTGTGGAAAAATATGAGTGTTACAAAGATGCTGTCGTAGCTTTTTTTTTTTTTTTCTTTAATTTCCATGTGTATATTGTTCCTCTGTCCAGGTTTCAGGAGGTTGCTACATTAATGTCAATGTGAAGCTGGTGGAGACCAAATGTCACTTCACCAACCCCAAACCTGTTGAGAAATGCGAGCTTCGGGGCTATCTCGAACAGGTAAATATTCATTTTGGTGGGGAAAAAAACAGTAGCTGCTGATGAAGATGACTTACTAAGTGTGATTTTTATTTTTCGTTAAAGGGAGCAGTGGCTACCTGCAGCATTGAATTTTGGGTCATGTGGGGTGTGGCCAAAGTCATCAAATACGAATGCATCACCAGACCAGGTAACAAACTTTTTTTTTTCTGAGTTTGAAATAAAATTCTCATCCTGTCAACATTTATAGAGCCTACCAATGAGGAGTTGTCAACAATTTGTCCCGATTGCCCTCACTTGCTGCCTCTGGATCACCCAACTGCTCTAAAGGCAGTTAATGACGCTGTGCTGAAGTTCAACAGAGACAACCGACACCAGAATTACTTCACCCTGCTGGAAGTGGCACATGTCACATCAGCGGTGAGAAATGCTTTTAAAGATTGACTTTCTTCTTCCTACGTTGCATGTCCTTCACGCTACTTTTTGACCTTGTTGCAGAATGTACACAATATTGGCTATATTACCTCGCTGGAGTTTGCTCTGGTGGAGACCATGTGTCCTAGGTTGGCCCAAACATTTGCTCCCTGCACACCTCGCTGTCCTGCTATAGCTGTGAGTTGGTATTTACGCTAATTGCTGTTTAAGATTAACTTTAAAAAAAAAAAAAAAAAAGCACATATGTGATTTTTGTCACCTGCAGATTCATGCCTTTTGCAAAGCGGATTATTACAACAGCCAAGAACAACTGGGAGAACTTCAGTGTGAACTTTATCGACCAAAAGTAAGCTAACAACCAAAGCGCTACATCAACTTGTAGAAGCAGAACACCTCATTGTTCTTCTCAACAGAATCCCACCCCCCACCCGACTGGTGTGCCAGAACCTGTGTGCAGGCCGTTGTTCCACCATAGTCCAGAAGCTTGGATTTGCAAGGACCGGCTGAAGAATCCTGAACCGTCCCTCCACCACATTTGTCCCTTCCCGCTAGTGCTACATTAACTTGAGTGTAATAAAAAGTACCTTACCTTGAATGTCATCATTTAGCTTTTCTTCCTTGACAGTACGCTGTTACTGAATCTGTTCAATAATTTTTGGGGACATAATCGCAATGATTTCTTTGTGAAATGGCAACTTGGGATGCAAAATGTCTCAAATATTGATGTGCCTTATACCAATTAGCAATATAGTCTTAAATTTAGAATGGCTAGTCTTATTTGGTACACTGTGTACCAATGCCAGCTTTCAAGTTAAGTCAAAATTCACAGCTGTCTGTTTTGAAACATGTATGCTTGCATCTGTAAAAGTTTTGTATGCCACACTGCTGTAACCTCAAAGTCTCTGAAACTAGTGAGAGAGAGAGGGGGGGGGGGGGACTAAACACCCACTCCACAATTCTGCATAACTCTTTTGGGTAGTTTGTACCTGCAGACAGGATGAGAAGAAAATGAAAATGTCTCTGAAGCCACCAGCATTGGTGCTACTCACTGGTAAGTAAAAAAACAGCCAAGATTAACAAAAATTAGCATTGGAAAATATTGTAGAAAATTTAAAGAGCATGTGATAGAATTGTGGTTAGCACATCTGCCACATAGTTCTGAGGTTTGAGGTTCTTTACGCTTGTTAGGATGCTCTTTCTGTAAATATCTCCCGGTTTTGACAAACTCAAAACTCAAACTGTTCAATATGAAAAATCACATCTTTCCTGTTGAATAGCTAGTTTGACTTTTATATCGTCAACACAGGATATGAAGTGTACTTCCATCTCAACTCTTATTTAAAATCTAAACCTAATGAAAAGTAAAGGAACAAAGCATAGAAAACTCGTATAAAAACTAAAAAACCCTAAAAAAAAAAAAAAAATAGCTGAATTTGAAAGAATCAAGTCAAACGAAAAGATATCACTGGTCCACTGTTTGAACTTCTAAAAATGTTCTGCAAAATGAAACTTTTTTTTCTTTATCATTGCAGTTTGTGTTGCAGCAGCGGCCAATTGTTCTGCTTTTTTAAATGAAACTCGAGGAAGAGTGGACGTTCTCGTTGGTTCTTCGCTGACTTTGTGCTACCGACTAAAGAGAGGGGCATCAGAAAGATTCCGGATTTGCTGGTATTTTAATCAAGCTGGGTCTTTGTTGGACCAAGCTAAGGAACTCTCTTGCTCAGAGTCCAAAAAAAGTGGGGACAAAAACATGGTGCTCAGCCATACTTTATCCAACATCAGTGAGCGACACAGCGGATGGTATTTTTGTCGCATCCATGTGGATATTCCAAATTTGATCATTATGAACAGTACTGGGACGGAAGTGTATGTTGGTAAGTATTTCCCGCTTCTTTTGTTTGTCTATGTGTGGAAGAGGATTCGGGCCAGTGAAGAAAAAAAAGAGGGGGTGACAGGATTCTGACATTTTTTTTCCACTTAAAGTGAGTTTCACTTTAAAGTTTAAAGTCAGAATTCTGAGAATAAAGTCAGAATTTTAATTTTAAAGTGGGAATTCCCACTTTCTGACTTTCAAGTCAGAATTCTGACTTTATTCTCAGAATTCCCACTTTAAAGTCAGAAAGCGGGAATTCTCACTTTAAATTCACTAAGTCACTGACTTTAAAGTGACAATTCTGACTTTATTCTCAGAATTCTGACTTTAAAGTGAATTCTGAGAAAAAAAAGTCAGAATCCTGTCACCCCCCCTTTTTTTTTTTCTTCACTTCAACTTTTTGTTGAGCCACGTATTTGACATGAGAAAAATCTCACGTCATAACACAAAACTAATCCATCACGCATTGATGTGAGCACAAAGTACTTCAGAAGAGCAATGTATTTCTTGCAGAGGGTGTTTCTGTGCCTTCCGCAGATGTTTCCCTGCTCAATAAATGGTGGTTGTGGATTACCGTTGGAGTACTTGGCCTCATTATAGTGGCCCTGTTGATTCTCTGTGTGGACCAGATCCGACGACGTCAACGACATAAAGGTAACCTCATCATTTCGAGTGCCGTGTCCTTTGGAGCCTTTAAAGTTAAATAAATAAAAATAAATAAAACTTCTCGGACAGAAGGAGTGACACGACGCCATTTTGGCTATACCCAAATATCAGAAAAACGGGAATAGTGATAAGCACTTTGAAATTTGTACTTAGAGAAATAATCTCTGACTTGACTCTTTAGGTTCTTCTATAGTAGCTTCTCCTAAATCTTGACAAAACACAAGATGAGTGAGATTGTGGCAGTTGTGGTTGAACATTATAGACAGAAATGTGTATCGGACACAAGAAGAGTGGTATGTTCTCTCCCGTGTGACCTCGATAACTCATCTAAGAACTTTGAGAAGGGGACCACACGAGGTGTTTGTTTCCTTTCCACAACACGCTGCTGCAACCACACGGCTTGCTTCTGAGACACAAATGTCAGTAGAAACAGTTCTGAGGATGAAGATCAGATCTACAGCACAATTTTAAAAAAATCAACCTCTTTGTTGAAGGAAACAGACTTTTGGTAAAGTCAAGCAAGATGGCTTTTTTTTTTTTTTATTAAATATGCTTAAAAGTGTCTTAACACATTGAAGCTATGATTCCACTGGCGAGCTCATGACTGCTTTTGTCGTTCATATTTTTTTTAGAAGCACATGCAATCTACGTGAACACACATCACTCCCCGCAACCTTCTGCTCTTGTGGACCAGCTCAGGGTGGCCCCCAGCAGCCAGATGGCTCGCACGCCAAGTCCTGCCAGGGACAAGGACCGCAGCAGAAAACAGAGGCCCAAATAGAACCCACAAATGCCATGTTTCTTTCCAATATGTTATTTATACTGAATACAAAATTGTGACTCCAATGTGATCATGTATTTTTATTCTTAGTTGACCTCCCCTCTCCTATTTCCGTGTCCTTTACACACGGAATGTTACCTTTGTTACATGTTGTTGATTTCCATGTTGTTTAAAGTTTTTTTTTTTTTAGCAAAAATTCATAATCTTGCACACACATTGAATATATTGCTCGTGTAACATGCGTACATATAAAAAAAAAATAGATTGTACTGAAAATAAAGCTCAAATTACACCAGAGGCCACTTTGTGAAATAAAAGTCTGCAGGAGCTGTACAAAAAAAAATGTAAAGCACATTTGGAATTAGCAAAAGTCAATGCATAGACGGCAAAACAAGTTCAATCGCAGCCAAGGTGTCATGCAGCATTGTTCACGAAATTAGTACAAGTGAAAATCCATCACATGCAAAATACATGGCTCATTTTCAGAAAGCAAATGTCACTATCAGTAGATGACACACAAAAGTTACAACAAAATAGATGTTCTTTTTTTTTTTCTTCATAGGGGTTTACAGTAGTGTATTACAAAAATACAAAAGAAAATACTGTCATTCATCTAAAATTTATGAGGTGGATTTGAAATACAAAGTTTTGACCTCTACTGGTGAGAGGAGTGTTTCCGGGCTATTACCAGTTGCGGTTGTCCACATAACTGGGCACTGATGCGGGGTACTCGGGCAAGCTGGGACCTTGAGCATTCTGGTCAACGGTGCTGAAACCGCCTCTCGTTGCCGCGCTCTTCCAAGTGCCATCACCCCATTCTTCTCGAGCACGCGTCACGCTACCCCCACTGCCACGGTACAGTTTGTGTACCTGTCCAAGAAGAAGGGTGAAAGGTCGTTTTGTGTTTGTATGTGCCCGAGTTGGTTAGTAACGTGTGAAATCTTGATTTTGAAAAAGGTTCCAAGTCAATCAAGTCCCATGCGTGCGACCTCTCACCTTAATGAGCACCAGGGCCATTAAGACGGTCACCAGTGTGAAGAGAAGCGTGGTGAGAAGCATCACTGAGCCTGCGGCTATGTTGTAATGAAAAACTGTGATGGTGATAAACCATCCACTATGTTGTGTCAGGTGATGAGAAGGATTAGTATAGTTAGTACATCAAACTCGATGCCCGATATATCCATAAGAATGCGTTTGACCTCGTTCCAACTCACCAAACACCCCAGTTAAGGAGACCCAAACATTGAATGACAGCTATCACCAGCTGAAGGAAGAAGATGAAGAAGAAGGCCATGAAGTTGAAGGAGCTATCCGCTCTGTTGCCATCATTAAAGAGACAGAAAACAAACATGAGATGCTTTAGATTTGTTTTTGTTTTTGGAATGAATTGTAGGAACCAGAAAAAGTCTTCTTGTTCTGCTGCTGTCATTTCCAAGTCTAAAAGACAACAGATGGTAACGGACCTGAGAGCTTTATAGATGGGTCTAAACCAGCAAGCATAACTGGCAGGACTGAAGAGAATGAGCCAGAGTAGTGAGAGGCCAAAGTTAGAACCGGAACCCCCAGCAGCCCACAAGGCGATGCATCCGATCACGTTCAAGCACAGCGTCACCGAATAAACTGCAGCGGATGACAGCATTTGATTTGACCGAGAACAGGAAATAAACTTTCATAAAACAACATTACTCACTCATCCAAAGTATGAAGATTCGGCGTACGAGCTGCTGATGTTGGGCGGGAATTTCCTCCGTGATATTTTGATAAAAACATGGCTTCACTTTTAGGAATTTAGGCAAGGGAGGAAAATTGTTTGCTTGTTCTGCAAGAGAAAGCATTTTAAAGTTGTCATCCAATCATATTACATAATTGCCTCTAATTCAATGACCATTTTAATGGCTGGTTTTGAACCATTCGGGCAAGCTTTTACCCTTGGTCTTCAAGTTTGACATTTTGTCTCATAGATACTGACAAAAAGGATTTCAAGTCACAAACCTGTCATGTTCTCCAAATGTCCACCTATAAAGATAAAGTGGAAATAGAGGTAAGGTTCATGTACTGTAATCATTATCCATATGACAGGCTTAAAACTTTGACCCGGTTTGCATATGTTGTTTAGATCTCAAAATGTTAAAGTCGAGTGTGCATGAATGATTCAGAAAGCTTTTTGTTTTTGTTTTTGGTTCATGAACGTTTGCAGGAGAGCCTTTACCTTCTCACGTCAACGTCTGTGGGGTGATCGGCATCGCATATGGGGGGGGATCCGGGACCCACCCGTTAAACTCACGACTGCGGCTGCGCGACAGAGACACGTTTGTAGTTCTGAATCAGTCAAATTCAATGTACTTAACGGCCAATAAATTAAAATAAAACTACAGTTCCCACGGTGGACGTGTGACTAGAAAACGAGAATCGCATGACTCACAACTCCAATGCCGAGTCGCGTTTAAAACAAAAGCACTTCTATTTTCACAGTGTCTTCCAAACAGTAAAAGAATGTCATTTCCCTTGCTTATCTCCCGATTTTATAGTTGAGTAAATAATTGACATTTTATGCAATGTGCTCGCTTTCTTCTTTCTGTTTTGTCCTGTTTCAGTATTCTCTCAGCTCTTTGTCGCCACAAAGAGTGGAAAGTTTAAAAGATACTTGCAAAATAAGTGGCACCATTATGAGATCTTTCTGCAGACTGTCATTTAATTCAGACATCTCTAAATTCCTATTTCTGAGTTATCATGAATGCAGCTTACTCAACTTGGTAGCCAATCGGAACGCGCAATGCAAGAGTGTGAGGCATATAATCAGGGAGCGTTAGTTAATTTAAAACAGTGTTCCCGTAGTGGGCATTAGTAATTATTCACTCAAAAATGCGCTAGTAATAGTCAAAAACACTTAAAACGATGGTTAGTACTGACAGGTAGTAATCGTAGAAATAATAATTTCAATTTTAATATTTTACAAAAGGTGGGCGGTTTATAGACGCGCAGTGTAGTCAAACACAACAAACGCACCGGTTTACGCCCAATGTTCTCCGCCTGACCAATCAGATGTTCTTTCTGACGCAGGCAACATACTCCCGCCAATTCTGACTAGGAGCGCGAGGCAGGCAGCGGGGAAGCTGCGGAGGAGCCGAAGTGAGCACTGGTTCTGGGGGATAGACGAGTAATACATGTCAGCTATCCAGCGATAAAGGGTCAAGATCCCCCATTCGACCGGGGCCGAAACTTCATCCAGCGGAGAAGGTCCTCCCGAAGTTAGAACAGACGGTACAAGGATGTTGGCGGCGGAGGCACCATCAGCGGAGGGACACTTGGCAGCTTCAACACCCCGTAGACGAGGTATGCTAATGTCACTAGCAAGTTGATGTGTATATATATAATGATGTAAATGTCGTTTTTTTTTTTTTTTTTCCCTTTTCCCTTTTATAAGGTGGCACACAGTTTATGTGTAACTTACAAATATGTAAACTCGCTTGGCAGTTTCGCCTTTGGCCTCGCAAAAATGCTAACTTTCGTCGCCTTTACGCGGTGAATCAAAAGTTGTCGGTGAGACCAAACGACCAGCCAAACGTTGACGTTAAACGATACAAGACGTAATTTGGTTTACGTTGGTTCAACTGTCTGAGTCAGTTCATGTCACCGTTTACAACGGGTCTCACCCTTCCCGTACCGGCAACCTATCACCGGCAGGCCCCTCGCTGTTTAAAGGTGTTCGAGCACGGAATAATACAGCTGGAGCCGCCGCTGTCCGGTTGGCCTTCTTAGGCTAGTTTTGCTAAGCTAACCGAATCTTCATTGGATTCGATGATCTAATTCACCATGCATTTGGCTCAATTCTTTTATTCTGTAAATCGTTATTTGTTTTTGTTTTGAAGAATTCTTGATGCAACGCAGCTTTCTTTTCGGCTTCGTAGAGTCAACAGTTTGTCGGTTCATCGTTGTCATTGCACCACTGGGTGGCGGGAGAACAAATCAATAACAAAACCATTTGTTACCAATTGGGCACCATTATTCATGTAAATGAACGTCAGAAGTATTGCAACACCTGCCATGAAAGGTCAAGTTCCACTGAACACTATTTTTTTTTAAACCAAGACCTGGTGCAAATAACATCCCCCATGTTTATTATTCCCTGTATTCACATTTAACACTTTGTATATTTATTTTCCATGTTATTTTTCTTTCTGTGTCTTTTTAGCTATGGATTGTAAACCCACCAAGGCCAACAAGAAACTGGTACAAGGTAAATATGGACAAAATCACTTGATAAGTGGGCACCCACTCCACAGACCCATTTGTACGCAAGCAATTCAAAACTCAATTTTCTATATGTCCTTACCATATTCATAATAACCATTTCCAGTAACTCGACTGTTTTGTTTTTGTTGCACGCAGCTCGCCTCCCTTTCAAGCGCCTGAACCCGGAACCAAAAGAAAACAAGGCATCGCCGAAGCGCCCCTGTGCACATATTTTCCCTGAAACAGGAGTTTCTGACAGAGAGAATGACATAGAGTCCTCCCCTCTCCCCCCGTCCAGTAGACCCCCCTTGGTTAATGGCTGTGGGCCCCTCGATTGCTTCCTCAGCAAAAGGCGCCCTTCAGCCTCAGACGAGAACATTATCGATCTGACCGACGACGGCCCTTCTCCCGTCAAGTGTCAAGATCCTTTCGTCACCCCTCGTCGCACGTTAAAAGACAGACAAAGCAGCAGGGACACGAGCCTGTCTTGCGAGGAATCCACATGCGTTGATTGCACTGCTGACACGCACACGTCAGACTGCAATGAAAACCCGGAAAATAAAGACGACGATATAGTGGTGGCGGCCGAGGAGGTCGAGGAGGATGGGGTCGCACCGCTGGATACGACGCAAGACACCGACAGCGAGCCGGAAGAGCAGAATGCATCAGGAAACGTGTCCAGTGTTGGCAACAAGTCAACTCTATCAAACTTGTCAGATAATTCCACGCCGGAGAGGACTAAAAAAGACGAGCACACACCCTCCAAGACCCCTACTACAGTATGTGCTCGCATGATTGCGTGCCTCTCACACCTTTTCCTAGAAAGGCTCTTTGTTCGGTAAAGAGCAGCTGGCAATGGATGGATGAATTTTCCCCTTGATTGTTCTTTGCATATAATTCATTTTAGGTTTGCAGTTCGAGTGATGACGTGCGAACTGACTGGCCAGCAACATAAAAAATGAAATGTTCCATCGTCTTGAGTTTTGACCAGAGAGATAAAATTTGCACCTTTCTGTCAAATTAAATCAACTTGATTTTTTTCCCCTTCTAGGAACTAACAAGCACTCCTAAAATCCCTGTTGATAGCAAGAAGATAAAAAGACGCTCGCTAAAGGTGAATGAAGCTGGGATCTTATTTTTTTTCTTTCTTAAAAGAATTCTATGTTCTTAGATGGTGTGACATTATTTAGCCGTTACTGTAAAGAAAAATCAAGGTTCTTGTTTGACACCCCCTTTCAGAGTCCTCAAGAGCAAGAAGAGCTACTTCGGCTGCGCCAGGAGAAAGCGCGGCAAAAGGAGGAGGCCAAGTCAGCCAAGGAGAAAAAGAGGGAAGAGAGCCGCAAGCGGAAGGAGGAGCGCGAAAGGGAAAAACGAGAGAAGAAGGAAAAGGAGGAGCGAGAGAAGCGGGAGAAAAAGGAGAAGGAGGAGCGGGAAAAAGCAGAGAAGCTAAAAGCCAAGGAGGAGCAGCGCAAATCCAAGCTGGAGTGAGTCACGCTGCTGCAAGGTTTCAGCATCTTTTTTTGTTTGTTTTTTTCAGCTCAGTGTTTTTAACACATTTCTACCACAGGGCCAAGCTTGAGGAGAAACGCAAGAAAGAGGAGGAGAAGCGGATGAAGGAAGAGGAGAAGCGGGTGAAAGAAGAGAAAGATGTGAGTTCATATGTCGAAAGCGCATTTCTCTCGACAGAAAATTTTGTCTCCTTCCTTTTATCAAAAACTGACTTTGTTTACTCTCTTTTTTTTATTTTATTTTTTACTTTGACTTTTTCAGCGTCTCAAAGCAGAGAAGGCCGAGATCACAAGGTTTTTCCAGAAACCCAAAACCCCGCAGGCTCCAAAGGTGAGTTGAGCTTCCCCGTGAATATGTCACCCAATGGTTGTGGAGATCTCATGAATCTGCCTAACCTTGTCAGACTCTCGCTGTGGCTTGTGGGAAGTTTGCGCCCTTCGAGATCAAGTACAACATGTGCATGGCGCCGTTGTGCCGGGTACAATGCGAGGAGTCTGCCTTGGAGGAACTGGACCGATATTTGTTGCACCCTAGTGACAGAGCGTGTTCACTGAAGGACTGGATCAACCAGAAACCTCGACGCTCTGCCCCTACCAGACCTAGAGTGGCCATCCCTGAGAGGTGAGATATTTGAATGCTACTGTTCCTTTTTGCAGGCTTTGAGAAAGTATTTAACATCGATTGAACTATTTGGCGTTCTCAGCGATAGCATAGCCATCGATGGGCCCAAACCAGAAGGCGTGCCGGACCGCAAACTGTACGGACCGATGAAACTGCTGCTGTTTCGTGAGAACCACCGCCCAGCTTATTGGGGCACCTGGCGGAAGAAGAGTTTGCACATCTCACCACGCTGCCCCCTCAGGAAAGACACGGTAAGACTACATTGCGCTTTCAAGTGCCACACAACACTGCGAGCGAGTCAAAAGCTTTTGTGATTGTAGCGAGCTCATTCATACGGTCGCGTTCCCTTTGAACGGCAGGATTTGTTGGACTATGAGGTGGATAGCGATGAAGAGTGGGAGGAAGAGGAACCCGGGGAATCCCTCTCACACAGCGAAGGGGTGAGCTAGCGGACAAATGAGTTGATGCCAGATTCCATTGCTCAAATCCGGATTCTCTCTGCATCGCTGGCTAGCTTGTGTTACTAATTAAACAGTTCCTTGGAAACCTTCTTAAATTGTGATTTGTGTTACGATTTGTTATATTTGAATTGGTTACCCTTTTCAGGAGGACGAGGATGAGGGAGGTGAGGATGACGACGACAACGACGGGTTCTTTGTTCCTCACGGCTATCTCTCGGACGACGAGGGCGCACTTGAAGAAGTGGTATGATGGTCATCAGTTGGATTTTTTTTTTTTTTAGCTCGCTGACCTAACAGGCATGATCCTCTGCAGGATGGCGGTGACCTGGAAAAGCAGAAACTGCAGCAGAGGCTGAAAGCCAGGGAATGGGAAGAGTTGATGTCCACCAAGAACAAAATGAAGGTGCTCCAGCCGGTGGTGAGGGGCTGCCTCTGGGAGGGCGACGGGCTCTTCTCGGATCTTCTCCAATCATACGCCGTGTGCCTCATTGAACCATTACCCAAAGCTGATATGAGCCCCAGCCCAAAGGAGCAGGCTGAAAAGTGCAACAGAAAAGCACAGTGTAAGTGTGACGGGTATTTTGTTGACTTAGCGGGTTGTTTTTTTTTGTTGGTACCAACTTAACCTGTACTACTTTGATCCACTTTTTCTCAACAGTGCTTTCCCAGCTGTTGCCGCTGCTTCACGGCAACCTGAACAGCAGTAAAGTCATTATCACAGAGTTTCAGGAATATTGTCGCCACAAAACCACGTCCAGCTCGCCGCCCCCTCAACTGTCCAGCCCAGAAAGCTCGGCGGATGTGCCCACTCGGTAAAGCCATAGCCTCTTTACGATGTCTGTCAATTATCTGTATTTTTTTTTGGGCATTTCATAAAGCCAGTATAGATATATATATATATATATATTTTATATTCTGTTCAGCCTGAGCAGATGGCTATTGTATTTATGATTCCCATTTCTCCTCAGAACACAATTGAAGCGTTTAATCCAGAGCAATGCCGTTTATGAGAAGCGCTCCACCTACCGACGCTGCTGCTGGTACGTACACGCGGACGTCCTGTCCCGCTTTGGCCTGGAGGCGCTCCCGGTGCCCGGCAAGTGGTCCTACGTGACCAGCGGCGCACGGGAAGAGTCCCGCGAGGAGGCGGCCACGGGCTCCGAGGGCAACTCTCCCAACACGCCGCAGACTCCTCCCGCCACGTTGGCGGCCTCCAAGAGGAAAAGCACCGGCAGCATGTCCATCACCAAATTCATGAAGCGATGTAACGGCCGAGAACAGGTAACTAATTTGAATAGTTTTTTTTTTTAAAAATGAAAACATTTTTCGCTCACATTGTCTGTTGTGATGTCTGTTAGACAGAAGAAATGGAGACTGACGGTTTTCAAGCTGACGCAGAGGACGATGACGATGATTGCATCGTGATTGGCGTGCAAAGTGGTGAGCCCAAAAAAAAAAAGTCGATAATTATAGAAAAAAACCTCTAATAATGATCATGCTTATTCCTATTATTAATCACAATCAGCAGTTTAGGTGTTTGTTTTTGATCAGTCTATTGAAATGTGCAATTTGGGTAATCAAACGTGGCCGTTATGTTCCGTAGGCCCAGCCAGAGAGAATTCCTTCACGAAGGGAAGCGACATGATGGAAGTCACCCCGTCCGACACCGCCGCTCTCCCAGTGGCCAGCGCTGCTCCGACCCTAGCCACAGCCTAAACAGAAAGCGAGGTGCTTTCCGGCTTCCTTGCTCTGGTCGTCTTTGTCCTCCTCCGTCCGTGAGCATGGTAAGGGAAGTGAAATGGCGCATTCTGCTCACGCCGGCATTGCCATGGTCTCTTGGGCATGCGTGGTGTGTTTTCAAGTTTCAGACAGTTGTGGCGCACCACTCACGATGAAAAGCGTCCAAAAAAAACAGCATTATTTACATTTTAGAAATTGAGTACTAATGTTGTTATGTATATAGACTGCCAGAAGTCAGGTTCAGATTTAAGGTTCCTCCTTTTGTTTACTCTTGTGCCATTTACTCCCGATTCTTTCCAAACCCCGGACACCTCACTGGAGTAGCTGCTAGACCTGTACTTGTACAGTTAGATCCAGTGAAGAAATTTTTTTTATATAAAAAAATAAAATAAAAATGCATTTTGGAGGCATACTTGAATAAGAAATCATTAAACAGAAATAAAATGGTTGCATTATGTTTTCATTTTTCAAAATTGAAATGTCTCAAATACTGTACAGTCAAGTGTCTACTAAAATAAAAATGCAGGATATTACCAGAGGATAAATGCTCTTGTCACTTGTTTGGCAGACAAGAGGGGAAGGAAAACCTAAGAAAAAAAAAAAAAAGAAATCTTGGGGGAAATTGGGTAACAGCTCCTGTTATGTACATTATCTTACGTCAGCATTAAAAATGTTCCAAAGCAATGAGGCTCACAAATCCTGTCCTGATGCAAGCAATTGTTTATTTCAGGCAGAACAGGTTGACAAACCGCTCACCCATTTTCAAAACCGTAGAACATGTGAAATGTGGGCATTTAATAGTTGATTAGCGTTAAGGTGACAATAACCACATCGCCCCGTGACTCACTAGATCTACGTTAGTGTTTGATAGAAAGACGAGCAATGTGAGGTAGTTGTCACCTTCGTCCGCCGCAAGATGGAAGACAAAAAAAACAGTGTATCAACTCCCCTCTAGAGTGTTTGTGTTCATGTACATAAAAACTAAATAAAGGCATCATCAAGTTAAAAGATGAAGTCCAAGATTAAATCAAATACTGAAGCGTGATCGGGATTTCCTTTAGATTTTGCACGAAATTTAGTAGATGTTTGATACAAACAAGAACAATTCACAGACCTTGTTTTTTTTCTTCATTGACACATGCAGCCCCATGGTTCGGTTTGAATAATTGTCAAGTAAGCTGAAATGGAAACATGACTGGCTTTCTCTTTTAGTCTGTTGGATGCCGTGAGCAAAGGTTAGCGCTTGTTAGACGATGAACAACAACGGTATTAAATACGAGCGTAAACGGATCAGTTGCTGAGGGGCGCTTTCGTGCCCGTCCGGCGATGCCAGGTAGGGAAAGTTGGCGTGGACTCGGCGTGCGCTCACTCGCTCGATTCAGCTCAAGTTGCGAATGGTCTCCAGCAATTCCGGTTTGAGGAGGGCTGAGCTTTTCCCGCCTGCTGCCGCAATGTCTGCCTGCACGGTTGCATCCCAGGCTAATGTGAGTAGAGCTGTGGGCACCTTTCAAAAAAAAAAATAATAAATATAATTGACAAATTCTGGATTGAGGCTACATGTTTACATCTCATCTCTTGGTGCCACTCACCAGGTTACACTCGACCAGAGCCACGTCCTCGGACTCTTGCAACTTGTGACCGCCGGGAGCTATGAGCTCGAAGGGCTGCCAGCCGTCCACCAGGGAGTCTCGCACGAAGCTGAAGAGCGCGGGAAGTCGATCCCAGGCGTAGAACGTCCCTGAGGTCAGACGTATGATTTTAAAACCTTGCCGGTTCAATTTTATGACTTGAGCTTCCATCTGTGCCTATTGTGTGACGTACGTACCCTGGAGCAGGTTTCCATCGGGTAGCCGGATGCGGAGCAGAGTGTAGTTGTACTTCCTCCTCTCCCTTTGCTCATCTCGCTCCCTCATGGCTTTGGTACGAAGTATGGAGTTCTTCTCCACTAAGTCACTCCTAACACACATATGAATTAAAAAAGTCTTCATCCTGAAATAAGACTTTCCAAATTGCAGATTTCAACCTCAGCTGCTGCTCCCTCTTGATTTCTTCGGCGCTCAGGTTGTAGAACTCAGACGGCAGCTCAAAGCGGGTTGCGTTGTTGGACGGTCGGAAGGCTTGAGCCTGCCGGTCCAGTTGCGCTCGGACGGGCTCGCCGCGCTGCAAACGATCCCGCCGCTCCTTCATCAGCTCCAGGGCGTCGGAACTCTGCTCGGGCAACACCAGGAACTCCTCTTCTTCTTCTAAACTCCGGTAAGCACAAGTGTGAGAAGAGCTATTTCACTTTTTAATACAAGAATTGTGTTTTGTATTTGCTCGGTGATCGATTTACCTTGACCATCGACAGGAATTATTGTGCTTGTAAATCCAAGAGCCTGCAGGAACTCTCTCGTGCCTTCCACACAGTGCACTTTTTCCTAAAACAAAAACAAACATGGCTGAAGAGAAAACACATGTAATGTAGTCTTTGGGCCAACAGGTGGCAGTATTCCACTCAATTAAACAGGCAAGTCATACCTGAAAGACTTTGTTGCTTAGTTTAATCTTCCTGTATTTCTCTTCTGAAGGATTCTTACAAATATTTTCAACGTATCTGGAAAAGAAGGAGAAAAATGTTGAAACTGTTTTTCTCCTCCAATAGGTGTGTTACATTTTCAGGCATCTTACTTGCTTATGATGTCCACTGCTGCTTTCACCTTCTCTTTGTCTTTGTTGAACGTGTGAATCATCATGACAGATGCTTCCACTTCGTCTTCCTCAAACCGCTGATACCAACAAACAGAATTAATCGTCATGGTGGCTTTCACACACAAATCTTTTTTTAGGCATACCATCAAAATGGCCTCCTTTATGTAGGCATCCCGTTGGCTCTTTGTTAGGATGGCTCCTGTTAGCGGGCAGGTGAAATACACGCCAGTCACCGAGAGATGCTCTTTCACGGCAATGTCGGTTCCCTGGTGGTGTTGGGGAGAACTTGAATATGAATCATGTTATTGTATCATAAATATTTAAGTTAGTTGGTTTTTATTTTCTCAGTCAGAAATGTTGACACAACAACACAACGTACCTCCGCAGTTGTCGCCTTGTCTCTTTCTGCCACAGCGGCGGCTTCGGCCTCCAGCTCTCGTTTCACTGTGAAATATGCACAAACTTTTAATTTTACGTGACATACTTTTATAACAACACGTGGTCATCACGCATTAATACTTCCAGTCTCTTAATGTTTTACAAAAGATTCTATCTTGAGTCAGGCAATTGCAATATTCTATGTAGAGCAACTGATCAGTTGTTAACTTTTACAAATGTTATGACTCATCTTCGTGTAAAATAAAGTGGGTAGTGACTCTTTTTCCCCCACATCTGTGTCGATGGCAGTGCTCTACATATGTCTGACCTTGGTTCCTGATGGCAATCTGGGAGGTGTGGACCTTCGGCCGCTGGTGCTGTTCAATCCTGGCCAGAGCTGCAGCTCCTGCTCGTTGGGATCCCTCGCTGGGAGCTTCACGGTGATGCTGCGTGCCACTGGAGCTCCTATGCCCTCTCTCAGGTGCACTTCTTTGTGACATAATACAGAAAGAGTCTACTAAGCTTACGCTTCCTTATCTCGTTAAGAATCAGAAGCGGTGTTAAGGGGTGATCACGTGACTTAATAAGATTGTGTGGGACTTAACCGTTAGCCACCCTGAAATTAGACGCTTGCTGAGTGCTACGTTGCTAAACAACTCACGACAACAACTACATTAAATGAGGTGTGTTGCGCAGACAAAGTGTAAACAAACGCCGATCTATTCAGTTATAAAGGCGCATGTAAAACGACGCAGCGCTAACGTTTTTAGCCGTTTGGTTAGCTCACGCGTGTGGGGAGGGGGTCCGCCCTTTACCTGCTATCTTCCGTTAGCTTTTTCCCTTGGCCCGCCGATTTAAATTTGATGTCCTTCTTGAAGTCATCGAAAAGCTTCTTCATCTCTTTAAGGGAGGCGAGAACGACAGACACTCGGTAGGGACTGTCAGATAGGACTGGGATGTCAACAAATCGACTTCTTCTGTGGTATTACAAGACGCTTCATTGATACCACTACTTCCGGCTCACGTCTTTGCGAGTGCTGCCCTCATGAGGTAGAGTTAAAAGTAAAAATAAAGCAACCACAGAATACTTAAGTATTTAAAAAAAAAAAACTGGTTTTATAACATTCTTGGTCCCGATTCATGGGTGTTTCAAGAGCTCTCCTTGGAATGAACTATCACGGTTCTTTCCCGGTAGCTTTTATTTTTATTTTTAAACTTGTTATGCAATTTACGAGGCTCATCTGAAGGCAGCATTGTATCTCCGCCCGCCACGTCAGGCGTGACGTAGCGAGAGGTGGTGTCCGGGTTTGTGAGGCGTTCGGACCCGGACAAGAAAGACTCAATTGTGGCGTGTAACGTTCGATTTAGGTGTGACACTCCTACTAGGTAAGTTAGAATAAGAATTGACGCATGTTTCTTAGATTCGTTGACTTATACTACGGCTAACAACGCTAAATGTTAGATACTCGACTATGGTGCGTTGCTGCGACCAAATACAACTGTCAATTGACACATTTTACTCCAAACTTGACCGCAGCGCCGAATAACGTTCTAAACTAAAATGATGATTTACATTGCTTATGTATCCGCTACCTTAGCTTAACCATAAGTTAAATATGAAACATGGCCAAAAGATGTCTTTGTTACGGGGATCGTATGGTGCCGTCAACTTAATAGCTTTGTAAATTGTTGATGAATGATGGTTTTGTGGACTGGCAGGTTGCTTTCACAGGTTTAATGTTTGACTTTGTCTTTTCAGTTCAAGATTTAAATAGACGCGTAGGGTGTGCCACCCATCAATCAATCCGTGCTATAACTACACACTAGAAATGTCACTGTACTACTCAAAGCACAATTTGTCATCACCATCTTATCTTTCTATTGCTTTAATCTTTCTTTTGTATAACAATCATAATACATTTTATTTTCAGGGAAATCAAGGTCACAGTTTTGATCTAGCTCTTCTTATTTGATGAACAACTCGTTCCTCTTTTGAACTTGGGTGTTATCTTACTTAACTAGCAAAGATCAGACATGCGCTTGTACTATTCCATTTTTCTCCACCTTTCCACAAGATTTAAAAACTAATTATGAGACAGATTTTCTCCCCAGATTGTGCAATTCATTTCCATTTAATAATTTACTGTTGTATCCCTTTAGTCTTCATGGATATCAGAAGTGAATAATTTATCGTATGGCGGAATGAAAGAAATTAACAGTATCATTGTATTTCTTAGCAAAGCCATTACTGACCATGGACCCGAATGCCAGCGGACTCCTCCAGAGGCTGACTGAGGCCGGCCAATCTCACCTGATCCGCTTCTGGGACAAACTAAACCCTGATGAGCGTGCCTCCTTAAACCAGGAGTTGCAGGGGATCGACTTCCAGGAGATCAATGTCTTTTTCAAGAGAGCCATGGAGTCATCCGGATCCAGCAGCCAGAATGAGAAGATGGACGGCCGCATGGAGCCGGTCCCCCAGGATGTGCTCGGGAGTGTGACGAGGGACAGGGGAAGTGTTAAACGCTGGGAGGAAAAAGGTAATCCAAATTTTTTTGGGGGAAGTTGATTGACCAAAAACAAACACAAGTGGCGTGTTTGACTTTTGAGTCAGTTTTCTTTGTGTTGCTAAGAGAAGTAAAATGTGGGTCAAAAGTGGCACTTTCTATTTCAAGTCAATGACAGTCTGGATAGTAAAGATAACACAGAAAGCAAAGGAAAAATTATACCGTCTCCCTAAAAGCCATCTTGTTTTGATTATGTTTATTGCGCAACTAGTTTGGTCAGTCAAGTTTTACGTCACACAGGAAGATGACAGCACAAGGGTGGAGGGTGGTTGTGGTGTCGCAGTGTAGTCATCTGGTTTTGATTTCATCTTTGACGTAGACAGAATATGTTTTGTACCCTTGTTGATGAGATCACTTTTCTCTAGCATACGGTGTGTGAGTTTCAAGATTCAAGAGTTTTATTTATTCGCCATGTTTGAGCTTGCCAAACAAGGAATTTGACGTCGGGCCTCTGTTCAACATTTAGGTGACTAACAACACTCAGGACGTGAAAAATGACAAAAAAATTAAGTTTGGGTGGTTAGTCAAAGTCTAGCAGGTCCGCCCCAAGTTATTGTTTTTCTTTACAAGACTAGGAGCATTGAGACTGAAGTCACGTAGGAGCCATTTATGTAAGATAAAACAGAACAGCCATAAACTTTATGAATCCATAAAGCTCTGGAGCTCCATTAAAAAAAAAAAAAAAAAAAAATCAAATCATCAATGTCAGTCCACCTTTTGTTGGAACTACTTTATTTTTTTTGCCTTTTCTTCCGTGTGAGTCATTTTGAGTTTAAAAAAAAAGCCACAACATTCAGCCCAAGAAACTCACTTCAGTCATAAATTCCCAGTGAACCAAAATGTCATGCAGCAGTGCATGATGTATTTATTGTTGCAATTCCATTTCAATTATTAATGAAAGTAATATAAATGTACTATGACCATTCTTACAGATTAGATAGTGTTACAAAACATGAAGTCATCATCATGTTCAACAGTCTAATCTGTGATGTTACATGATCAATATTAACTCCCAGCCCTCCACTTTCAGGCCTGGAATGCATCTCACAGGGTAAAGTGGCCGTCCTACTTCTGGCCGGCGGTCAGGGAACCAGACTCGGGGTCTCCTACCCCAAAGGGATGTACGACGTGGGGCTTCCGTCCCACAAGACCCTCTTCCAAATCCAGGCCGAAGGCATTTTGAAGCTGCAGCGCTTGAGTGAGGAAAAGCACAAGAAGAAGTGCACCATTCCTTGGTAAGGCGGAAGCTCACCTGACGTTAACCGTCCGCCCTCGCTTTGGTCAATAGATCATTGAAATGGGTTGTAGCCATATCACACAATCAAGGAAGTTCCTTGTGGAGTCAAGGGCATGATAAAATAAGAATGACTAAGGTCATAAAAATGACACGTGTGTAAAGACAATCTCATTGATGTCATAGTAGAGGTCGTCACGGACATCTAGGAATATTTATTTTTTCACGCCACCTGGTGGCTCTCGCATCCAGGTACATCATGACCAGCGGCAGGACCATGGACTCTACCAAAGACTTCTTCTCACGCCTTAACTACTTTGGCTTGGACAAGAGCAACGTCATCTTTTTCCAGCAGGGCATGCTCCCAGCCATGGACTACGACGGCAAGATTATTCTGGAGAGTAAATCCAAGGTGTCCATGGCTCCTGGTAAATTGTTGCCACTTCTTTAGCATCTGCTTTTGTGGATTTTGTGCAAAGGAATAAAAACAAAATGGCTTCCTGTGTTTCAGATGGGAACGGGGGTCTATACAGAGCCTTGGGGAACCAGGGCATCTTGGATGACATGCAGCGGAGGGGGGTTGAGTTCATACATGTGTACTGTGTGGATAACATCCTGGTCAAAGTGGCTGACCCAGCATTTGTCGGTTTCTGTATGGAGAAGGATGCTGACTGCGGCGCTAAGGTCGGTTTTGCACTTGTTTTTCTTCCTGTTTTCTTTTTTTTTTCCCTGCTGCCAGATTCATTGGTTGATTTTATTTTTTAATATCATGCTCTTGACATATTTACACTCCTTGGACACTTTATTAGCGTGAGGTAGAATATGAAAACCCTGAACTTTAGTACTAACACTAGTCAACTCGAATGGAAAAATAATAGTGGAATAATGGCAACTTCCACAATCCACCAGCAGGTGGCGACAAAGCCCAGTTTGTCTCCTATTTACGCCCACTAACATAATTATTTAAACTGGTTTTGTTTTTGTTTTCCTTGGTGTCTCTTTATACTTTTTGCTATAAATACATTGTTTATACGCCCAGAAAGTGTTTTATGTGTTCAGTCACATTCTAGATTAGCTGTGATGGAATCATATGATTTAATCCTGGAAACATTATTCATGTATGCCAATCCATTGCGACTCATTATTGGCTCGCTTTTTTTTAGGTGAGTGATTAATATCTGAAGCAATCAACTGCAGTAAACTGTTAGATGATGATACTCAAAAATAATTTCAAGGACGTTATCTCAAGAAATCGAAGATTCAATATTCAAAATATTTGCACTACACGGATGTGCCGGGCCCCATAAGTGGGTTTACCTTGGGCCCCCAAATGACTAAATAAGCCTCCGGGTGGGGTGTAACCTTGGTCAGAGGCAAAATACAGACAAACAAGTATTCACACTCATCTATGGACTACTCCTATCTATCTGGATTTCATGTGCCTCTTTTGCTTCCTCCATGTCTTCACAAGCATCCACGTCACCTAATGTAATAACGTATCTTACAAACACGCATCCAGCTGCTCTCTCGGTCGGTCGGGTTTCCATAAAGTTCCCTCTGGAGTTTATATGGCATCCCGGTGAGCGTTGACCCGGCCCGCTCACCAACCCCCTCATCAGTACTCTGTCATTAAGCACTGGCTGACTTTTTTTTTTCCTCCACTTTCAGTGCAAACTGCTGGAAATATGATCTTTTTGTGGCAGTTTTAACTCCATGTAGTAGAAGTAGTAGGCCTCTCATGTGGTTTTTATATAAATATATATCTTTTAACTGGAATAAATATAAGATTTTTTTGATGTTCTCCACTCTTATCGCAAATCTGGTTCTCAGGTGGTGGAGAAAAGCAACCCGACGGAGGCCGTCGGCGTAGTTTGTAAGGCCGACGGGCACTACCAAGTGGTGGAGTACAGCGAGATCACCCTGACGACGGCCCAGAAGCGCAGCGCCGACGGCCGCCTCATGTTCAACGCGGCCAACATCTGTAATCACTTCTTTAGCTTCGCCTTCCTCAAAGACATAGTCCAGTAAGCCCACCGAGACCGTTTAGCCTTCAACTCGATTGAATCTCATTGTCGCTTTCTCCCATCAGGAAGTATGAACCAAAGCTTCAGCACCACATAGCCCAGAAGAAGATCCCGTTTGTGGACGAGCAGGGTCAACTCGTCAGCCCTGACAAACCCAATGGAATTAAAATGGAAAAATTTGTCTTTGACATCTTCCAGTTTGCCAAGTAAACAATTTGCATATGTTCAAACGCTGCATAATATTACAAGAGAACATTTAGGCCTACTACGCTACTGTACTTTAACATCGGTTGTGATGGTAGTGTTTGAAAAACTGTTCGCTTTAGAGTTTATACAAATGTATTTATCATGTCTAAGATGTAATCGTAACCACGTGTCTCTCAACAGGACGTTTGTGGTGTACGAGGTGCTGAGGGAAGACGAGTTCTCCCCGCTGAAGAACGCCGATCGCCAAGACGGGAAGGACACGCCCACCTCCGCCAGACACGCCCTCATGTCCCTCCACCACCGCTGGGTGTTGAACGCCGGCGGCCATTTTATTGACGAGAATGGCACGCGCGTGCCCGCCATACCCAGGTAAGCGCAGCTGCAAGGTGTGTGTGTGTGTGTGTGTGTGTGTGTGTGTGTGTCTGTGTGTGTGTGTGTGTGTGTGTGTGCGCTGCTTGTTTGCATCCCTTGTTTGTGGATTTTGTTGTTGTTTGTGTTTATCCTCACATTCATTGTCCCACCTCTCCCCGGCCAAATGTTTCCAGAGCTGGAGCAGCAGACCCTGTCACAGATGATGGCATCAGAAAGTAATTCCCTGCCCAAAACCTGCCCCCCCCTGCCCCTCCCTCCTCCACTGGCACCACCAAGTGCATGCAGATGATTTTAGTTTGCTTTAAGGACCATATTTCTCCAAGCATGTACAGTTCGCTCCACTTTGCTCACGTGTGCCAAGATGTCTTGCTTGGAGTAACAACTCGAGATGAAACGATATCAGAGGTAGTTAGAGTAGAACATAATTTTGGTGTCTCAAAGTCAAAACTAGTACTGCTCAAGTACTAAGAAAGTATTCGGTAACAAAGTACAGCGAACTTAACATTTCAAATCTTGCTTAGCTTTTTTTGAAATCAAGGTAACAGCCACAAAATCGAGAGCAAGACGTCGGCATGTATCGCACGCTAATCTCAACTCAATTCTTTTCCAGCCCAAATGTTCTGAAGTGATCATTCTGCCTCTTCAATCATCCGGCTGCTCTCTTTTACTCTTCAATCATCCTACCATGCTCGGTGGGACCGCTAACATGTAATTACTGAGATTGTGTCTTTTTCCACCCGCCTTGTATTGAAAGAAATGAAATGATGGCGGCGTGGCCGCCACTTGCACAGGTGGTACGAATGCGAGCGCCGGCGTCATCATTTTTCTGACATCAAATTCTATCCCTTCTTCATTTTGATGATCAATACTTTCAAAATATAACCCAATTAAAGCGAGGCGATGATTTGCTGCCTTTTTATTTTTTATTTTTACAATTTTGTGACGCTTAATTTCCTTTAATTTCGTTTTTTCCCTCCATCCAGCCTAAAGGACGGAACGGACCTGCCAATCAAATGTGAAATCTCCCCGCTGGTGTCCTATGGGGGGGAGGTAAGACTTTGTATTTTTTTATAGAGGGCAAAATCATTCAAAATAAATGTAATGACATTTTTTGGGAGTGAAAATTCTGAAGTAACCCCTTGTTCAAGTCTACTTAAAGGCAATGTCCTAATCAACGTTGTTCCCGAAAGGGTCTGGAAGCGCTGGTGAAGGGTCGAGATTTCCACCCCACGCTCATCATCGACGAGAGCGGCGTCCACGAGCTGGTCAAGAACGGCGTTTAGGTGGGACCAATCCAAAGACACCAACCCTTTTTGGTTCCTCTAGGAGAAGTTGTGATGTCATCACTGTGCAATAACAAGTGTCAAAGTGCATGTCCACCAAGCAACTTGATGAACAAACCAAGGAGATGAAGTGAAGTATGACGACAGTCCTTCGGGAGGAGCGCTTGTGGGTTTGGTGCATCTATTTATTTTGATGATGAAACTTATTTTTATATATTCTACATATCTGCTCAAGTTTACATCGTGATTTTTATAACTCATTGGAACTGGAATAATCTGGTTTGTGAATCATACAGGGCAGGATGTGGGAGTTTTTCTTCTAATTATCAATGATGGAACTTGACTCAGCTCAAAGTCATGCATATTAAAGAAGAAGGAAAAAACAGTATTTGAAAGATTTTTTTTTTTTTTTGGGTGCCGTACACCTATTGAGGCAAAATCAAGAATGGGCATCGGCAATAAAATTTCCGTCTGTACTTCATTACATTTTCCCTTCCACTATTTTAGGTGCTCACTGATGGTTGAACATCAATTTGTAGCGCCTTTGAGATGTTCTAATTTGTTTCCAGCTTACTGTACATTACAATTGAGTTTTGGAAACACCGCTGTGTTTCTGCTTTTTGCATTACACTTGGTGTCTTCAGAATCAAATTTTCCAGCACGTGATTTTATGTTTAGGATGAGACAAAGCAACAAAGCACCTCTTGCCGTCACATCCTGTTCTGCTAAGTGCATTAGATAGACTTCTAATACTCACACAAACATTCGCTTTCTATTGTCGATTTTTTTTCCCCTTGTTCTTCTGTGGTGTTTTTAAAGGCACATGAACGGAATTGATAGTGGCCAGATGTCATTTTAACGTTCAAGTTGAAAACCTTGCGAAACTTAACTATGTTTGCATTTTTTTTTTTTTTTTGGATGAGTCCACTCTGATGATTTTACAATGCATGATGCCAGTGTAAAACGACTCGCTTTCTGTACATCTGCTTTGACCATTTGTTTCTGGATTTTGAGTCATAACACACACACACACACACACACACACACACACACACACACTTAAAAAAAAAAAAAAAAGCTAGGAAATGCTTGGACGTTTGTTTTTTAAATTCTTGTACGGCAGCACAAGCATTACCTTGACGCGCCAGCGGCTGTCAAAAAGAAAGACTCTTTTCAAGGCAGGAAAGAAAGCTTTCTGATGGAGCCTTTCGGATTCGACCTAAATTGAAACCTTATGTGTGGCATGTGGAATTCTGGGACTTTGGCTGGCTCCCAAGAATCCACAGAATGTGAGGGATTTTTTTTTTCCCTCTTTCTGCCTCTCTTTCTCCCTCTAGTTCCCCCCTTCTTATCCCTCCTCCTATGTGTGCGGTGTTGACTTACATCAGCTCTAGCGAAGGCGCCGCCAAAGTGAGCCAACAAGACGTTTTAAGCAAGCCCGATCTCCCCCTCACTGGAATATTCTTTGGACAAATGCTCTGAAAGGATAAAAGTAAGTCAAAACTTATTTCTCATTTTCTTTAGGTGTGTAACTTCCTGGTTTGGAAGCTGATCATAGTGTTTAGTAGCTTTTCAAGTTGGCTGCTTTTGCAGTGATTGAATGCAGAAGCACAGAATGGTTTTCTCTACGGAACGATTTTGATCGCCGTGCATCAAATGCTGTGTTCTGTTCAAACAACAAATCTCAACTGGGTGCGAACAAACGTTTGCAATCATCAGGTCACACACACAGAAGGACAAATGTGGGATGTAAACTTTAGGGGTACTCTGAAACCTGGATTAGGACTTTTTATTGATACAGCACTTTGCAATTTCTAAATTATTATGGGGAAAAACAACATTGACATTTTCACAACCGAATATTTCAGATTGATCTATGACGTTAGAAGTAACCATAATAATAATAGGCATTTAAATCTCCCCCCCCCCCTTCTTGCTACTTAATCAGTACATTGTTAAGTGTACCTAAACTTGTTTTGATCCTCAAGGACTCGTCTTTTAAATTATATATGTGTCGTACATTATACATAAGCTACTTAAGTGCCACCGACCCGACTTGACAGTAAAGGTACAACGTTTACGCAGCAGTAAAAGTAAAAAGTTAGACCCTTGAACGCCTCTGTAGTCAGGAAGTAGCCAGGTATCGGTCTTTAGCCGACCGACAATTTCGATTTACAATTCGTAAGTCAGTCTTAAACCATTGACGTTCATCATAAAATGACAATTTAAACCCTTTTAAAATGATCTACCAAATCGCTAATGAGTGCTGGCGTAACAGGAGAGAAAGATGGAGACCACGTGACATCCCGACAGTTTTTGCACAGCATTCTAAAACAAACACATCACGGCTCAAAAAGGGACATAAAAATAATGATGGCACGTGCATTAGTTTGTTAGTTGTTAGTAGTTTGTTTCAGAAGTTTAAAATGAGATTTTGGGTTTTAACCAAGTGTGAGTTTTTGAGAGTCCCTTCATCATTTAAAATAGGGAGAGGGGAAGCCGCTTTGGGGTCATGGGGTCAAAGGAAGAAAGCCAGGAAAGTTTTAACAAAGAGAGTATGTAAGAATAAAACAATTGACAATCAAATATCTTAGTGCTTTTTAATTTCAGAGAAACGAACCGGCCACTTGGTAAGAACAACAATTATGTACTTTTAGAACGATCTTTTTGTGGGCTTTAACTTCAGGCTGAGAAGGAGGTCAATGTGTGGTCATCTATCATGCATACGCAACAAACACACACACACACCTGCATGTGACACCTATGTGACACTCACGCAACACCGATGGACACCAAAGGGCATGTCAAAACGTCCACTTTGGACTTTTGTTAACATTGAACCATTGCACTTGTCATTGATAATAGTATTTGCAATTGCAGACTGGGACAACGATATTATGGATATACTTTGAATTGGAGGACATTTGGGCAAAAAGAAGAAAATGAGTAAAGTTGTGTAAGATCAGTAAATATGGAGTACAGCAGAACCTCCAAAGTTGAACACAATCCGTTCTGTAATGCTGGTTGACTTCAGTCCAAAATTCTTTATTGACTGTACAGGAAATGTTATAGTAGTGTTTATCTAAAATCAGGAATATTGCTCAAAGACAAACTCGAGGAAAACATTAAAAAAAAAAGTCGTCGTTTGCGTTTTTAGGTGCTCTCCCGTGTACTCTGCTCTGTGTTGAGTCACGTCGAACTGCACTGACTTATGTAATGATGTTCGTGCGGTCCGTTTATCGGAAAGTCATAGCATGTGTGTGCCACTTGACAGCCGATTCATCCTTGTGATCCACAAATGCGTGTGTGTGCGCTGTCTTCCACTTCCTGTACTGGCTGCCTGATGTTTATTTATATAGAACAGTTTTTTTCCAATTTTTCTCCCCCCTCTTTCTTGTTTAGCCTTAATACTCATCGGTCGTTATGTAATATGTCATAAATTGTTATTGTTATTGCTGAGCATGTGAAAGGAGAATGATGAACCGGTCCATTCTGGCTCGCGGTGTTTGAACTTGGCTCCGCAAGTCATGAAAATATAAATCCACTTTTGACGGATATGGCCAGCTTAGCCCTTTGCAGTTCTTGTCCGCTTCTGCTTTTTAGAGCCGGAACATGACAAAAATTGACCTTTGCACTGTAAATAAATTGGAAGGTTGAAAAGCTGGACAGCGGAAACTGCAAAGTGGAACAGCCTAAAAAAAAAAAATTGGCTTTATTTTTTTATTTATTTGCTTTTTCCACACACAAAAATTCATACAGCAGATGTTCCTTCTGTGTCCCTGTTAGGGATCTTCAAATGTTTTTGTTTTGTTTACTTATTTTTATTTTGGGAAGTTACATCAGGAGTTTTCAAACTTTTGGAGAGCATTTTTTTCCCCCTCATAAATCAGAACATCAAATAAACATAACTGCCGTGTACTTTAAAGGCAAGTTATAAGTCCCATTAAAATGAAAAAAGTTTTCAAATAATTATCTCATTTTTTTTTTAGGATCAAAAGTAAGTACAATATACACTTTTTTTTATGAGATGACAATTTATTGCTAATCATTTTACGGACGCTCCAGCCACTACTTACAGACCTCCACTTATATTATACAGTAGTTCTCTCAACAGTACATTTTATGACGCTTTCAAACTGGACATGACACTTCCTATCGGAAACTTGCCCCCATTCACACTCAATGGGGAATTCTCCAGGTCGAGACCCCAAAGCACACAAGGTCCTTCACGGAGCACCGCATAACGTTTTTCTAGACGTCCGAGCACACACAAGCCGTCAGCTGTTTGGCTTTCATTAACTCCGAGTCGGAGGCGATAGGCAGACAGCTTCAACCTGGAAAAGATAGCAAGCGGCCGTAACCTTAGCGGCCGTCCGGAGAGCTTCGGTTGGTCTGAAGGGACACAGGCTGCTCAGTTTGTCCTTAATGTCTTTGTCAATACTGGTCGCACGTCATCTATTTAAGAGAAGGGGGGCAATTTGACATGTAATATTAATCAGCGCAAGGAAGAAACCAAGTACAAATACTTCATTGCTGTCCTTGGAAAGATTTTTTGTAGCTAGCTGTACTTTTAATATAGCGTTTTAGCTAGCTGTACTTTTAATATAGCACAGTTTTGGCCCATTCAAACTATGGAGCTTTTCAGGGATGCGACTTTTATACCCAATCACGACACTGACCTGTTTCTCCAAACTATCGAAAGCCCGTTTTATTTTCTGTCAACCTTTTTAGCATGCTAGAAAATGTGTTTGAACAGTGCTTAGTTGAAATGTCATTTTATTTATCAACAAAATGGGTTGATCTACTTGACCTCATTTCAAAATACCTCCAAACTTTTTTTTTTACCAATGACAAACTATTGACTCTCAGCATTCACGTGTTTTTGTTTGTTTGTTTTTTGTGTGTATCCAGGTCGAGATCCATTCCAATCCAAACCCGTGTTTGTGATGAAGCGCCCGCGCGATGTCTGCCTGTCGTTGCTGCTCCTCGTGACCTCTCTGGCATCTGTCAGCTCGCAAGTCAACCCAGGTACGCTTCATCATCGCAAACAGTGAGCGAGCTTTTGGTTAACACAATGTCCCTTTAACTTTGAATCTCATTTGACCTCACTTTTGCAGTTTTATGTGCAAATATCTCGCTATTCAATTGGAGTCTGTGGCTAATGCATACCAGACATTCTGACAGCAGGAAAGTCCATTCAAATAATCTTTCTCCGCATGTGCGTGTGTTGAACTCAAAGTTCAATAAGTTCACCAAAAAAAAAAAAGTTTGTTTCCAACCTTGAGGATTTCTCACAATTGTGTGTGTGTGTGTGTGTGTGTGTGTGTGTGTGTGTGTGTGTGTGTGTGTGTGTGTGTGTGTGTGTGTGTGTGTGTGTGTGTGTGTGTGTTATAATGTCAACATACTCTAATGTATGGAAGCAGGATACTTCCACCTCGAGTTATTTTTTCCCACAGCAGGGAAAGAGTCACGGCTGAATTTAATGGAGCCGAAATGGCGAGCCAAGCCAACTTTCCTCTTGTTTAAAATTCCCCAGCAATGGCGCTTGTACCATCCCTGTGTTTTCCATCCCGATCCTGAGTGGGCGAGCGTGATTTCACTCTTGAGGAAAAAGAAGTGTGTGGGTGTGTTTTGCGTATCCAAAAAGACGGACAGGCGCTATTGACAAAATTCAAATGTTCGATCACGCCTCCGCATTTAACGGTTACTGTACGTATATTTATATTTTGCAGACATGCGGTGTGTGTGTGTGTCGGCCGCTAAAGTCGGTGAACAAGTCTACCTTTCAGAAACCCAAACGATGGCGAGAAGGTGGTTTGCGCTCTCTGGGGCTCTGTAACACAAAGCTGGTGTTTTTCCACCTTCTCCTGGGCTTGATATTTTTAGATGCTGCGGTGGCCTGAATGTGAAACCTGATGGGCAGTGTGTGTGTGTGTGGGTGTGTGTGTGTGTGTTTAGGGTGGGAGGTCGATGCGCCGATGCGTGTAAATGACTAGCCGCGCTGCTCACCTCAGGGGTCACCTCTGAGTGGCTCGGGTAGAAAAATAAACACAGCAAGAAACAACATTTGGACGGGCCTCGTCTTAACATCCGTTAACTCGCTCTGCAATCGTGGATGTCCCTAATGGCTGACATTCAGACCTGGATGTCTCATCTCAGCCAAGAACAAGTTTATGAGGAGGATTTTGCTACTTTTGTCTCAGGTTTATCTCAATGACTAAGTTCTCCAACATCTAGTCATGGTGTTCATTAGTATATTTTCTGTCAACTCGAGTTTTGTTTGTTTTCGTCTTTGGATTATTTGGCCCGTAGACCACAAATAGCATGAGAATATTAGAAGAGTCCAGTGGTTTGACTTGATGTGGCTTGTTTCTAACCAGAGAAGTCTGGGGCGGGGATGTAAGATCATTGAGTCCAAGATGAAAAAGTTTTGGTCAAGTCTGCAACATCTGGAAGCGGTTCAGGGTGTGCGGCTATCGCCTCATCAGTGAAGGCTACGAAAATCCTCTCGGCTTTCCGCGTTGAGAAAATATTTGGATGAGATCAGCGTAGAAAGAAAAAAAAAGGGGGGGACAGAGGAGACCTTGAATTCTGCTGTTGCTGGAGTCTTCTCAAAGGAGACCAGGTTCCAGGCTCTCTCTCACTCGCCTCGCAACTTCCGTCGAACGTTCCGGAGATGGTCGTGACTTGTGACTCGCTGGCACACGCACTCACACACACACACACACACACACACACACACACACACACACACACACACACACACACACACACACACACACACACACACTGACTCTTTCATTGCAAATAAGGTTACCTGGCGGTCACATCCTGTCAGGTGGACTCGGTCAACGAGCACCGAGGGAAAAATTCTCCAGCCACTAGTCAGGTAATTCAAAGTGCGTGAGTCACTTTACATTTGTTACTCACTCAAGGAACAAACAGTGAAGAGGTGGAGTGCCTCGCAGTTCTGAGATTCCACGTTTGAACCCCGGGTCCAGTCTTTCTGTGTGGATTTTATATGTATAACAAGCAAGACACCATCAGACCTTAAATCCCCCCCCCCCTGAATTTCGTCGGGAGACGAAAAGAGACCACACAAGAGTAGATGAGGTGGCGTGCAGGAAACAAATGCTATATCCACCGCAATGTGGAGGCGTAATTGGCTCCGAGCGGTCGACTTGACTTCGTGCAGCTACGCGCACGCCTGTTTCGACTGGCACACGCGCATATACACACATGTGGTGATTCCGGTTTATTATTTCAATAACACCGTTGCGGCCCTTTCACGCCTTCCGTCCAACAATATCATTTTTTTTTTTTTTTCAACCGCTGTGCAATATGTGTTTTGTCAAGCAAAAGTAATACAATGGATGCTGGTTGTTTTCCAACTTGATAATTACCTACAATAGCCACAGCTCTTACGATATTCTCCATTGGGAAAATCCCCCCCACACCCCCCCTCCTGAGTAAACAATGAGTGAATGATCATGTGGCCTGCATGACTGGAGACAGTGGCAACTTTTATATTTGTCATCAATTTTGTATGGCTGTATTAAGTGAAATATGGTGTGTGTGTGTGTGTACTTTAGGTGTGTGTCGGTACCCCTTGGGAATGTCTGGTGGGCAGATTCAGGATGAGGACATCTCCGCCTCCAGCCAGTGGTCCGAATCCACCGCTGCTCGATATGGCAGGTAGGGGGTCTCACACAACTATAGGTATTGACCAAAAATTATATTTTATCATATTTTAATGTTTTAGGTTTATTATTCTATAGATTAAATTATTTAAAAAAAAAATAATAAAAATATTCTCAATATTAATGTAAAATTGTAAATAATAGCATATTATTGCATTTAATTTATCAACAATTATTCGTAGTGTTTTTAAGCTGTTGTTAAGTCTAACACGAACCTTCAAAGTCTAACACCAACATCCGCTTCCTAGGTTGGATTTCGAAGAAGGTGATGGCGCTTGGTGTCCGGAGATCACGGTGGAGCCAGACAACCTGAAAGAGTTCTTACAGATCGACTTGCGCTCGCTCCATTTCATCACCCTGGTGGGCACTCAGGGTCGCCACGCCGGCGGCATTGGAAACGAGTTTGCACAAATGTACAAGATCAAATACAGCCGCGATGGCAGTCGTTGGATCTCGTGGAGAAACCGGCAGGGCAAGCAGGTGACAAATTATTTTATTCTACATATTTGTGTCGATTCCATTCGATTCATCATCTGATTCATTGGTCATTCAACAACTACAAAACAGGAATGACGTTTGTCGCACGCAGGTGATCGAGGGTAACAGGAACGCCTACGACATCGTGCTGAAAGACCTGGAGCCGCCTGTCATCGCCCGATTTGTGCGCTTCATGCCCGTTACCGACCACTCCATGAACGTCTGCATGAGAGTGGAGCTGTACGGCTGCGAATGGCTCGGTAAGAAGAAAACAAGGAAAACAGGGTTGCCCTAAATCAAATCATGAAGTTGTTGAACCCCTTCAACTGAACACAAAATAGGTCTTCCTAAGTATCCAGTGCAGGAAGTTGATGATCATCTTTGATTGATAGATGGTCTGGTGTCCTACAACGCTCCAGCGGGCCAGCAGATGAATTTACCGGAGCACATGGTCCATCTCAACGACTCTGTCTACGATGGAGCCATCATCCACAGGTCTGCGTGTGTCTTTGTGTGTGTGCGCGCGCCTGAAAACTTTTCCTCGTCGTCTCTGTTGTTGTTGTCACCCGGTTGCCGTGGTGACAGCAAAGAGACAGTGGCGAAAGGCTTCCAGGTGGCAAAGCCTCCTCATAGGAACAACTGAGTCAGCCTGCAAAGGAATGACATTATAATTGTTTGTATTATAGCATTGTGAATGAATAATGTCCTCCATGACACGGGCCTCCAATGATGGGCCAAGTTCCACATAGCTGAGCTGAATTGCGATCGCTTGCTCGATGCCGCCATCTAGTGGCGGTAGCAATCACTCTGGCTCAAAGAAAGAGGCAGGGAACATTTTGAATGAATGTTTCAGTCCTGTAAAGGACCTTATTATATTTATTTTATATTTATTTTGTCTGTCCTGTCGCTCTCCTAGCATGACAGAAGGTTTGGGTCAGCTGACGGACGGCGTGTGCGGCTTGGACGATTTCACAGACAGCCACGTGTATAACGTGTGGCCCGGCTACGACTACGTGGGCTGGAGCAACCAGAGCTTCCCCGGCGGATACGTGGAGATCATGTTTGAGTTCGACCGCATACGGAACTTCACCACGATGATGGTGAGACATCCCACCATTTGTGCTCCTTCCACGCGAGAATCAAAAGTAGTCATCGTCTTCTTGCGATTCCAGGTTCACTGCAACAACATGTTCACGCATAACGTCAAGGCTTTCAAGCAAGTGGTCTGCTATTTCCGCTCTGAGATGGACTGGGAGGCCACGCCTCTCACCTTCAGCCCCACCCTGGACGACGACGACCCCGGGGCACGCTTTGTCCCCATCCCGCTTGCCAATCACATGGCCAGCGCCATCAAGTGCCAGTTCTACTTTGCAGACATCTGGCTGTTGTTCAGCGAGATCACCTTCCAGTCAGGTACAATAAAAAAAATAGTCCTCCTTATTTCCACAAACATTGGCTTTCACGTTTTAGTCCAAACCGTCATGAAGGCCTATTATGTGAGCAACTGCTAAACCGACTGTTGCTAAGCAAAACAGCAGCACATAAACTGTCTCTTTAGAAGACTTAACGTGTGAATTGGGTTTTTTTTTTAGACACAGCCATGTATAACACAACGCTGACTCCTCCCAAGACGGGACTTCCGCCCATCATCCAACCAGGTCAGTGAGCATCACGTCAAAAAAAACTGACTTCCGAATCATAAAATGATGAATATAGTTAGTGTGAGAGCAATTGAGTTAGCAGTTAGCGTTTATGCCTCCTCGTGCATTTCAAACATCTCCCCCGTTTCCCTCCCCAGAGGACGACCCCACTCATAAAGTGGACGACAGCACGACACGCATTCTGATTGGCTGCCTGGTGGCTATCATTTTCATCCTGGTGGCCATCATCGTCATCATCCTGTGGAGGCAGGTGTGGCAGAAGATGTTGGAGAAGGTCAGTCGCTCGCCAAATCAAATGACTACAAGAGCAGCACACATAAATAACACCCAGTCCGTTTGCCAACATAGAGCGAGACCTTCATCTACAGTCACAACCAGTCGAGCAGCGCCACCAGTGAACAAGAGTCCAGCTCTACTTACGAGCGCATCTTCCCGCTGGGCCCGGATTACCAGGAGCCCTCCCGGTTTATCTGCAACCTGCCCGAGTTGGCACAGAACTCGGAGGAACCTGGTAACAGATACGCCCGACAAATAAAATGAATATTTCTTTGTTTGGATAAGCATCCATCATTGCTGTACTCCAGCTTCCAGCAGCACGGCGGCCCAGGACGGCGTCCCTCACTACGCCGAGGCGGACATTGTCACCCTGCAAGGCGTAACCGGCGGCAACACGTATGCCATCCCGGCGCTCGCCATGGACTTGCTTTCCGGAAAGGATGTCGCGGTTGAGGAGTTCCCGCGGAAGTTACTCACGTTCAAAGAGAAGCTGGGAGAGGGCCAGTTCGGAGAGGTCGCCTATTATCGCCGGACTTTGAATTGGAGAGCCGCAAAAAATAGCAAATGATGAAATACCTCTTCTTGTTTTTAGGTGCATCTTTGTGAGGCAGAAGGAATGCAGGAGTTTATGAATAAAGAGTTTCTATTTGACGTGCCAGAAGAGGCCACGGTTTTAGTGGCAGTGAAAATGCTACGGTCAGATGCCAACAAAAACGCAAGGTAAGGAGTCCAACTTTAACAATAATATACAAACGCATTGCTTTGGCGCCGCCTTGTGGCGTCACGGTGTCATGGAACAAATGAAAGATGGTGGGGGGGCTTCAGACTTTAATTACTTCCAGATTTTTACAATTCGCAACAATCAATATCATGTTTCACCTTTATTTTTATGATGGATCATATTTAAAAGAAAAAAAAATACCAAATGACCCACAACCTGCATTAATTATGTCGCATGTATTTAATGATACTGTGCGTCCTTCTGCATCTTAGGAATGACTTCCTAAAAGAGATCAAGATCATGTCTCGCCTGAAGGACCCCAACATCGTTCGCCTGCTGGCCGTGTGCATCTACAGCGACCCTCTATGCATGATCACAGAGTACATGGAGAACGGAGACCTCAACCAGTTTTTGTCCCGCCGTGAGCCAGAGGGACACTTGGCACTACTCAGCAACTCGCCCACAGTCAGGTAAACGCAGAACTATGAATTCCAAACAAATGGACTTTTTATGATTGACATCTCGTTTCAATAACTCGATTCTTTTTTTTTTTTTTTTCTTCTCTCCAGTTTTGACAACCTGTGCTACATGGCCGCCCAGGTAGCGTCAGGCATGAAGTACCTCTCCTCGCTCAATTTTGTACACCGAGATCTGGCCACGCGCAACTGCCTGGTGGGCAAGAACTTTACCATCAAGATAGCCGACTTTGGCATGAGCAGGAACTTGTACAGTGGCGACTACTACCGCATCCAAGGTCGAGCGGTCCTGCCCATCCGCTGGATGTCTTGGGAGAGCATCCTGCTGGTGAGGACAATTCCAAACTATAACTTTTTTTTTAAGAACACAATAGTGCTTATTTTTGAGTTAGAGAAATGTTAACATCAAAAGGGCAATACTGCCATCTAGTGGTAAGTATTGGTAGTTTTTTTTATTGGATAGATCATTTTAATAAAACAATGTATCTCCTCACGCAGGGAAAGTTCACGACGGCGAGCGACGTGTGGGCCTTCGCGGTCACCCTGTGGGAGATCTTGAACTTCTGCAAGGAGCAACCCTACTCGCAGCTTACAGACGAGCAAGTCATTGAAAACACGGGAGAGTTCTTCAGAGATCAGAAAAGACAAGTGAGTATTTCAATGATCTGGTAACACTGCTTGTCGATGACAAACATTGCAGCTCTGCTTACCTTCAGCTTCTCTACATGATCACGGTTCGGCTTGAAAATGTCAAACGTGTTCATTTATTTCCCAGATCTACCTGCCACAGCCGGTGCTGTGCCCAGACTCGCTCTACAAGGTCATGTTGGGCTGCTGGAGGAGGAACACCAAGGAAAGACCGTCTTTCCAGGAAATACACAGAGCCCTCCTGGAAATACAATCATAGAGCCACTGCGACGTTTCACGCAGATGACCGTTGTGTCCGACGTGATCCAGGCTTTTAAGCTACTTTGCTCGTGTCACCTGCGTTAGCGTTTGGAGAACACTGTGCGGCGGACGTAAGTGCTACGGACCGACCAGAGACAATCGTCCACAAATTCTTACGACACAATGCATGGTTGTGCTACTTCACTTTTAACTGTAAGCAAGTAGCATTCTGCACTTTTCATGTTGTATGTTCAAATATGAAGTTGAAATGTCACATTATTTTTTTTGGGGGGGGTTATTGTTTGGAAGACTGCTTGAATGTAGTGGGGGGGGGGGGGGGAGTGCACCAGATTTCAAGTGTTTCATCTCAGTCTCCTCGTCGAATAAGAAGGAAATGTCAATTCTGAAACGTCTTTTCTTTTTGTGCTGTGTAAAGACAACCAGTATTTTGTATTCCTATTTATATACTGTGTGTTGATATTTGACTGTTTCTGTGTACTTGGTGTAATTGTGTATGAATATGCTCCTTTTTTTAATGTTTTATTGGATTAGTGATTGAAACAAAAGTGGGTGGATGGATGGTGGAAGTTGTGGAAAGTAGAGTTGTTGGACAGGGTGTACGCGTTGTCATAGAAACGGATGGCACGCTGTGTTACGGGTGCCGAAAGGGGTCAGGGATGTACATTTTCAATGTAAGAAATCACACGGGGGGAAGTGGAGACATATTTAGTGGTTTTGTACAGCATTGTATTAAAAATGTTTATGTACAGTACTTGTTAACGAACGTTGTACATTGATTATAAAATAAAAGAGTGGATTCATCCCCCGCGCTTTCGTGATCCTATTGGCTGCCTTGCCTGATGTATCCAATCACAGGACAGCGAGGGCGGGTCAAGTATGACTCATGGTGAGTTCAAAAGCGTAGTTTTCTGTACTGAGAGAAGTATTCGTGCTAAATATGCTACTTGGCTTCGTTTAATGAGGTAGAGAAAAGATGAACAAGGTTGTTTTGGTGACGGGAGCCAACAGGTAAAAACGTTTATTTGCTGTGGAATGCCGTGAGTGGTTGCAATTCGTATTAAAGACGTTATATGTAATGTGCGATGCCATAGATAAATGGTGGACTTTTTTTTTTTTACTTTGTTTACAACAATCCGGACTAGTTTTTCTTACTTCCGCATCACAGTATGCTGGAAAAACTACGGTGGCCAAAAAAGGTCAAACAAACAATACACGACTTTTTCCTCCCCCGCGTATGTTTGGCGAGGAGTTAATTACTTGGCTTATATATTTTCCAAATATACTGAATACTGTAGCAAAAGCAGACCTAGTTTTACATCTGTGCTTGTGTAAAAGTAAATAAAATAAAAACTACTCTAGTGCAGTCACCAAGTATTTTCACTTCATTACATCCCACCACTGTTTGTTTTTCCCCACCCCAGTGGCATCGGCCTGGCTCTGTGTGAGCGTCTCCTCAGCTCCAAGGATGGCGAAGGACTCCACTTGTGTCTGGCCTGTAGGAACATGCGTCGGGCTGAAGCCGCTCGCTCTGCCCTGCTCGCTGCCCACTCTGCGGCCCAGGTGACGCTGCTGCAAATGGACACCAGTAGCATCAGCTCGGTGCTCAGCGCTGCACGGGAGCTTCAACTCAGGTGGATGGATAAACATTTTATATGTGTATCATATACACATTTCAGTGAAACTTTGTCTTCTGCAGGTTTAACCGGCTGGATTATGTCTATCTAAATGCTGGCATCATGCCGAACCCACAGTTTGACCTCAAGGCTTTCTTCAAAGGCTTCTTTTCCAGGTACAATGCATATTTAACACCACTCCGCATATCTTAGCCTCTTTGGAATATGAGGTTTAAATCACATAATCACTCTACTGTATTTTTCTTGATTTATTTTTTTTTTTTTTGCAGCAATGTCTTCACCATGTTGACAACCGGCGAGGGCATCCTGACACAGAAGGACGGCGTCACTCCAGATGGCTTGCAGGAAGTCTTCGCCGTCAACCTCTTTGGTCACTTCCTGCTTGTAAGTTTGTCCGTTCCCTGTTAAACTGGAGTAGAAAGACGTGTTGACATTGGTTCTTTGCAGAGGGAGCAACTCTTGAGGTCATTTTAGCAGAATGCCGGCTACACTGGATATGTCGGTTACTTGAGCAACAATACTCATTAAAAATGAATAGCTTGATTGTCCCTGATGTAAGGTCACGAGCACTTCTAGTCTAACAACATGCAGCCGATTAAATACTGCCCCGCAAACCTCTTTTGATTTTTTGAAGCCTTGTGTTGTGATTATTTAAAAATGTACGAAAGGAATCAAAAGTGAAGTGCGTTTCCTTTCAGATCAGGGAGCTCGAGCCGCTTCTTTGCCAAGCAGGTCGGACCTCTCAGCTCATCTGGACGTCCTCCAGTAACGCTCGCCGCTCGGCTTTTAGCCCGGAAGACGTGCAGCATCGCAAAGGCAGCGAGCCGTACAGTTCATCCAAATATGCTTCGGACATTCTCAGTCTGGCCATTAACACTCATTACAATAAACAGGTTAGCTGTGACAAAAACCATAAAAGAAGAACACCCTTCACTTATTTGAGTGGTAGAATGTTAGTTAGCTGAATTGTTGTGCTTTCCAGGGCTTGTACTCATCTGTGATTTGTCCCGGCTTTGTGATGACCAACCTGACCTACGGTATCCTGCCTTCCTTCCCAGCATTCCTCTGGACCCTGCTTTTGCCTCTCCTATGGCTGGTGAGTGACGTAAAAAAAAAAAACTCTACTGATGTCATTCACCCCAATCCACTTTCTTTTCATGTTATCAGATCAGAGTGTTCATCAATACGTTCACCCTGACACCTTATAATGGAGCTGAAGCTTTGGTAGGAAGAAGCACGTTGGGAAAAAAATAAATAAAAAATTCTGCGGGACATTTATGCATGTGCTTCTGCTTTTGTAGATTTGGCTTTTTAATCAAAAACCTGAAATGTTGGATCCACGGGTCAAATACCACAGTTTAACATCTAGCCTCGGTCATTGCTACACTCAACCACGGCAGGTATGCCTGATAGGTTTTTCCTTTCTGGGATAGTTGAAACAATGCAGCACATTAGGATCTTCTTTGCAGATGGATGTCGACTTGGACACGTCAGAGGCGCTTTATGACGAGCTGCTTCGGCTGGAACGGGAAGTGAGGAGGAAGCGAATCGTATCTTAACACACTCCCATGCAAGGTGTGTCAGAAAAGTTTCAGGATTGGTATCGCTACTGGTAATTATTTTCTTCTGAGGCACATCTGATCTTTGGAAAATGACAAATCATATTCAAGTGTAAAAAGAAGTTAAGCATTGTTGATTGCAAGAAACAATAAAACACTTAATTATACCTGGAATCTGAATGTCTTCGTATTTAGTCTTCTCAGCTCCTTGTCGGACCTAAATGTCAAGAATGAAATGTTTCTCTTCCCTCCTTGAAGATGCGTGACATGTGAGGTTGTCAAATCCATAACGCTCGGGACAAAAGGCGTCAGATTCCAACAGCAGGTTCTCGGTGTCGTCCCCAAAGCGTACGTAGGTGCTGCGAGTGAGCTCGTCCGCAACATCAGGCGTCCCGGCATTCTCGTTTTGACTCTCCTCCGCCCAGCTAACTTTAGGGTTGGAAAAAGCCCACACCATGCCGCAGAAGTACAAGAAGAAAGTCCCCATGACCAAAATCATGAGCGCGTATGACTCCATCATGGCCTTGGTGACAACGGATGTCATGACTGATCGGGATGTCGGGATGCTGTGGTGCGTTTAGGTGATACGAGGGTGGGTGACGTTGTGGGCTGGACTAACGTTCACTCCATCTGTCAACGCTGATAACATGATCTGGACTTTTTAAAGTTGTGTGGGGTATTTATATTTTATATATTGTATCTTTGTTTGTAAAATATAGCCATCCATCCATTAAGCCTTTTACTATTTTTTTATTTATTATTTGACAAGCTCATACACTTATTCTTTTTAAATTGAAATGGTGGAGGGGGTTGTTTTTTAATTAAAAAAAAAATTAAAATAAATTCTAAATGTGCAGGTACATGGACATTTACATGTTTTACATGACCCGTGGATTTACACGCTTGGACAAACCACAACACAAGTTTTACATGATGAAGCTTTTACCAGTTTTCACTTTTGATTTGTACTTTGTCGAAAGTGCCGTCGTCACTTGGGTGATTACACAAACCATGTGAGCATATTATTATTTCAAATTTTGACACAAAGCTGGCTCATGTTGTGAATTAAAGGCATGACGAGTTTCTTTAAAGACTCAAAAACGAGAGAAAATTATATTAAAGCGCGCGTGCACGGCTTCCGCAGGCGAACCACACGAGTTACTGTTGCATTGTGGGTAAAGTAGTTTTTATTGGCGTTTGACCCCACTGCTAGGAGTCCCCAACGGACTACACCCCCCAACCGCGACTATCCAACAAAGTCCCGTATGTCTATCGCGCCGGAAGAGAAGAAGTTCCTTTTCCCAGCCATCTTGTGGCTTCACCTAGCGAAGTGTTCGCACCAAGCCTCGTAGAATCGGAGGAAAATCCTGCTGAAGGGGCGCCATCATGCCCGGACAAATGCAAGAAGGTTTTGGCATCGCCGTAACCAATCGATACGACCAATTATTGGACGATGAATCGGACCCGTTTGAGTTAATGAAGCAGGCTCAGGCTCAGGCTGAGAAGAAGAAGAAGGAGCCTGCCGCTCCCGGTGCCGCCAAGTCTGCAGCCCAGGCGGCCAAACAGCCCAAAAAGGAGACCCAGAAAGACAGAAAAACCCCGTTGACCGACAAAAAGGCGGAACCCCAGGCTCCCGTCCCGCTTAAGAAAGATGGTGAGCACGTTTTTCCGCTTTTCGAACCTCTTTTAGCATAAGGGGGTGTCGGGTGGCTGCTAAAGGCTAGCGTTGTATCAAGGTGCGTAAAGCTGCCGTGACGTGAGCTCCCGCGTGGTTGCTGGGGGGAATATGCTTCCCTTCTCGGGCTCAAATAACCGTATTATAATCATGCCAGATCAAATATTCCGCGAAGAACCACTCGGGAAAATCCGCATTTCGTTCTGGCTCGAGGCCCTCATTGACGGTCCAGGCCCTGTGTTAGTATGACGATCAAAAGCATGTTTGTCGTCACATGTTATGAAAAATACACCTCGAGGAAAACAATGCAGAAATGAACAGTCATGTACGTCCACGTTAAATAATTCAGCGTGCAACTTGTTTACATTGTCAATAAGCGATAAACAGGTGCAAGCACATGCTTCTACCCCGCTGCACTTCCTCGCTTTCCCATTAGCATCATGCTAACTGCTGCACGCAAATCAATCTAAAAAAAAAAAAAAAATACACTGATGTACTTGCATGCTCACGCTAGGCCATAATCAGTATGTGAGGGGGGGTGGGGGGTCAAGTGATCTAGTTGCTGGAGAGATGAGACAGGTGCACCCCTTCGTGTGCTGCATACAGCTGCTCTGTGTTTCTATTTCGGTATACAGGGCAAGTGAAGCAATGTCTCCACCATGTGTTGGCTTACGGCGGCCATGTGCTGCCAAGGCGGTGGTGGTAGTGCCAAGGTGAATCACGTGACGATCATTTTGGGTACCCCCAGTGTGGTTGGGCGCGCGGTTCGCGATGTGTTTTGATCTAGGGGTTTTAGCTTCATGCCGGTCGAGCAGCCCAAAAAAGGGGGGCGGGGATTCCGACTTGGGGCTCACATTCCAAACTATTCATCCACTGCTGCCTCAGCTAATGATTGACAGTGCTGTAATCTCCAGTAGGCAATTGCTCGCCATTGGCTTAACTCCCGCCATGGAAATGCAAATCAAGAACAAATTAAAAAGGCGTGACTTTGGCAACCCCGGGATCCGTCGTATTTGTTCGTTCCCGCATTGATAGTCGTCGCCGTGTCATCCCGTAGGTCCCGGAATGAGGAGAATGGGCCGCAAGCCGGAGGGCGAAGGCCCGAGACCCCAAGGCGGTCAGCAAGGAGAAGGACGACCTCCCGCAGACAGACGGCCAGCGGATTGGCGGCCACCTCGCCGCTTCACGAGGCCCGCCGGCGAGCCTGGCGAGAAGCCCGAGGGAGGAGAATTCTCAGTGGAGAAGTGAGTTTTCGTTAGACGTCGCCTAACGCACCGAAATGTGTCGGCCGTTTGTGATTGTGTTTTTTTGCCGCCCTTCAGGCCCATCGGTGACAGGCCGATGAGGGGCCGCGGTGGCGGAAGGGGCTTCCGTGGAGGCAGAGGCCGCGGCATGGGTCGCACTGATGGCTTTGACTCCAGAGGCAAACGAGAATTTGACAGACACAGTGGCAGCGACCGATCGTAAGTACTGTTATCTGAGAAATCACTGTTGATGATTGGTGGAATCAGTTTGTTGAATATATATATATTTTTTTTTCCGTCAGGGGTCCGAAAAGTGAAGAGAAGCGAGGTGGAAGTGGATCTCACAACTGGGGCACAGTCAAGGACGAACTCAAGTAAGTCCGCCACAGAACAATGGTCTCATTGTGTTAGCTCAGCTCGACGTGAGGATGTAGATAACAAGATGGCACACCTCGACACAGGAAATGCGATTCTTGAGTCATTCACTGATCACCGTTATGATGTCCCTATGACGGGAAGTGTCCGATCCTGGGTTTTGTCCTCCACAGTGAACTCGACCAGTCAAACGTCACAGAGGAGAACCCGGAAGGCGAGGAGCACCCACCCGCCGACTCTGAGAACAAGTAAATTGATCTCGGCACGCCGCGACCGCCTCGGCCGCCGCGATGGCCACTCACGGTGCGCCTCTTGTGTTTTTGTTGAAGGGAGAATGAGGTAGAGGAGGCGAAGGAGGAAGGCCCCAAGGAGATGACCCTGGACGAATGGAAGGCCATGCAGGACAAGGACCGCGCCAAAGTGGAGTTCAACATCCGCAAGGCCAACGAGGGCGCGGACTGGAAGAAAGGATTCGTGCTGCACAAGTCCAAGGCTGAAGTGAGTTTGAAAGAATCATTTCCAAACCTGTGGAAGCTCAAGAATGGTTTTCAGATGTTCTACTTGTGCATGGATACAAATTAGCCAAAGTTCTTTTCAAACACTGTTGACTTCAAAGCTGAACGGAGGGAAGCACATCTCGGAGCGCCATTTTAAAACGCCTTCTAATTGTGGCTTCATCTCGCAGGGTAAAAAGGATGAACTGATAGACTCTGAGACGTTTGAGTCCAAGGTGAGTGTACGCCACGCTTTTTCAACGGCGCGTTGAAATTTGCGCGTGACATGCCGTCTGGCTTCGCCCTTTAAGACGGAAGAGGAACCCCACTTCCGCAAGCCGGCCAACGACATCACGTCCCAGCTGGAAATCAACTTCGGAGACCTCGCACGTACAGGCCGCGGGCGCGGTGGGCCGCGCGGCGGGCGAGGCGGACGTGGGCGCGGCGGCCCACCCCCCGGCGAACGCGGCGGCGACACCCCCAGGCCGTCACGCGGAGGAAGGATCGAAAAGGTGAAAATAGGAACTGAGGGACAATCGGGGACAGACAATAATCAAATTTAAATTAACATTAAATGCAAATTAAGAAGGGTAGAAATGTTATTGCATATTAAATTGGAAAAAAAAACCGATCTGTCTCTTCTTCTCCAGTCGACCGCGATGGTGCCCAACGTGGATGACCCCGAGGCCTTCCCGGCCCTGGCCTGAGAGCCTTTTAGGGCGGGGCCCACAGGAAGAAAGAGCACCTCCGCTACGAGGCTTGCATGTTCCTGGATCCTTCAGCTAAGTGAAACGACGAGAGAAGACTGTCATGAACTGTGGCACTCAATGTGAGGACTGCGTTTTACCCAATAAAAACAAAACCGATGAAAAAAAGGAAAAGAAATTAACCAAAAAAAAAAAAACACAAAAAAGAAAATGGACTTCTTGCTACTCGGGAGCTGCTTATTGATGGAGGTTTTTGTACTTGCAAACAAAAGTAGCAGGGATGCTTTCATACAGTATTTTTTTTTTTTTCAGAGGTTATGCATTTGTCCATCTGTAGAATCTTTTGTAATTTAGAAAAATACGCATTCGGAAAACATCGTTTATGGTTTGCGCCGCTGCCCATTTGCCGGCTACACTCATCGAGTTTTTTTTTTTTTACTTTTTGTTCTGCCTCAGCACTGATAGGTTTTTTTTTTTGTTTTTTTTCTACGCAGGAAGGTCCATCCTTTTAAGAATGGCCTGTAAAAAAAAATTCAAATCATTTTTCACAAATAGTATTATGATGCAAATTGGACTTCTCTGATGACGGGGCTCCTTTTTGTATGGCAAGATAGGTCATTTTTTTTTTAGAGACAGTTTTTCTACCAAATTATCACTAATCACGAGGCTGTTTTTTTTTTTTTTTTTGTCCAGTAGATTCATTTCAAGCCATCTCAACGACTGGGAAGCATCGGCTACTGTTAACACACTCCGTTTCAGTCGGTCTCTGCACTGTCCTGCGCAGGCCGGCCGCTGCGCTGTGGTTTTTATTGGGCACGACACCCACCACCACTCGCATAACTGCTCTGAAAGAAAAAAAAAAAAACAGTCGTCGTTCATTGTGTGGAACAACTGATGTGCTTCTGCTAATGTGTGAATTCCTGCCCTGCTATTGGAGACCTCTGTCGGTAAATAAAGGTGGTCGGTAAATTGGTTGCACTGTCGTTTTTGCACCCCATTAAAACCCACAAAGCTTAAATATATTGATAGAATCATGCTTTTTTTTTTTTGGGGGGGGGACTGATTTTCCCCATCAGATAACATTTTCCATATAAGGAATGAAATTATTAAGCATTCCAAAACTTTGTTGAACAGAGTCCAAAGTACATGAATCTCATGCCATGAATGGAAGGCCAGACGTACAAGCAGGCATGTTCTTCATGTGCGTCATCGTGTGAGCATGGACAGAAGGGAGCTGAGACATCTGCTGTGTGATACGACCAGCTTGACTCCGGGTGCTGAGGGGGCTCGGGCTGTGGCCCACCACCGTGCTGTGCCACCTACACCTTTTAATCATTTAGACTATTAGCTCAATCTAAATGCACGTTTTTGGAATGTAGGGGTTAAGCAGACATACAAACCGAGTTGATAAAGGACAACTAATTGTTTTTTTTTTTTAGTGATAGTTCAAATAAATGTTCTTTATAATAAGTCTACACACCCACAAGCATCGAACTTAACATTGAAGGATTTTTTCCCCTGCTATGTTTTGATATAATAAATCTAAAAGACTTCTTTTACTGTTAGTGCAAGAATCTTGAAGCCACATTGTGCAGTGCAGTTTGCAGGGTGTTGGGGAGGAGGCGGGAGGGGGGGGGTCAATATGTGCACGGTGATGATGCGTGACGTCACGAGCATCCAGCATTAGGCAGCAGCAGCAGAAAAAGCAGGATCGAGCATTTTCCTCCTCTCTCCCTTGAGCCACCATCACCGCCTGTGTCCTTCTCGCCTGCGACATCTACAAGGCTCTCCATTCCGGCTACCAACATGCGCTCCTTCTCGGCATTGCTTGCGGTGTTCCTGGCTGGGTTCGCCGCCGCCGCGTCTTCTCTGGAGATATTTGACAACCAGCTGGGCGACATCAGTTACTGCAAGAAACAATGCCAGCTTTCCATCAAAAACAAAGGCCCCACTAAAGTAAGATATCATTACAATGCGTACTGCATGACTGATTGCGCAACAAAACAAATGGAATGACCGGCGTGTGTGTGAATTTTTGTAATTATCATTTAACCCCCCCCCCCCCCCCCCCCCAAAACCGTAGCGTCTTTCTGTTCAAGCCGAAAATGAGTTGAGCATTGCGGGTGAAAGCGTGCCGTTAGTAGCGCCAGCACAAAAGATTTTACAGCACGGATTTTTTTTTCCGTCTTCTATCAACCCTCAGGTGTGGCTCCATATCTTGCTGCAGGGCAAAAACTCAAAATTCCCGAGCGAGCCAAACCACCGGGACGATTAAAAAATATTAATAATTCAATAATTACATGTGATAAAAAAAAAACCGTGATGTTGTTTAGTGCTGTCGGTAAACGCGGAAATGGTGGAGATGATGACAAGGCTATTATGATAGCTGCATGCGTATTGACGAGGTTTGACCACAAGAGGGTGCTATTTCTAATCAGATTCAGGATTACCTAGTCAGGATGGCATTTTTGTAGACTTTAAAATATATATAAAAAAACATTTAGCGTGTTAGCATTTAGGTCCTCTGTGTTTTCTCAATTGCACTAATGTACATTATTTGCTTGACAACCAACATCTGTTCTTCTTCAAGGACTCCATGATGAACGCCTGCCATCGCGGCTGTCGTCTCTACTCCATCTGCCAGTTTGTCAATGGCAACGCCGGCTTTAACACCAGCAAGGACGAGTGTCAAGGAGGTGAGCGGCTCCATATGTGGCTCCCCGGTTTGACTCGAATGATTTGTCAGTGGAGAGATTGCCCTTTCCTGGGTACATCATAGATGTCATTGTTTAGTGTACCTAATAAAGTGTCCCTCAATTCCCATCTGTGTTCACAGCATGCCAGGAGGCTTATGTCAAACTTGTGGAGCAGGATGCGTGCAGCACCGGCTGCGCTAGCCAGCCCTCGGAACCCGAAATCAAGAGGAGGAAGGTGAGAGAGAAAGAATCTTCGCACATCATGAGATGACATGAGATTTCCCAAAACAGCTCAAGGCCATGACCCTGCGCCCCAAGCCGCCTTCCGTCATGGAGGCCGTGTCCAGTTGGTGCAATGACATTGTCAGTTCCGCCCAGAGCTTCATCTCTTCCACTTGGACCTTCTACCTGCAGGCCGACGATGGCAAGGTCGTCGTTTTTCAGGTACCGTTTGCCTTTACAATACGTTTGGGAAATGAGAGAGCGAGTTGACGCGTAAAGTTTTCTCCAAACAAAATCACACAGCTCGTTAAGAGTTATTTTAAGACGCACCACTTCCTCTCGGCATTGTGAATATCCCCGCTTAGAAAACCTCATGCGTCGTGAAGTACCTCATTTTTTCTATCGGCAGATCTAAATCTGGAACGACAATAAACATTTACATTAAGCTAGTGACTCCAAAGTTGAGTGTTATGCATCGGAAGAGCTGCAGAGAAACAACGTAAAGCGACGAAAATAAAATCCGTCGCGCCTGCCGACCTCAGCGTCCAAACCGGCTGCCTAATTAAAGGATTGCGAGGAAATCGACGGCTTGATGATACGTTGAAGAGCAGCGTGGAGTCGGACAACCTCGACATTACCTCATATAGAGACGCAAACGCCGCAAATGTTTTGTTCTTTGAATTCATTTGTAAACCGATCTTGCACGAGTTCATCTCTGCTTGGAGATATTAAATATGCATGTGAATGAACTTCATCTTCCTCGGCTTCCTCAGAGCCAACCGGAGATGGAGTATTCTCTTCCAGAGCTGCAGGCTCCTCGCTCCAACGTGGCCGACAATCCTTGGCCTCAGGTGCACTCGCACACGCAGAAGCCTCACGGTGAGCGTGGAGAAACAACCTTTTGTCTGGGAGAAATGAAATTAGCTTCTGGGAAAGATAGCATTTTTTTTTTTTTTGTTTTGGACAGGCGTGAGGGGGCGTGGTGAGAAAGTGGGATCCAAAGTCGGAAGCAGGGGTAAACATCAGGTGCAGCACGCAGACGAGAACGCCGCCACCGCCGCCGCTGCCGAGCACGACTTCCTGGGCTGCATGTCCAGGTAGGCCCAGATCAAAACGACCGAGATGAAGGAGAAGCGTCTTCTTAACGATGTAACGTTCATTTTTAAGGCGCTCGGGTCTGCCCCGATGGATTTTGGCGGCGTGCCTCTTCCTGTCCATCATGGTCATGCTGTGGCTCAGCTGCGCCAGCCTGGTCACCGCACCCGACCAGCACATCAAGACGCAGGTATGACCCCCCACTTAGCCCTATTAGCGTTACAAATTGGATTTTTAAAATCGAAATAAAACTTCGGTATTGAAAAACGAGTCGCGCGATACGGTGGAGTCGTCCAATCGGTGTTTGTTCGCAGTTGAGTATCAACAGCAACAAAGAGTTCCTGGACGCCGCCCAAGTGAAAGTGAATCCGTACCACCTGAGCCCCCTGCCGGCCGTATGCATCAAGCGGGCGCCGGCCGAGGACTGCCTGGAGGCGGGGCCTCTGCCGGTCAAGGTGGACCTCGATAAGACGCGCGTCTAGAAAGCTTTGGGGATTCCCTTGACTCAGTCACTGGATTATTATTATTTTTTTTAATGAGCACAGCACCCTCCGAGTCATTTAACGCCATTCTTATTATTGCCCTAACTGGATATCGTTTGATGGACGACCTGTCTGAGGGCGTCCATTTTGTTTTTGAGATTCACATTTGTGAGCGTTGAAGTGGGCAGAAATGATTGAAGTGCCACGCAAAGTCATTGAGCTACCTGTAATGTACATTGTAACCGAGACATAGAGGATTATTTAACGAGGTGAATTAAAGCTACACTGAATAAAATACATATACTATGAGAGAAAGTCATTTTTTTTTTCCATTCACATTTTTCACAATTTTTTTCAACTAAGATATAACTTTAATTTTCAAAGTGTAGGTTATTTTGAGAAAGTTGTTTTTGTTTAGAAAGTCAGGTGCTTGTCCTAATTTTTTTTTTATATATTTTTTTTCAAGTGACATTATTAACATAAATATTAACAATTTTACTATTCTCATGTCATTATTTTCTGGAAAAATTAAATACTATTAAAATGTGACTATTTTAATATGATTGCATGTTTTACGTCACATACATTTTCACAATCTATAAGTGATTTCACAATCATGTATGTCTAAAAAAAAAAGAATTGAATATGTCAGTAAGACCCTTTGTCTTGAAAATTCAGTCTCATAACTTTCATGAACTTTTTTTTCTCGTAGTCTGTGTTTTGGTGCCAGTGTGGCCGTAGTAGTCCTTGGGCAATTCTTGTATAATTCTGATATGTTATCGCCCTGCTTTCACATAAGGAGCTATATAAGTACATGTAGACATTTTTGTACTTTACTGAACTCAAAAGAAACATTTCATTTGTCATGGAGCCGAGTTCCCCATTGCTGGAAACTTTTTGTTTGTGTTTTTTGGCTGTCCTGTAGCACTCTTGGACTCGCCCAAATAAAGCGTGCATGCCGAGTCAAGCTTCCATAGTCGAATCCTAATTGCTCCCCAAAGGCCCGTTGTAGATTTGTGACCATTTTTTTTTGTGCTCCTATATGCTGTAAATATTATGACATCAATAATCATGATAATATTGACAAGGAATGCCGATAAGGACTTGAACAAGAACAATAAGAGCCATTCAATCAATATGTGAACATATATCACCAAGATTTTGATGTGAATTTCTAACTATTGTATTGTTTCCTTTTTACCGCTCTCTTCATTTTCAATCAAACAATTGCATCAAGGAATAAAGTGTTTTCATCAACAAAAGTTGCGTGTGTGTCTTACTGATTAAAAAGAAGGGATAAGGAAGAATTTAATGATAATTCTAAGCTTGGAAATGATTCATTTGGCTTTATTTATTTATTTATTTATTTACAGTCTTGGATGTGCAGCTCACAGCAACACGTAGTGGAACCTGAAATCTGATTGGACACTATAATGATTATTGTGTCCAATCAGATTTCAGGTTCACGATGCTGTGAGCAAAAATTTGGCGGGCGGTCAGCAAGTTGCTTGAGAAGCACCTGTCGTTAAAGCCAAACTGTGCCATGATTTTTACTTTCTGGACCTGAATTTTTGCGTCTCTGGTCATAAGTAGGTCTTATTTACCCAGGAATGAGGAAAACAGACGAATTGGTGTAAGACTCGTTTGAAAAGATAACTTCAACGTCGTCCATTTTCATTTCATAGACGAAGAACGGATCGCGACGTTAAACTTTTGTGCTAATGTGCTAGCATTACGCCAACGGAGAAGACTCAGAGGGTAAGTGCCACAATAACATTATTATTGTTAAAAGATGTGTTGTTAGGGAGAATATATTTTGTTTTTTATATTTATATTGAAGCCAAACGTAATATTACGAAAATATTCACGCCCCCTTCAGAAAACCAATTTTTTCAGAAAGTTTTAATAAAGAATTGTATTTTCTTTCTTCAAAAATTATCTTCCTCGAGTAAAATATATTGAATTCATAGGAAATGGATGGATGGATGGAAAATAAAATATAAAGTGCATTTTTTGACAACCGTTTAGTTGCATTACTCTTTCTGTCCACTTGGTGTCAGCAGAGACAGAAGATTTGTCTCCCAAGGTCAGTGTCAATGCGTCCAGGTTCTTCCCCAACCTTTCTTGAGCCAAGGCAAATATTTCACGTTTACCGCCGAATAAACATGTTACAAAAACAGAGAAAGATATCTAATGGTTGCCAACATAGTCATGTTCATTGTACATTGCACCAACTAGTGAAATACTACTTGGTTGTTCTTCAGTCACGATAGGCCTGCTGTTAGAATTTGTTTGGGGAGGGGGGAACCTATTCAAATTTGCTACACTTGGTGAAAACACCCCCAAGAAGACAAATAGAGGATACTTGTGGGCCTACATACGCTTGTATTTGATGCTGATTGTGTTATATTTCATCCCTCATTATTAAGGATAAGAGAAGAAAGTGCTATGGTTGGCTGGCAACCCGTTCAGGGTGTCCCCAGGCCTACTGCCCGATGACGCCGGGATAGGCTCCAGCCCGCCCGCGACCCCCGTGGGGACAAAGCGGTACAAGAAATGGATGGATGGATGGAGAAGAAGGTAAGATATGTGCTAATATGTGACATTTTCTGTGCACTCTGAACATGTCAATGAATATTTTAACCCCACTAAGCACTTCAGATAATAGATTTAAAATCTATTTAGTTGCTTAAAATTAGTCAAGTTAATAATTGAATGTAAACGACTGAAATCACAGTTTTTAAACCATTATTTTTACAAGAGTTATTTCATCAATGTTACTTCCACTCTCAGCGTGGTGCCCCTCATCACCCTCAGGGGGCGCTATGCACCCAGGTTTGACTTCATTATCATTATTTGTTATCACTCTTATTATTATTCCATTGTGATTGCTTAGTGTGTTGCTCTTATCTGGACTCGTCTGCATACCGCGCTGAAAGTCACCTGGAATTTAAACCACTATTCCTTTTTATTATTATTATATTATGTTCATGTGCACAATCACATTACAGTTAATTCTGTATGTTTACTAGGTTGTACTGAGTTACTGTTTATGTTGGTTTACCTTTATGAGAAGGTCAAAATATTAGAAAGAGTTCATGGCAAGATAATGCTCTTAAAATAAAACACAACCAGAGCAGGCTACCTTTAAGTATTTTCACCCTAGATATGTGCACTTGTACTTAATGTTTCGGTGACCCCGTGTGTATTTAAGCCACGCTGGTCGAAGCAGATGCCCACCCTCCGAGTTGCATGTTAATGTCTCCCATTGAAATCTGGCGCTTAATGAATGAAAAGTGACATGTTTAATGATGACTGGCCCTTTAAATGCATTGACATGACTTCAAGTCATTATTATGCTAATGCACGTGGCAAATATTGAGTGTACATATTGTTTTTTCAACCCCTGGTTTGCAGAGTCACGCCGGCCGTGCGTGACAAGTGTCCAATTGATCACGTTACGTTTATGGGGCGTGGGACAATTCATATCTTCCGAACGGAGGGAGCGTCGACACGCGTGGAACTTTAACTGTCCCAAATCCCCAACCCACCAAAAAAAAAAGAAATCATCCACAACACCCCCAAAAGAGCCAATCGGCTTTGCGGCATCGTCTCCCCCACTCTGTGAGTCCTTCTACACGCGTGGACAGACGTGTATACACGCACACACACAGCCCGGATGCGAGCCGGACTATTAAACTCGGTGCCGGCCAAAAACGCCACTCGCTCCGGCGTGTGTGGCCGGTTTCAAGTTGCCCTCCCTGTGAATTGATTCTACTATGAGGTCGCACCAAGGTGGTCCGCAGGAGGCAGGGGCCAACGTTCGGGAATGTCTACCAGAACCCGCTCTTGAAATACGACAAATGAAACAAATATACATGGAAGTGTTGTTTGTTCACCTACTATGGCATTTAAATCGATGACATTAGCCGCAAACGTATGAAGAAGAGGATTAGCAGCGATGGCCGTTCAAGACACTCCCCCTTTGCTTTTCAGTGGTATGATCCACAATTTATTCCAGGGAAAGACTGACAGTTTTTTGGGTCATGAAGCAGCTGTTCAAGTCAGTGGCCGGTCCCCCCTCCGCTGGAATAAGAAATTAGTCCATTTTCAAGTAAATAACTACAGCTTCTGGGCCGATAAGAAGGAATTACCCAATGGTGTGTGGAGCAAAACAGTTAAATCCAATAAATGTGAGCTTCCTGCTCCCGCGCACCTCCCCTCCGTCATGTTATTATCAAAACAACATGAGGGAGTCTATGTCATAAGCAATTTACTGCTCCTATTTTCATGCGATTGTGGTAAAATATGAAATTTGATCATATTTTGGATGGAAATGCACATGTGCAAAGACATCCAAGTTAGCAGTGGATTCCTCATTTTCAATGCATTTAAATTGTAGATAAGGTTCAAGTCAGTTAAACGATAGGTAAGTCATCTGAGTTTTGAAATAAAAAAGTCAGTCGTGATGCGTTACATTTACTTAAATGACGTGGATGAATTTGACTTGTTCGAGTAGTTTGAATGCAACATTCCAACTATTAAGTATTTTTGTTGTTGAGCTTTAACACTACTTTTACTCAATTATGGATTAATTACTCTTTTTCTGTAAAAATTAAAACTTCTTTATGGAGTTGGAGTGGAATTTGAATCACAAAAGCATTTAGAGTCGATATCAATTAAAAGTAACAATCGGTAATATTTGTTTTCATCACAGTTTTGACTGTACAGTGGCTTGTATTGAGAGAAAAGAATTTCCAACTTGACTAATTTAAAACCAGGTTAATAGCGAACTGAGCAGCTTTGTATTTTCGTTGTGGTGACGTCGCTCATAATTAACCATTAAATCATATCTCGACGCTGTAACGATTGCTGTAAACAAATGACATCTTGATTCCTGTTGAACGTGTTCCAGAACTCTCGAATGCTCGGAGGCCTTCGCTCGAGTGCACGCCATGCATTGTGCCAACACGTAATTAAGCTCCTGCGTAGCCGTATCCGATTAACATCGTGTATGCTGAGCTAATAGTTGTTTCCGTGTCTTTTTTTTTTGCTGCTGCCGGCAGATGAGCAACATCCTTCTCCATTTTTAGATGCCTGAACTGGCTCGTAAAGTTTATTGTGCGATGAAATATGTTGACACCTTGATTAAAAACACGGCCCGCGGTTCCTTGTGGATATTATACTTTTGTACAATGAATGTCAGTGGAACTATAAATAAATGGATATGACTTAGAATGGTAACATTGTACAAACTTGCAATTATGGCGTTTGCGGCGTCGCATTTATTACACAAGCGGCTTAATGAAAATTGGATGTGCTTATACGGTGCAGTAGAATTCCGATTGCTGACCACTTTATTAGGTACACCGACACAATCGTATTCTTGGCACACGAAGCTACAGGTTTAAGAGTCCTGTCATATTTGGTGCAATATTTGATTCAAGCTGTTTACTGCCATTCCGAGTTGGATTTTACGTGACAACTTAAAAGTAGTCGGAGAATTATATGTTGAGTTTAAAATAAATAAAATAAATGTGAGGCATGTTAGACCCGATGTTGCTAATTTCATTGACGGGAACAAGGAGGTATGCGCTGTCGTGGGAGCGGTCACATCTGATTTCAGAAAGTGGCTCCTTTTAAGAGTCTTGACGTGGCGCCCAGTGGAACGTTTAAAAAAATACAATGCAATGAAACAGTGGATTTGATGCTCACATATTTGTGAATGAATATCTAGTACAAGTGTCGGTGGAGCTCACAATTACATTACAATTATTAACAGTTCAACTCTGCCTAAGGAGTGTTGAATGTCATCCTACTGCCTCATTCTTGCGAGAGCATATGTTGCTGATTGCAGAAATTGTGACACAGATGTAGCCTGTGTCTTTGTTTGGCTTCTGTGTGATCTGTTTAAAGGCGCTCGCAGAGTTGGCTGTAAATAATGAGATTTAGCTCAATTAGAGTCCTCTTGAGGTGGCCAAGAAGAGTGGCGGCAGTAATCCACGGCGCTACCGCTCGGCCTGTTGGCGGATTATGTCCTCGGGTCACAGTTTATCCTTTACGTAAACTATCCGCAGCGCTCGGCCCAGAGCGGAGCGCGGCCGACACCTCCCGGCTCGATAACATCTGATCCCTCAGCTACTTGACGAAAACCAGGACACTGCGACTTCCTCCGGAGTCGCGGGTGTCCACTCCATCCATCTTTTGGCGGTTGCTGGGGATATACATCAGAGGAAGGGCAGCTCTATCTATGTAACATGCTGAGAAATGGCGATGTTGCCGTCTGATACACTGGGTGGGCTGCTGACCATATGTGTGTAGTACCACTGTGTGTTTTCTCAAATTGTTACCATCCCTCCAGTGGACACCATGACACACAATTAGTAGCCGGTTCAGTTGCATCGCGTTGTTTAAATCGATAAATAAATAAAAGTCTGAGTTCTGAGTTCAATAGCATTTTTATATTTATATGTCTGCAGATGCTGAACTGCAAGTTGAGTTGCGTGAATATGGCCTTTACGTTATTGTTTCGACCCAACCCCGAGGCCACCGTAGTTTTCAATGATTCGGGACACAATAGCATCTTAGTCATGCGGGCTCCAACAGTCTGAATTATCACTCGACACGCTCATCCTCCTTAAGTGCACCTCAGCGAATATGCTTTGCCGAAGCGGAATGGAATGCCTCCGCTTGAGGTGTGGCCCGTCTGTAGGCCCGCCGCTCTCCTCCCCGGCTTCCATTTTAACGGCGTGTCGGCGAGGCTCGCCGGGATCCGGTTTCAGTCCCCTTTCGGTGGAGCCCGGGCCCCGCCGCTGACAGCAGCTTTTATTTGATGTGGACGTCCCGTGTTGGGTTTCAGCGCGCCGCCTTCAACATATGATCTCCATTATGAGCGCAGGAGGAGGAACGCGTGTTTGCTGGATGAATGGAGGGGAGGAGGAAGGAGAGATGGAGTGAGGCCAACAGATGGAGAATGGTAGAGAAGTGTGTCGGAGGTGGGCAGACTGGCTCAAGTGGACATTGAGAAAAGATTGGGGTGGGACGCTGAATTAAATACATTGTAACCATTAGTCACCAGACTAACTTGTGCGGCTCCGATAAGACCGAGGCGGTAGATGGCAATAAATGGCCTCTTGCAGGGTTGAACTGTAACACACATTAGTTGTCTACTCAGGAAAAAGTAATTGAGATCATTTGTTCGTTGGATGGCTCGCCCATGCCTGTAGTTTTCGGTGAGTTTTCTGTTTTGTTGAGGTTAACATGTCTGATGTCCAGACGTTTGCTGTTGTAATGTTTATAAAGGAAATATGATGACATCCACCACGTGTATCAGGACCTTGATCAAATTCACCAAAATCACTTTATACCCCCTGCGCCACAACTTAGATCTGGGTTCACTTATCTAAAATTTAGTCCACTTTGTCACCAAATTGTTCAGTGCGCCAGGGGCGTGTAAAAGAAAACACTCTTAGCCCAGCAGAATTCCCAAACATGGTAAAAATGAAAAGCTGAGAAAACAATTGTTACAAATAAGTCATAATTTTTCTTAATTTAATGAATTCAACTTGGGGTACGATATTAATTTCAAGCTGCAATTTCCCGTCTAATTAAAGCAAACGCCTGCTTGATTAGAGGATAGAATATGAACGTGAAGTTTGAATGCGGGCTGATATGAGAATTATGAGTGATGACAGGGGGGCGCCAGATGACCTCGTTTGGAGTTGCCACGCTGACGGGCTTCATGCGAAACAAAACAGGAGAGATAAAACCTGCCGTGAACAAAATGTCACGCTAATAAGAAAACCCCAAACAGGACCGACAATAAGAGCAGGAGAAATTAAATTAGTCAATAAAAACTGCAAAAGATGAGTGAGATTTGTGTGTTAATAATGTGACTCAGACAAAAGAAGGAAATAGATATCATACAAAATAGTCCCTGTTGTACAAAATGGGGCAGGGGATAGCAAATATTTGGCGTGAAAATGAGAAGTGAGGCTCTCAAAGCAGCTCAATTTCTGTCTGCAATAAACATGCAAATGGCCGCAGAAAATAATACGTAAATAGAACACAGGACTTCAAAAAACAAAAATATACAGCTTAGTTACGACTGCATCTGATTAACATGTTAACGGTTAGTATGCTAGGTGCTACGCTAGCAGACCACACAGTTAATGGGACACATACTGCGCACGGGCTTTCAGGTGGCTATAAAGAGATACAACATGTCAGGAACGAATGATTTATCCGGACGTGTGTATGCTGCAGAAAAGCTTTTACTGACCATTTTACATGAAAGAATTGTGCCAGCAACTTGATGAATATGGCGGCCTAGGGAGCCAGCTTTTGCTTGTAAAAATGGATCCGTTGCGTTTCCTTCTGTCTTGTCGGCATTTGCCGCTTATACACGTGGCGGACTTCCAAACTTGGGAAGCTAAAAAAAAAAAAAAAAGTTATGCGCAAGGTTGAAGGGTTGTGATTTTGATAGGGCGTGTCGCGATGATGGCTATCTAATGACGCTAATACCAGCTTGCTAATTGCTATTATGCTAATTTAACACAATTAGGAACGTTTCGTACGAATTGTCCTGCTTCCAATCTACACCGAGCTTTACAGAGCTGAAAAGCAGACGCTGCATCTATGTTTCTGATCATATCTTCAAGCGAGCGAGAGTGAGAGAGAATCGTCCTGGTAGAATAAATGCCGCAACATGGAGCTTCTGTCATCTGAGCCTGTATATACAGTCGTGTGGCAGAAAGATGTATAGCCTCACTCCGTGTGTGCGTACGTGTGCGGGTCATTGTGAGGAAGAGCTGGCATCAGCGAGCGCTCTCCTGCAGTCATCAGTAACAATGGAGGCCTACCTCCCTCTACCTCCCTCCCTCTCCTCCCTCTGTCTGTCTGTCTGTCTGTGCTTTGTTCACATACCGTCTCAGCCCAGCGCCTAGGAATGTGTGTGCGGGTGGGCGTATGTGTGCAAAAAGAAGGGGTGGCGGAGGATGAAGAGGCCCCGCAAAGGAGGAGCCAGACAATCCGAAGGTAGTTAGTTGGCCTTTTCCCTGCAGGAAAAGTGCACATGAACCTCCGAGTATATTTTATGATCAAAACACACAAAAAATGGCTCTTTTTACGGCTTTGTTCGAGTCATCTACAGACGCCATGTGAGCTGTGTAAACAGGGCCGTAGATGTTATTTCACGAGTGTTGGGGGGGTGGGGGGGACAAATCGTTCAAGCGTAAGACAAGTTTTATGAGAAAATGATCGCCCTCTCACATTCAACTGCTCCTTTGATAGCAGCTAAATAAGCAAACTGTCAAATTTAGGTTAAACACAAGATCGGTGAAGCATATGATTGACTTCCCTATGGTAATACTGATCCCAAAAATTGAAGAAAATATCGTTCTTGAAATTTCATTTGATTTTTAACATCCATCCATTTTCATCCTCTCAAATACTTTCTGACAATCTTTGTCTTTCTAGAAAGCTCATAAATACAACAAAAATGTCCTCACCTTTTAAGCGATGACCCGCAAAGTTAAAAAAAAAACAATCACGCACATATACACACAGTATCGAGTTCATTCATGAATTGCAGCTTTTAATGGTGACACAGCCTGGCAGATGTAACGACAATGTGTTGAGAGTCTGCGAAGACACATGCGCCGTGAACATCGGCAGCCCTCTCCGCAATATGCCCACGGCTATGAGAGCAGACGTAAGATCGTTTGTGAGAGAACACTTTGACACCACTGCCACCAGCCTGTATTATCACCTGGATAAGGTCTTCAAGGTGTCCACCAGGTGCAATATTCGTGAGAGAAATATATGACATTTTATTGCTATTTTAGATACTCTATAAAAAAAAACCTAACATGCAACAGTTATGCTAATGTATAACGAGTCAGCCATTCTAGTCACGTACAATAAGTTCGGGATTTGAGGAAAACGAGGTAATTGGGTGTCTAATGATCAGACTAGATGCGATGCTAACAAGCTAAGAGCGCGTATGCTAATAGCAAGTTTGCAACTTAAGTTAAAAAAAAGAAGCAAAGGATAATTCGGCATTCTCAGATATTGAATTGAAAACCTGATACTAAATGCTAACTTGCTAACAGTAGACAGTAGTTATATATACACGCATATATGTAATTTTAAGTCACTTATTGGTTAGCCCACTCATGGTTCTTCCAGTTGTTTTAGTAATCTTCCGTTCAAAATGCTGTTCGAAAATGTCAGCACAATGCACGGCTGTGTGTCTGCGGGTCGATCCGCAGCCACCACCCTTCTAATTCCAGCCTGCATCTCGCCTCTCCAAAACAGCGCCATAAACACGCCGCATTAGGTCACAGTTGGTTTCGTAACCACTCTGTGACCTCTTTACTCGCTCTCTCGCTTTTTCCCCCTCCATCCTCCTATCTTCTCTCTTTTCTCTTGCACACACACACACCAATCTGTCTGCTTGGTGGCTCGACTCTCTTTTCCAATCTCGCCCATCTCGCCATCACCCTTTTTTTTTTTTTTTTTTTTATGTGCTCCATCTTCACACTTGGCTTTATAAGGTCCCTGCTGTACCTTTAAATTTCACAACTTTAGGCTTCCAGTATTTCTCTTCTTCTTTTCTCCCGCCTACTATGAATTTATTGTTAACTTTGTTAGTCACAGACTTGGTGCCTAGTGAACATTTTGTTTTTTTATAGCTACTTGAAATTAATTAACATTTTGATAATTTATTAAGTCACCAAAAATTGTGAGGACTACTATTTTATGTATGTTATGTAACCATAAGATACATTTAACTCGTATTGCATTCTGCACTCTCTACGGAATTTCTACACTTCTCGGTTTCCCTCACACTAATAGTAAATATTTTCCACCAGCAGTTATTTTCCTGTTTCGTTCTTCACTTTCAACATAATCCCGTAACCACAACAACAACAACAACAACAACAACCAGCAATGAAATCTAAATCTGCCAAACGTAAATAAAAAATTAAATCACAACTGACCAAAGGATAACACCCGCAGCAGTAACATATTTATGGTTAAGCTTAGATAAGGCGGGTCAAGTCATCTAAATCTGGACCAAAGGGCATCATGCAAATCATCAGAAAATAAAATGAATATTCTCATAAAAAGCTTCTGTGATGGCTGTAATCTGTTTTTCAGTGTGCACACATGCAACGGTTGCATAATGATGAATGTCTATGAAAAGCATATTGCATCATACTTCTTGTAATACCGTATTGTGTTGCTCACTAATTTGCTGAAAATCCCTGCTGAAATTTTCGGAGGGGCCGTCCGATTGTACTTTTTTTTATTTTATTTAATTTTTTTCATTATCTGCCATATAATTAATCGATAACAATCTTCCAGAGGTGAAATCAACTCGACACTCTTACGCTCTAATGTTTGGTAATGTGTCGTGGTAATTTAATTAGTCGAGAAGGAATGTGATGAATCAAATCAATTAGATATCACTATGAAACATAAATTATGTTTTCCCCAGGCTTCATTATCAGCCTTGAGGTGTGTGTGCGTGTGTTTATTTGTACATATGATGTCAAGAATGAATGGTCAAAAAAGGGAGCCATTTTTTCTGCTGTTCTCATAAATACGGATCGAAACGAAAATACAGGACAAACAGCGGATGTAAAAAGTCTACACACCCCTTTTGAAATACCATTGTTTTGGTGATATTGAAAATGAAATCCAGATAAATCATTTCAAAACTTCTATGGAGGAGCTCTTGTGATTCTACAAGTTTTTAGAAACATCATGGGGACAGCTTGCTCAGTAGGGACCACAAATCTGGTAAGCCTAATTGATATGTGTGTGTGTTTGTTTCTGGCATTCTTAACTTTATGGGGACCTCTTGCTGTTTGGGGAATATAAATCAGACATAAAACAAATGGGCTAGCTCTTCTGATATTCTTCTGAAGTTTTTGTAGGGACCAGAAAAAAAAAACATAAAATGAATGCAGACGCTGCAATAGCTACTAGCTACTATCCATGTGAGATTTTTAGCATAAGCACTTTTTTTTTTTTTTTTACACCCTGGTGTGTGTATGTTCTGTGATACATCACTTTATTGGAATAAAAGTCTCTTTACACATTCCCGTCAGCAATCAGGTGAAAAAAAAAACAAATTCCGATGATATACACGTGCATGTCTTTAGCATTGGCACAAGTTGCCACGTTTTCCCTGCGCGTGTCGGTGTGTCGAGCCAGCGCAGCGTGCACACCGAAGCAGAATGAGGAGGGATAAGCGTTCACAGGCGGCAATTATGTGTCATTTTCCCAATTAAAGCTGGCCAAAACAAAGAGGTCAAATTTTACACTCTGGGATGTTTCTAGCGAGTGAGAGAAACACAAAGATGAGTACGTATTTCCGCACAAAAAAAGTCGCATTCGTCACGTGGTTGAGTTTGGTTTTCTCTCCTCATTCCTCAAGCCAACCCGGTTGCTATGGCAAAGCCATGTCGCCTAGTGTGGCTACATGATTACTCACACATTTTATTCCTGTTGATACCACAGAAGTCACAAACATACAATTGCTGACAGTTACTTGCGAGAGTAAGAAAATAAACCTTGAGTAGCGCACCACATGCTGCTTCACCAAGTCATCTTTTTTTTTTTATGACTAATGTTGATGTAGAGAAAGAACTGTTGAACCTGACAGTGCCATTTTATTCTGCTCGTCTTTATTTGGTGCGATCCTTCTTATTGTCGCCATCAAGTTGCCATTAAACGTCGTCCCCGCCGCTTTAGCCCTGGGCGTCGTAATCCCATCAAAAGGAAACAGTATAACAACCTCGGACTAATCCTTCATTAGGCCGACTCCTCCTCCGCCATCTCTTGCACACCCCCAGTCGCCAAAGTGCTAGTAATTAGCTTAGCGCTAACGAGTCGCCGGAGGTAGCGACGGTCCGTGTTGGAGTTCAAAACCTGCCCGACGGAGAATCTGTCGCTAAATGTTTACCGTTACGCAGGTTGTAGCCTAGTTGACACTCTTTTAACGACAATGAAAATGTGATTTTTTTTTTTTTTTTTAATAAATTGCAAATGGGTGAATCGTCCTTGGCATGCTGCTCGCTTATCAGAATCAAACACAAACCTCAATGCAGCTCTGCTTACGTACGGAATTTAACTTGAAGACGAGACCACGATTGTCTATAATACACACGCGTTATAGTCATACATGAGAATAACGTCTGGAAATTGAACTTTTACTTTTTTTTCCCCCCTGCTCAAATCTGCATTTGTGTGTGTGTATGCTGTTTGCACACAGCTCAACGGATAGACATGCGCGGCGCGGCGCGGCGCGGTGCATCGACAGCACGCACTTAGGCAAAATAGATGGCGTTGCTGGTGTGCAAATCATCTATCATTTCCGCCTATGATTAATAGTTGTCCTGGGGATGCTGCTCAGCTATGAGGAGGAAGACGAGGGGGGTGGGGGGGGGTGAGGAAGACGAGGAGGTGGATGAAGAGAGAAAACGGCACAGAGGCGAATGAGATGAGGAGAAAGAGAGCTAAAGGAGTTCTGAATGTCACAGATTTGGAAAAAAACAAAATCTTCATTATGATCATCACCATGATAATCACAATACCAATACAATTAGTCCTAAAAATAATTTACTACGATCCTTATAAAACAAATTTTCACTTGAGCATGTGACTTTTGCCAAGAACAAGATAAATCATCATATAAATTGGTGGATGGTGGGGACCAAAATGAGTCATGCAATATTCAAATTGCATTTAGGCTCTCTCACTTAGGGTGTGTGTGTGTGTGCGTGTGTCCATCTCCAAATTAACTACGTGCACATGTGTGTGTGCGCGTGTGGTCGAGAGCGTGCGTGCCATCTGCTGTGGTGTCGAGACGCTTAACAGCAAACAAAGGACACAATGCAAATAATGTAAATAGCCTTCTCGGTCGTCTCGATGACACAAGTCACTGTTATCCATTTGTGTGTGCGTGCGTGAGAGAGACAATACCGTGTGTATGCTAATAAGAAGGCACACATGGATATGTAGGTCACGCCTGTCGAGTTTCCGCCCATTCCTTCTACACGCGTGTGCACATGTGGCGACACACACACACACACACACACACACTCTTGTCATGCCTACTTTTTCGACTTTCCATTCCCCAGGTGTGTCCCATGACAGTGCGGTACCTTCAAAAAGATCAAATAAATAAAATAAGGTACAATCTCCACAACGTATCGGCGCGGTGCTGAGACTAAAGCTTCACCGAATCCATTTTTGAGACGTTCTCCAAGGCGCAGTTTAAAGCAGAAGTGCCGGAGCGCTTCTCAGGAGGTGCTCAAGGGCAACAAAGCAGATAAACTCGCGTAATTCCTCAAATAGTGAGCCCCAGGCGTTTTACATGTCGTCTTTCTTTGATTGGTAGAGAGAGAATTGTTACATTTGTGCTATAAGAGGCATGGGGAAAAAGGAGCAGCATTGAATTGAAGCAAAAAAAAAAAAAACTTTGTCTATAGTATTTTTTTTTTTTTTTTTTAAAGAGGCTAAAATGGATGAATGACCTTTTCATTAATTTAGGGTTCCGGTCAAGGAGCGCAACATAAAACAAACTTGACTTTTTCCAGTGTCAAATATTTTCCTCTAAAAACAGTGATTACTTGAGGTCAATTATAAGTGGTGTTGAAGAAACACTAACTCCAGTAGCTCCGTCCGTCCTAATCGGCTGGCAAGACAGGCAGCTCTATATTTATCATCCCACTGTCGACTATTTTCAGAGCTTCAAACAGGCGGCAAAGCTCATGCAAATGTCTTCCGTTTTTGGCATCACGGCTACAGCAGGCGGAGGTGCGAAGAACGGGGTTAGAATGGCCGCTTGCCTCTCTTGAGTGTTATTATTCAAGCGGCTGAGCATCCGCCCTCCCCGTTTCGCTGACAATCACCACTCAGACGCACACATCCCAGCCATCGTGTCCGCTTTTGTCCCCTCGGTGACCCCCGTCCATGCATCAGGCGTGACGGAGGAAACAAAGCGAAACATCACTGAGACTCGCGCCGGTACATTTGGTCGACTTCGGGAGTGTCAAACTCATTTTCGTCTTTGGAGGGCCATTATGTCTTATACATGCTACACAAGAAACTGATGAATAATTCGTTTTGAAATTGGAGATGAGTAAAAACTGTTCAAATTATTCTTGACATATGAAGTTGATGCACATTTTGTCTTTGTCACACAAAACGAAAGCAGGTGTGACTGAAGTTGGCCGAGCCTGTGACTACTCCCACAACGGCGCAGCCCCACCTCGCTCAGATCCGCCATCCAGGTCAGTCTTCAAAAATAGCGTCCCAAATGTTACCCATCATTTTGTTGGCCTTGTCTGACTCATTCCCGGTGATTTAAATGACCTCCACATGAAATCACTTCTTCAATCATTTACAGCAATCGTATTGAGAACACACTTTACTTTAAATGTCGTCAAGGTTTTGTATCGTGAACAATCTTCACAGCCGTACCGATTTCTCCTCTTTTAGAGCACAGCAGAGTAGACGACGGCATATCCCCCTGACTCCCTAGTGTGACAACCCCCATTAGCCCGTCTGTTTAAAATCCCCTTCCCCCTACCCTCTTCCACGCACACATGCACGGGACCCCTCAGGGCAGACTGGGGTCACAAGGCTATGTCGTGCTCTAGGATGTGGGAGCAGTGCCAACAATAAATGTAGGCTTGTATACAGTGAGGAATTGCCGCTTGCTAAATTATAGTCGGTGGCCATTTTTCCATACACTCGCACGGTGTTGGCAAGCCACTCCGGCGTAGCTTTAACTGTCGGTACCACCGAGTCGTGTTTTTGGCACGGTAGCGGCGTTCACGCCGATGTTGCAATTTCCACAAGCTTCCTCCTCCCTTCTTATCGAGCAGAGTAGAAAGTGACAGGAGGTAGCGGGGGGGTACCGCAAAGCCTGTTAGCCAGACAGCTAGCGGGCCGCCGTCACCTCGCCTGCAAACGGCGACGTGGTAATTTCACTCAGTGTGAGCACAGCAAAGGCAATATGTCGCGGTGGCCGCTGAAGGAAGCGGAGACGATGACGGGGTGGAGCGTGCCGAATAAATGGAAGGAAGGGTGGCGGCGGGAGAGCAGGGAGAGAGGCATCAAATGAAACCATATGTTTCACCGCTAGCTCTTGTCGCCGTTTGCGGTCGCCGTCTAATACCAAACAGGATGCGGCAAGCCAGCCGTTATTTTCTCCGTCTTCACGGTTAGCAGCCAGTGAGGACGAGGATGTGGCGATGACATTCCAGCCGTGCTTGGGCTGGATCAATGATGGAGGAAATTCCTCCTTCGAAACAGCCATCTACTATTTCACGCGACTCGTTTTCCTTTTACCGTGGCCGACTAGAGGTTAGCATGTTTTGCCTCTAGCATCTTTCTGATGCCAATTGAACCTTTTTTTTTTTTTTTTATAATTTCAGCAAATACCTTCAAACACGTCTTCTGTTTTCATTTCGTTCACTTGACCGGATCTTTTAAAGATCAGAATAACGAGCTCATTTCACTGTGGTTTCTAATTCCGGTGTCGTTTTTTTTTATATTAGTCTTTTTGTCAGCACCCGGGCAGTGGTCTGCCACGCTCGCTGATGGATTTCCTCCAAACTGCTGAGCACTTTGACCCAACCGGGGCCATAAAGAAGCTTTTGAGTCGATGAAGGCCCCATGCTACCTCCCCCCCTTTCTTGCCGTCTGTCCCGCCTAAGTCAAGATGTGGAGGTGAAAAGCAAAGATGGAGAGAGTGCGAGGAGAAAAGGGGGAGGTAAACCCAACATGGGCCAAGGCTGACTCAACGGGCTTGGAGGGGCTGCTTTGTTATTGCCTGTTTTGGAGTTGCGTGATTCTCTTTTTTCTGGAGCAATAATTCCAGGTCTTTCACCACCACGCACACACACGGACTCAAACCATGAGTTCAAAATGCATTACTTGCCGAATTAGTCAAGCTGTGATCAATTTGGATTTGGCTTGAAGGAGAATGTCAAACAGGGGGAATTCCTCTGCCGCTCGAAATTGCGGCTCATTGTGTTTTTCTTTTCCTCGCAAGGCTGGATGTCCGAGGTGGAGTCGAGACCCAACGGGGGTGCCTGGCATCTGACTTCATCGGCGCTAAAGCGGTTGCGTAACGGGGGTTAGGACTTTGGCTCCGCAGATGGCAATGAAGTAAAGCGGGCGTGACAATCACGTCTTTGTCTTTTTGACGCGGTGAAGCAGCATGCGGCTCATCACCCGACGTTATTGTTTGCGCTCGATGTTTCCGAGTTGAGCGAACAGCAACTACCACCTCGTCTACAGCATTCGGAGACGTCAAACATGGACGGTATAACATCGACCGAGTAAAAGTCACGTCGAGGCATTCGCGTCGTATTAACCGTCGCTTCCCGTCGCTTTTTTGTTTTCTGTTTACAATCGTGTTCGGCCCAAAAAAAAAAAAAACATGTCCCACTTTGCTACTCGGCAAGCGCGATGAGTCAAGCCCTGCTTGTGCCGCGTTCTCCATTTGAATAGAAAGTAATGAATAAAAAGTGAGTCACTCGGTTATTATCATCAGATTTAACGCCCACAGTGTACAAGTGAAAATCAATACACGGTCTTATAGTGCACCCCCCCCCCCCCCCCCCCCCCTCCGCTCCTCTCAAAACGCCTCTTTGAACAGACACGGTAGACATTTCTAAGGCATAGGTCAATAACCGCTAGAAATTGTTTTCCCGCGTCCAATGATCCGCGTCAACATCGACGGCAGGTCCCGCACGTGCGCGGACGGCGGAGGACCGCTTGATAAAGAGGTGTGACAGGTCGAGTGACAGTGCGATGGCCGTGAGTCCGCCGGCGTCACGTCAGCCTGAACCCTGTGTAGGTCAGCGCATTTCACGTATCAGCCCTAAATGGAATCCGGCAGCGTGAGGGACTGAGGTTCGGGCACGGAGCGGTGCATCAAGTATTTGCCCTGCCTAGCTAACGTCCGTGCTAAAGCGTTTTTGATCATATTAGCAGTATTACATGATTTGCTTAATTTTTACCGCAGTAGCTTTGGACTCGCCTGTGTGATGTTCTTAATTGTTAATTTGGCTTTGTCATGGTTTGCGTCGACCAATCAGCTGGCTTCAAACACTCGTGTCATGTCCAGGTGTATCTCGATGTCTCAACAGCTAGCTTACCTTGTATTTTGTTGTTACCTCAAAAATCGCTTTTGAAATTGGTCAATTTAGTATTTGGATTTTTGTTTTGCATTCTTATTTGTATTTTTGCTTTGCATTCCTAGTTCCCTGCGCTATAAGTCCACCTTTTGACATTGTCGCCTCCTGACAGCGTGAACGCTAAAGTTAACTTGAGATTTGAACTTAAGTGACTTACTCCCGCCTCTGCAGTTCAAGTTTTTTTTTTTCTCCACCTTGTTGTGCGAGCACTTTCACATTTTATAAATCGGTATGTGAGTACTCCAGTTAAATACAAGTAAAGAATGATGTGGGGGGAGGACAATTTGATCGAAAGCGTGCATAATGCGAAACACGCCACCCATGTTTACGCTCAACACGGCCTTGAGTACAAGCTAAGCGCACGTCGAAGTAGAAAATAAGTAGAACATAAAAATCGATACGGCACCACATTCTCCATCACTCGGTTTCACGGGTTAAAGCGCTTGATGCAAGACATCTGCTTCACTCTAAAGTCTCACTGACTGTGTGTGTGTGTGTGTGTGTGTGTGTGTGTGTGTGTGTGTGTGTGTGTGTGTGTGTGTGTGTGTGTGTGTGTGTGTACCCCCAATGCCTCAGAGCGCCACATAAAACTTGAAAGTGTCTTTGTGTGTGTGTGTGTGAGAGAGCGATGAATATTCATATACAATATGTGCACATGGAATCTAAAGTATGCTTTTTAAGTTCTGGAAAATAATCACAATGGAACCTCCAAAGTGGAACAAGCAAGTTCCGTGACGTTGGTTTTTGTAATTTATTATTTTCCCCTCTTGCCATATAGGAAACAATGCAAAGTGAATTAATGCTGTTCCTGGGTCATCGTCTTACTAACTTTATTAAAAACTTTATTAACAGTGCGAGTTTTAAGTAACATTTTATCACTCCGCAGTCTCAACATGGTCGTCCGTTTTCTTGCTGCCCTCATTCCCCTCTCGGACGATGAAAACTAACGTTAGCTTACTCAGTTGAAAGTTGCAATTCACGGAGGAACAGATCTGACTTAGTCAAAAGGAAATGACATAACACTGGGGGATTGCCGTGTTCAAAGAATTCTAACAATCTGCAGGAATCACAGCAAGTAAAGAAGGGTGCAAGCCCGAACCCGCAGTGTCTTATCAGTCAGATGGCGCTGTGTCGAGATATGTCATTCATCTCCAGCTGATAGATGCACGGGATTACTCTGGACAACTTTTGTCAAGTGAGAGGAGCTCATGTGGACTGGCTTTCTGCTCCCCGCTGTTTTTGCCTGCGACAACACGACATGTCACTTGTGCGTCTGGTTGAAAATAAATTAATAAATAAATAAATCCCAAATTAGCTAAGCGAGCTTCGATCTCGACCAAAATAAATATTTCTATTAATTTTCAATGGGTAAAAATTCATTTGACATGCAGGTAAGCTCCCTCAAATGGCAAAATAAAGTTGCACGGCATTTCTCAATGTTCACATCATGTTCATAGATAAATATTGATTCTGAACTGCTCCATATGATGTAAGCTTCACAGTTGGGTGTTATTATAAAGCATTTTTTTTTTTAAGTATTGACGGGAACTCTAATTGCTTTATGATCGTGGTGATATTAAGAGATGGATTAAGTCTGGTTAAATCCCCACTGAGGAGGTCAAGTACCAAATGGAAGCCTTTTATTGATCTAATAACAATTCTGATTGACAGTATTTCACAATTGTGATTTACCATGACATGTTACAGAGTAAATTGTGGCAAACTATGAAAAAAAAACAAAAACATTCCAGATCTCCTCCTGGTCCTGAGGTCAATAAACAACAAACCAAAAACAAAACGTGTGTGTTTCCCTTTAAGAAGCCCCCACCGCGCGCTCAGCAGAGGGAGGAAGTGCAGGACTGCGGAACAGCTGAGGAGGAGGAGGGAGGGCGGGGAGGGGGGGGTTGGCGAAATCCAGCCGATGACGGTTTCAAGTTCCCCCGATAGAAACTGTGCCTGATTTGTGGCCAATGTTGGAGATGTAAAAAAAAAAAAAAAGGGAGCGAGAAAGAGAGGGAGGAGGGAGCGAGGGAGAAAGGGAGGGGAGGAGGGAGCGAGGGAGGGAAGAAGGGGGAGGAAAACACTGAAGGGGTAGCTATGGAGATGGAGCGTTTTCCTGGCTGCTTTCTTTGACAGGTGTTGAGTGGGGCAAAAGTCTTAAAACAGAATCCAGCATGTACGCCAAAGGTAAAGGAGCCGTGGTCCCTTCCGACAGCCAAGCGCGAGAAAAGTAAGTCCGAGTGTTTTCTTTTTACACCGCTCGCCTTTTCTTAAGGCTGCTTTTACCTGCACGCAGCGCCGATGTGAACTTTCTCCAACTAGCTTCCGTCACTGTGAATTGACAATGTTTTAACGCGCGCCTTCGAGCGCTTTAAAGGTGCACGCGGTAAACTTTTCACTTTTTTCAACGGACTTCCTGCCCGCGTTTTTTTTTTTTTTTTTTAAAGTTCGCTCGCGTTGCTTGCTTGCTTGCTTGCTCTCGCCGGAGAACTGAGCCTGGCTTGCGGGAACTCACGTGCGGGCTGCACGGAGGAGTCAAAAGTTTTTGTCCCGGTAAACTTTTCAGAGAGAGGAAGACGCAGTTTTGCGACTTAACGGTGCGTTTTTTTTTGTTTTTGTTTTTTGCAAGGCATCGGACCAGACTTTTTGTGGGGAAAACTGAAACAACCCCGCGGGGTTCCGGTGGCTTATCGTGCGCCCAAATCACGGAGGTGCTTGTTCTTTTTTTAAATTACTCGTTGGCTGCAGACTAGGCAGAAACTTGAGGGGAAATGCACGTGAAGCTCCCGTTAATTGCGATGTGGCACTTTTTTTTTTTGCACAAGAAACATTAAGATCAGTGGGGTTCATTCATTTTTAACCAGGGTGTGCAATCTATGGGCTGTGGGCCATCTGGAGCTCATCAGAACAGCAGATGAAAAGACTTTTTAATACACAAACTCTCCAGTGTGTCCTTAAAGTATAGACACAAATAAAAATTAAAAATATGTTCAAAAAAATGACATTTGGGATGCAAAAGGTTTTGCAAGATTCACTTAAATGCGATACAATAATTCAACATGTGTGTCCAGACTCTGGAGACACTCTGTAAACATTTCTTTTAAAAACAGAAATAGCATCAAGTTTGTGTCTCATAAATTCCTGCTTTAATACATTGTGCTATGTATGAATGGCTCCCTCTGGTGTGCACGTGTTGGCCACCAGGGGACAGTATAATAAAACCTGTACATAGGTGCGTACATGAAGAGACTGTCAGAACAGCCCAGTTAGATGCACTGTCTTTTTTTTGCAGAGGATAAAGAATATATGCCTGTGAGTACTGTTACTTTGTCTGTCTACATGTTGTTGCTGCAACATTAGTGTTCCAAAATCTGTTGCTTGACAATGTTGGTGCTAGTTTCCTTAGCTTGTACAAGGAGTTACACATTGAATGTTAGTATAAGGTATATGGAGATGTTTGCTTCCTCACTGGGGAGCCCAAGTTAAAAGATGCATTGCGTAGTATAAATAAATTTTCATCAATGGCGCCACATCTGTGTCATGGTTGCCCTCTGAGTGAGGATCAGTCACGGATGCTTTTTCAGTATCATTTTCTTAATGGCAGCTGCAATGAATTATCTTCTTTTTTTTTTTTTTTACCAGCATACTGATGGACATCAGGTTTACAGGAGGTCCCTAGTTTATGATGGAGTTCTTCTCCTACTGTGACGAGGGTCACGCAGCGCAGTAGTTGATTACTAACCTCCCATAATGCAATGGTAAAGTCATAATTCATTCAAAGTATAAAGCGATCCAGTGAAAAGCAGTTTGTCATTTGAGAAATATCTCACGGCGTTGTGCAAATGACTTCATTCTGTGCTGTTAATAAACTCAAAATGTTGCTGTAAATATTGATTTGTAAAACACTTCTAGACTGAAAATCTGAAGGAATTAACTGGAAACAGTAAGAACGGTTGTAACGTGCTGTGCCTTCTTGTGCGGCGTGATGACGCTGAGCCAAACTTGTTGATTCCTTGTAACCTCAAAAGACTATCTTTTTTTATATATATATTATTAGATATATATTTTTATGTACGCATTTGAGGTTGACCATTTCTGAATGGGAATTTTTTATTCTCTGCTATTCGCTGAACACCAATTTGCTGTGTTTTTGAAGAAAATGCTTTGGTATCATCTTGTGGCATCTTGGGGCCAAGTGATGAGATTTGGTCAAGGCATTGCCTTGTCTCATTAAAAAAAAAAAAAAGGGGGTTTTGGTATCTTCTGGCATTTTTAAGCCGTTACAAACCTTTTAAAGTGTGTTTCAGTTACTCACATTGCTCACATATTTTTGCTTGGTCCATAATGAGCCCAAATTGGAGACAAAAAAAAAAAAAAGTAATTATAGTATTGTTGTAATTGGTGCAGACTACTGCTCTACTAAACATCAACACAAGCACTTCCTCTCATAATGGATGTGTTGCCTTGTCAGGTCTGACATTGCATCATCCAGCTCTGACTTGATGTGTGGGCATCCCAGGTGGCCCTACAAACAGCAGGCACGAGGTGACCCTTGAACCCACGTATGATGCCTTAATATACAAATGATGTGAGCAGACACCAAGGATGCGTTGACACCTGTTTTTTTTCTTAAATCCCACCTGAAATCTCACCCGTCAGCTGATCCACACAAAAAAAAAAAAACCCACAATGTGCATGTTCTTCTGGTCATGAATCATCTCGCATGTTGCGGTCTAACCGCTGTCGTCTTTGAAACGATTGTGTAGGAGGAGGATTAATAATTCCGCTCATTAGGAATTCACAGAGAGGCGGCGACATAAATGTTACTGTAATGGAGAACAAAATTGTCGGATTTGTCCATAGTCGCGTGTGGTTTTGCCTTTTCAGATCAGCTGGGTTATATGCAAAACATCGTCATTAATCACACGTGAAATTTCCATCCTCGTTAATGCCGGTGAGTGACGTGGGTGCCGGCGAATGACTCTGTAGAGTTGGCTGTTGTGAGCTCAGGTTATAGTGGCTGACTGTTAACTTGTTTCAAGTTAGCCAATCTAAATGAACCCGTGTGTGAAAGTGCTTATTTTGTATTTAGTTGTGTGTGTGTGTGTGTCTCTCGCCCTCTCCGCCCTCACCTGTCTTGTCACCCTAACCTGCCCTGCAGGGCCGACACATGTTCCCTTGTAAGCGCGTGGTTGAATTAGCTCGTATTTACATATTCATACGGCTCTTTACATATTCACATATTGTAAAGGGGGCGCCAGCGGGTAGACAATTGAACAAGACTGATGTCACCTGTTTCCCCCAGATACAAATGACGGGGTAGCCTTGAACTCCAGGTCCAAATCTCCAATTGGTTTTGAATGCCTACCGTCAATAGTTAAAGCCAAAAAAATGGATTGACCTTCCCATAAGGGAGCTATGTATTATATTACTGTCGTACATTTGTTATTATGATGAAAAACCTGGAGGGCAGATTTGAAATCAGCGCTAAAATCCAACTCGAGAAAGTTTGTGTTGGCAATTGTACACAAGAAGCGAGTAACCCGGATTCCAAACTGTTAACAACTGTGAGGCAGATGTGGAAACCACTAGGCCACCGTGCCGTGCCGCCTCTCCCGCTTTTAATTAAATTAAAGCCAGCACAAGCCGTTCAGGGGCTTTTGTATTAATATCACCTCATTGTTCCGTCACTGGTAACTCTTTGACGACAAATTTGGTGTCTTAATTAAAGCTTCCGCGCTCGCTGATATCCTCGATAGCGATCAAACGTCTTCATTCTGTTTGTTTACAGACATGCTCTCGTGTGATTTGGAGATTTGTTTGGCCTAAAAGATCTTCAAGTGTAAAGTTAATCAGTTTGTTTCTTTACAACCCCCCCCCCCCCCTACATCCCCCTGCTCCTCCTCCTCTAGCTCCGCCCACGTATTTACATGCCGTTTAATGGTGTGTGTTGGGGGGGGGGGGGATCTTCAGGTTTTCAATGCGCCGTTTTGACTCGGCACAGATGGCGCCGCCATCTGCATTTTAGCCTTTTGAAGACGGCATAAAGAGCTGCACAGGAACAAGAGAAAACATTGCTGGAAAAGGGGAAAGGAACCCTTGATTTAGCCCCGGCACCCCTTCGGCTGACTGCGACGATGTCGGGGAAATGACAACAGTCAATTAATGGCGTCGCTGCCGGTGCACGCGCGTGTCAGATAGTATCACTTGAAGTAAAACACACTGTGTAAATATTGGATCTTTGGCTCTCAAGTTATGAATCAGTTTGACATCAGTGCACCGAAGGCCACCATGTGTTGTTCTATTAGACAAATGCAGAGCTGGTACAAAAGTGCATTTGGTGGACCTAATAAGCAATTTGGTGGAATTTTGTCCATTGTGTGGAATTGATTATTGATTAGTTTTGCCTTTGAGCAGTTGAGCGCACTTTGTGTTTACTTTCACTTAACTATGTAGTCGGAAGAACAACACGAGGTCAGCTATGGGAATTTGACTCCTGCTATTTGTGGGCGATAGATAAAATTCAAATTGAAATGCATTGGAGAAAAAACGTTTTCTTTTTTTGGGAAAAATTTTCTCTCAACTTTCAGTCTGTTTTATTATTATATAAAATTTTTTCCTCATAACATTACCACTATTGGCTAATAATTACCCATAATTTTTTGTGTTGTAAAATTCAGGCATTTTGCTATTTTTCTTAACATTGTGCTTTATTTTGGCAACATTCCAATTATAAGTCATGTGACATTATGACTTTTTCATTTCACTTTTTTTCTGTTGTTAACTTCTAACACTTTTCTCATCCTATTTTTATTCTCGCAATTTTCCAACAAACTTTTTCTTGTAATAGTCAAACTTTTTCTTTGTCAATATTTAAACTTTATTCTTGTGATATTTTGATTTAATTCCTGCAATTACAACTTTATTCTTGCTATTTCACGACTGTAATATTTTTTTCCCTCCACAACATTACGACTTTTTTGTCTTGTAATTTTACGACTTAATTCCCGTCGCATTTTCCCTTCATAATATTCCAAATATTTTACATCTTTTTTTTCACCCCCCCCCCCCTTTGTCTCATCATTTTATTAATACTCCTCAGCTCATCAGCTGCTGTGGGAGCTCTTGACTGAAACAGACATTTATGGCGATATAATCTCCCGCTAATCATTCTAACTGCTTTCTCTGTCTCGCCGGTGTGTTGATGATAAACAGATGAACAAAATGACGGGGCACTTTTTTTTTTTTTTTTTTTTTTTGCAGGTGTTCTTCCGTGGTGCGACAGAAGCGCGTGTGGCTCTGCGTGTTTGCCGCTTTATTGACACTGATTTGTTTTGACAAAGGGAGTGCCGTAACAAAGCCGAGCAAATATAAACAGCGTGTGCGGTGGGAATAAGCTTTAGCGGCCACGTTTCACTGTATCACAGAATCCACGTCGCTCAGGCTCCTTCAAACTGCTACATCCATACTTCTCTTATACGACCGTCATGAATAATTAATATTCCGGAAATAATATTTTGCGATTTTCATGTGGCTACAATTGGCGGGTACGGTTTAAATTATGCATGCGACACATCTTTAGTCTTTTTTTTTTTTTTTTTTCCCCTCTCCCCCTGAAAGATAATACTGCCTGTGAAACAGAGGTGCTTAATCCCTCCTTTTGCCAGCACACCTCAACTCACCCTTCTCCTACTCCAACTGCTGAATTATTGAAACAAAGACACGAAAGTTCATTTGCTAACTGTCTACGCTTTAACCGCTAAGCATGGCTGAGAAGCTCTTGTCTCTGGAGGCGAGTCGTGGAAAGGGAACGTGAGGATGGAGCAGCCCGAGGGGGGGGGGCGCTGGATGTCAGGTGTGTTTCCAGGGGACCAGGTAGTTCTTGATGTGTGGTCGAGGAACAAAAGCGTGACTTGAGTTCGTGATGTCGTGGGGATCTTAGAAGTGGAGCTCGTATCGACTTAGTGTCCTTGTTGGCATTAGGATACAGTGGAATGAATGGTGGACATGATCAGACCTTTAATTTGTTTGTCATTTAAAGCAAATTATGTCAGCGCCATCAAATCTTTAATAGTAGGCAATGTTTTAAGTGACACATTAATTATATAGTTGATACGATTAGTCAACAAGTTGAGAACTTAACTACTTTGTATTTGACGTTGATTGATCGCTAATCGCATATTTTTAGACTTTTTTTTTTTTTAGCTTATTGTCTTTGTGGCTCAAAATGTCTGACCCATAAGGTGACACTGTTTTCACTACAAAAATAAGATAATCGTGAAATAGCTTTAGCTATTTCAAGCAAAAAATTGAATTCCATTTTGTCACCAAAAAGTTGTCTAATATTAAACCCATTAAGAGCACAATTGAAATAGAAAAATGACTTTATCCTGTTTTTTTACATTTTTTTATATTGACAGAATTTAATTACATTACAGTACATATGTTGCCTTTTTGGATCAATATTTGCTATCTGCCAAAGTGGGCCAGTACCGTGGTATTGTTTCATTTCTGTATACCGAGGTATTGCCATCATTTTGTGGTACCGGTGCGGGTCGCTTAAAATGATGGGCTCTGACCCCCCACCTGTGTCTGAAACGATCTCTGACACAAGTCACACATTGAAACTTATCCAATCTGAGATGCTTCGCCACGGCTGACGGCCAGATCATACAATCAACATGTTCTACATGCGCTTTCCCGCCTCGTCTCCCTGAGTGGCGTGTGTTATTAGCGCCGGGTTCACCGGGAAAGCCATTCCAGCGTTCCTTCTCCTCATCGGAAGGAGGAGGCTACGACCTTGAGATTCCCACCGACACCATCTCCTCCACCACCTCCTCACGTCTCCTTCATCAGTCAGCCTGGCAAAATGTCCTCACCTCTGTCCGCTTACACTTACCGCATCTGACTGAGTAACAAAAGCTGCGCTCCCGACCCGAACGAGGCTGCTCTAAATAATATATCGCCGCCGGGGCAGGTGCCCAACGCCGGGGGCATCAAAACCCTCAGATCACATCGGGCCATGAAACTTTCATCGCTACAATCCTCACGCGGGTGATCCCACAGACGAGAACAATTCACAGGTTAAAACAACCTCGGATATCTTCTTGACCCACTTCTATTTCTCCAGTCAAGAAACAATCTCTAAAATATTCCTCACGTGCTTTCAACTAATTACAACTCTTTCCCCAATAGCCAGGAATGATTCATATAGCTGTCCAAACAATTAACAAGTCATTACGTTCTCTTTAAGGACTACTTTATTGACAAAACTGGGCCTCCAGGTATACTATAAGTAGCTATAAACAATAACATCTTCTCTTTCAAGACCATAGAATGACAGCCTTCGGTTCTCTAATAATACAAGGCTTTAGTCCTTATGGCAGCCGATGAGACGCCCCCCCCTCCAATATGCTCCAAGCCTCGTTTGCGCTCCTTCTGCTGGAACCAATGTGCTCACAAAAGTGCTTTTCAGTATCCCTTCTCCCAATATGTTGCCTTCGCACCTCTCAGTCATGGAAGTCCAATTCCGCGCTTATATAGTCTTATCGAGACCCGATCACGTACGTCACTCCGATGTAGCAAGGAAGTTTTTTTTTTTTTTTTTTTTTTCCCCTCGTGAATGCAGTGTTGATATCCGGTACTTGACTGCGCTCTTAACGCCGCTCCGCATTGTTGTGCACGCATCCTCGACAGCGGCGGGCGTTCCGCACGCCGCAGGGACGTGGCCGAGTGCCACCAAGGCTCTTTGGCTCGGAGCTGGAGAGCTTTACGGCGCACATTTACAACCCGTCCGTGGTGTATGTTATCTTTATACTGTAAAATCTTGTTTATCCCGCCGTCCTATTGCTGGGATGATTCTTCACCAGTTGCGTTTGGCCCATTTGAATGCATCATCGAGAAGTAATGTGGTCGCTTTAACAAAATAAGAATGAATCAAAACACACTTTTTTGTTTTTCTTTGTGTTTTACAGGTTAGCTTTATACGTGTATGAGTATTTGCTTCATGTTGGCGCACAGAAATCAGCACAGACCTTCCTATCAGAGGTAAGACTTCACTCTCACGTCATGCATAATGTAAACAGGTTGTTCACAGAGACTTGAAGTCTTGCATAATATTTTTTCCAAAAATTTTACTCCAAAATGGCAGCTAATACCAGGGATGGGAAGTGATAAGAATTTAATATTTCCGATTCTATAATTGATGGAATCCAATCTATTATTATTTTTTTTTTTAATAAATAAATGTATTTATTTTAAATGGATTCTTTATTTATTCTTAATAAATAAATACATTTATTTATTTTAAATGGATACTTATTGGGTGAAGGAATGCAATAATGTGTTTGTTCGCATGAACCCTTTAATATCTCAAACTTTCCACATACTGTATCTCCACTATGTACATTCATCATCATAAGTGAAGAATAGCATCAGCAAGCAAAAAGTCATATTAATAGAAAAAGCTCCAAATGCTAAAAATGTTTGTTACGCAAACGCGCGCCGAGCTTTGTTTTCATTCACAATGCTCCCTTGACTCCTTGTTAATTTCAGATAATGTAAACATAGCATCGGTTCAGCTTCTTGATATGATTACCCGCCCTTCATTATTAGGCCTAATTTGTTATAAACGCTGCATAATTAGATCACTTTGACGCGTCGTAAGCGCGCGTCGTTGCTCGCTTTGTGCTACGACATTTCAGAAGCTCATTTCAGATTCCACACGTTCTATACAAAAAAAAAAACTTTCATTAGTACATTATATTTCATTTTCCCCGTCCGCTGTGCCGCTTTGATGTAGACATCTCAAACAGCGCGCCTATTTGGATTACGCCGACAGTCGAGCGTACGTGCGAGTAAAAGCAGCGGCTTGACCTTTCACCGCGACCCCGCCGTTCATGCAGTTGTAGCAGGAGCACATAAAGTGAGTGGAGTATTAGACAAATGGTTGCGAAAAGATACACTCTGTCAGCCATCTGTATTCATCAGTGTTCACTTACCAGGTTTACACTCCGGCTCGTCATGAATCACCAGAGAGAGCTACGTTTATTCCCCCCCGCTCCCTTCCCTGTTTTACTTTTCGCTTGCTTTTGACTCTGATTCACTCTTCGCCGGGGTTTCGTGACTGAGAAGTAGCTCAAACCCAAACAAAACACTAAACGTCCATTTACCGACTCTTTGACCTGGATGATAGCCTGAGAAAAAAAAAACATGGCTAAAAAAGGACATCGACGGCGGCGTTAAGTGAAAAGTAGTTATGTCGGAGGGTTAGGGAAGGTTTAACAGATAACGAATGAAATCATCCAACATTTTGCATATTAGTAGATGACAGTAACATTAAATTGTTTTCATCTGAACTTTTTCTTTCGTATCTATTGTTGCCACACAAACTGAGATGTTCAAAGCGACCTTTGTCGCTAGGTGGTGTCTAATAAGATCACTATCGCCTCGACTCTCAATTAACCTTTGGTCCTCTCGCCTGTATTAGTTCACATTCCCCGAGTACTCGGCGGGACTTGTTTTGAATGGTACAGTTGAATGCTCTTTTCCATCAGCTACATTTTATTCAGTTTGTTGTTTTAAAGCGATGCAAAAACCGTATCGATTTTATTATTTTTTTTCTCTCCGGGTCAAATGTTAGATCAGCGCGTGCATGTTCCTCAGTACTCAGTTTGGCACTGTTTGCAAATCATCTTCCGACTTCCTCCAGATTGTTGCTCGCCAAAAGCCTCCCATCCACTCCCCAGATGCACAAAGAACTCAGGGTCAAAGTTGAGCCTTCCAAATTTTAACCAATTTTCCCGCTAATCAGTGTTGGCTCTGCAGGGACGACGAATTCCCTGGATTCACGGCGCGGGAAGATAAACTAATGGCATTACATGCGATCTCTCTTGCCCCTTGCCATAAATTGGCCCGATGGGTTTTTCACTTCCAATTAGTAGTCACGGGAAAAACGTGAAAACCAAACCACAGGGAGGTTGGTTAGGATCAGTCAAAAAAAAAAAAAGACACAAACGAGGGAGGAGAATGAGAGCGCAATATTTGGGATGTGACTTCTATTCCAAGTCACAGTGCATGTTTGGAGCAGGTAGCCCGTCCACTATCGCGCTCTGAATCTTATCTACACGTCCAGATAGCAGCTGGAGTTCTTGCTGCCGTGTGAGCGCGGCGGGAAGAAAAAAAAAGAAAAAAAAGTCTTCTCTGTCTGACCAACTCAAGTTTGACTGACATTAAAGCAAAGTGAACTCCATTTCTTGTCTCCCTCTCAGATACGATGGGAGAAGAACATCACACTCGGGGAACCTCCGGGATTTTTACACTCGTGGTGGTGGTATGTATATTTGGAGATCCTATCGAATTATGTCAATACACGATCCCTCACACGTTATGACTGTAAGAGCGCTTAGGTGTGTGTGTGTGTGTGTGTGTGAGGGGAAGAGTAATTGCAGGGAATGCTAAGTGCATCATCTGACATATGTTTAAGTGCTCCTTACTTTGCCGCCATTCACCTGACTTGACTTGTAAACACTTTCTTTCCACGCTCAACGCAGCATTGTCCAATAATGTGACATTACATTTGATTTTTTTTTCTCTTCTTTTCTATCCCGCCTCTTTTGAACAAATGCGTCGGGATGGCTAATGCTTCATAAGCAGCGGACAGCGTGTTCCGTTCTGTTTGTCTGTCTGGCTCGGGTCAGCGAGCTTGCAGGCTCGCACTGTTGTCCTCCGAGCGAGCGAGCGAGAAAGCCGTGTTTCCAGCCGAGCTGAGTTCTATGCAGTTTGTGTAGGCGAAAACCGGTCGTTATGTAATTTCTTGAGGCTAGGCCGTACAGTGTGGTCTTCCGATCAAATCAACCTAGAAGAAAATTCTTCTCTGTCTTCCATTCTTGTCCGACATTTAACTTTACTCCAAAGTGGGAATTTGATGAGCTACGAGGAGGAAGTAGTCAGGAAGTGAGCACGCAAAGGTGGAGTATTGTGAATCCTTAGCATTAGCTACGGCGGAATAAGAGGTTTGACAGGACGGCCGCTTCGTTGGCCATTCACGCTCTTCCCGTCCGTATAGCAAACGTGCCGCTTCAGTTGGACCTCAGTGTGTGTTGACACGGCTCATAATGGTCTTTAAAGAGCTCCGCTTGGCTCAGCCGGACGGTGGTAGCAACCAAAGGCAAATATACAGAAGTGTACATTCCCCAAACCCCGGGCGGTGGAGAGGAGGCCGATTATTAGCCGGGTAGGCCTGTGGCGTAAACGACATGGCTAAGGGGCGTCTGTCTGGGCTGCGCAGCACGTGGACACCAAGGACCGACGAGGGGGAGGAGGCGGAATCCCGGGGGTTGTCGGCGGGGTCCACCCATTGGACACCAACCCCCCCCCCGAAGTCCTCTCCTCTCGCAAACCTCCCCCAAAACAAAAGCTCCAGATGGTAGGAAAGCCACCAACCTTCCACATGCCCCCCCCACCGCCCTCTCGCAACCTTTGTCTGGAGGCCTGTCCTTTGTTTGCGGAAGAGAGACCCCCGAATGGATTAACTCTTTGCATTTCAGCCTCTTTTGTGTTAAACAGGCAAATCTAAGACCCCGACCCCGCTGTCACCCTGCACCCCCCCCCCCCCCCCACCTCCCAGCCTTCGCCTCCTCAGCACCTTACTTCTCGCCGTCTCTGTGGATGCTTCCTGTAAGATGGCGTGGGGGGCTGCTTTCGAATACGACCGAGGAAGAGAGCGGGGAGGTGTTTGGGGCTTCTTTTAGTGGGGGGGGGTCACTCATCCACATCTGTTGTTATGGGTGGGAGGATAAAGAAAAGCCTCAGTGAAGGGCTGCAGGTGTTGATTGTGTCATTAGCTCCTTCCCTATTGGCCGCTGCTAGTTGTCTCCTCTTTATCCTCAAATCGATAGCTTTAACCAGTTTTCACTGGATGGCGGCTGAATTCTAAACCCCCCTCTGAACAAACACACACACACACACACACACACACACACACGCACACGCACACACACACACATCACATCATAACAACATCACGGCCTTCTTGTTCTCATCGGATGTGGTTTTTGCTTGGAAACATTGGGATGAGCAGAAAATGGTATTGCTAAGCTAGCAAGGTCGTGACATCTGTTGTGTATGAAACTCAAACGGGCGTGGAATCCTTGGATTAAGTATTAACAAACCAAATAAATGTCAGTTTCTGGCTAGTCTTGCTAGCTGCCTGTTAGCTAGCCACTAGCCAAAGTAGCAGACAGGATTATGGTTCAGACCTGCCAAGCTGTGTGCGTCTGGCTTTGTTTACATGCCTTATTATAGTGCAAAAGCCCCATTGTAACTGATGGCTTTGTCAGACCGCAGTTAATTGCAAATAATTATCGTGATGGCATTTAATTTCAGTAATTGTCTTCTTCTGGAAGTCTGGATGCTAATCCCCCTTCCTGCTCTTTTGCCGACATGTTGGTGTTACATGATTTCTTTTTTTTTTTTTTTTTCTTTCCCCACACAGCTTTTTGTTGCCGATTTGAATAAAGTAATGAAAGACTATCCGTACTTGTTTGCATCACCTTGAAAAGAGAACGGAAATGCGGCCCCCGCCTCATGCGGCTCAAATAACATCGCTTTACATGCCTTTGTACCGAAATACGATGGCAAAGATTAGATCATTAGATTGGAATGATTAGATAATTGGATAGAACTTGAACGAGGAAGGGTTCCCTGGACTCACTCCTCATCAAATAGCTGATAGTAATTAACTACAAATGTCGATGTAACAGATAATCTCCATCTATGTGAAGGAAGTAGAATACGCCTCACATTTATTTGTGTATATAACATCTGTATATTTACGTACCAGTACATCTTTGCGACGGCTGACTTGATGTCACTTCTACCTTTCGGAGACAGACGCTCTCCACACTTCGCTTTTATGCCAAATGGTACTGCATCAAATTCGATAGTTAGGTATGATTGTAAAACGTATCGAGAATATGGCGAATATTCCGACCTCAGAGATTCCACTGTACTTGGCAGGAATCTATTTGCTTCAGATACAGTATGGCGTTGGCTCCTTTTAGGCACTCCTCTAGCCAATTTTTTTTAAACCCACCACTTGAAACATTGTACTTTTCTTCACAATGCAATATAAAGAAGCTTCATCTGTGTCTCCTTCAAACACATAGTGAAGGATACATTCAAGTCTCCAAATAATACCAGCAGAATGAAAGTGTCAGATGATATAGAGACTGACAATGAGATTCCTCAGGTCAGCTGTTCAAATGGTCCTTCAAAGACCAGGAGATCACCCTGTACCTTAAAGCTCCCTCCGCAATGTGCTCTTTATTTATTTTTTCTGGGGGGAACAAACCTGAACCTCTGCGTCCCCTTTCATTTCCCACGAGAGCCGATCGGATTTGTGACGGTCGCGTCTCCCTCGCCGCAATTCCTTTAACACCGACATCGAGATATGATAATGTACACTCATTTTATTGTCATGTGGGACACACAGACGAGCAAATTCGTACACGGAGAATGTGCTCCGTCAAGCTTTGTCTTAGAGGGCACCCTTGTGCTTGCACAGCGCCTCAGGGCACCAACTCTGTCCTTTCATCTAAAAATACTCTTAACACTTCTATTTTAATTCACATTGTCACAAGTCGGAGAGGTCAGTGCTAAAGGTTGAAAAGTGTTTTAATAAATTATTATTATGCTTTTTATTTTTAGAACTTTTAATTTTGGCACTGCTTTTCAAATTACCCTCAAATAACATGTCATCAAAATGAATGGAAAGAAGCAGCGTTTAGAAATAAAGAGGAACGTTTCAGGTTGAATATAATCTTTTGAAGGAAAGCTGCTTGGACTTTGATTTGTCCAAATTTGAGCAATTCCAGTCAAATTGCGGCCATCATAAAACCTTTAACTGCACAAGCAAAATGTTAAAAAGGACACACTTTAGCTATGAAATGGGAAAATGACATTGGTTTGCCAATTTCAGGAAACGTTTGCTGACGTTTTGTTAGCATCAGTGTTGCGATGTTATAACTCTTATAACCGATATTGGAACACAAATGGTCAAGCAGCACAAGTAGACAGATATGACAATACTCACAGGTATATATTCTTTATCCTCTGCCAAGAACAACAAATATAGAAGCCTCCTGCTGGCCTTTTTTAGTCTTCAATATGGTATTTACTTCAAACTTTTTTGGGAGCCTCAGTACCAATTTCCCCCCGGCTCTAGAGTTGAACATTGAAAATCAATTGAACAAAAATGAGACCGACTTAACGGGTACTTGATCTCGGTGTAGTAATTAAGGGCCCGTTTAGAGCCAGGACCCTTTCGTGGCCCACAGAGACATTTGGGATCGGTGCTAATGAGCTAATATCGCTCTGGCCGGTTGGACTCTAAATAACACGAGCGCAGCTGATTGGTCGATATTGTGAGTTGTAAGGGCAAGCATGGAGGGACATTTGGTGACCCTTTTCCGGTGTACTCCATCCATTTTGATTTTGAAGAAAGACGAAGCAATGCAATTCTATCTTTTGACTATATTCCAAAGGCAGAACTGAATTTGCCAGTATCGGTGTGTGGTATCAGAGTATTTATCAAGTACAGACATATGATGCATCTCTCCTAATTTAGTCCAAAATAATGAATTTGGGAGTCATAAAAATGTCAGTTGAATTTAGAGTGTTTGTAGAGTGGCTGTTCTTAAAATAAAATAAAATAAACAACAACATAAGTTTGAGTGCGTGTTTGTTACGCGTAGTATTACATTAGCTTCGATCACTGTTAAGAAATTAAATTAAATGCCGCATCTAAGCTTTTCTTGTTCCCCGGTGTGCGGAGGAATTGTTTATTTTCAGCTTTATGTCTTATCTTCACCAATTGCCATTTTATTAAGCGCGCGATACAATATCAGCCGAGCTTCTTTAATACATTCTGCTTTTTTTCTCTCAACGTGCGTCTGTTTGCATGAAAGCAACACCAAACTCTGATCGCACTTAAGAAATAAGCCCGAGAAGACACTAACAAGAGCGTCCCCAGTACGGCGGATGATCGTCTTTTATTTTGCCGGCTATATTCATCTCTTTTTTTATGTGCATGTAACAAAAAGGTACAGTGGAGCGTGAACCTGTGCCACTTTTGTTTGGTTGTCAAAGTGACACACAAAAGGGGGAGAGAAAAAAACAAAACAACACAAAGCCTCGATGAATCGCAAGCGTTATTGTCGCTTTTGAGTCATCTACGCACGTGTCTCTATTAGATGACAAAAAGCACATATGAGCGTGTTTTTCAATGTTTAACAGACGTTTTTTTTTTTCCCTTGTGTGTGCAGCGTATTCTGGGATCTGTACTGCGCCGCCCCGGACAGGAGGGAGACATGCGAACATTCCAGCGAGGCCAAGGCCTTCCATGATTATGTGAGTCGAGCAAAAACACACCGCAGAAACCCTGTCACTCACTCCGGGGGGGTGGGGGGGGGTTCTTGCATTGATATGCGAGGTGCTACAGTTTGCTTTGCTGTGGTAGAGCTGCTGGGTTCTCTCTTTTTCTTCTTCTATTATTTGTTTTTTTTTGGGGGGGGGGGGGGGGGGGGAATCTGCCTGCAAGGTGGATGTTTTTAAAAATGCATCATCTGGGAATGCTGTCTTTTTATTTCATGGAAGAGCCTCAAGACGTTCATCTTTGAATAATAGACAATCTTTGTGCAGGTCTATCATTTTTCACATGATGAGGTAGTATCTGTGGTTGCCCAAATTGCATCTGGGGAAAAAAAAAATGCCTGGATTCTTCTTGGAATTGGAATGCTTGTTGTTACTTCTTCAGTCCAAG